>NC_134783.1:60217446-60219946 GCF_046742065.1 Oratosquilla oratoria
AAATAAAATTAATTCCATATATTTCGATCACGGACTGTGATCCTCTTCAGTGGAATACAGAAAGGTAGAGCAAATGGCATGTCTTATATACAATAAGAATAAGGGACAAGGGTAGGACTCAGGTAGCATCTAGTACTTTGCGGGGCAGGTCACCCGCCTTCACCAACGATGGTAACAATTTGTTGACTGCCCAGGTGGTAATGCAGTCAGGTGACCACTGTCCATATGACATATTAAAATTTGGAAATTTGTTAATCAGGGATGATTCTATTATTTTTCTTTTAAAACTGCATTTTGAATTAAAGATAATCTTTGCCTCATTCCAATCCATATGATGGCCTTCCTTGTCTACATGTTGGAAGACAGCGGAATTATGTTGTGCGTATTTAATTGAATTTTTATGTTCTTTCATCCTAGTATATAAATCTCTACCTGTTTGTCCCCAATATACATTGTTACAATCAGAGCAAGGGAGTTTATACACACCTTGATGTATTTCTTCTCTAGGTCTTTGATGTACATTGACTATTTTCTTAAACAAATTATTGGGATAACTAAAAACAATTTTAATATCTTCCTGTGGAAGAAATTGAGAAATGTCATTTAAGGATCTATTATAAGGCAATTTAATACAGTTTTTGTCCCAACTGAAGTTCTTACTGGAATGGGAAGTGGATCCAAAGTAACTAGTTTTGGCTTTACTTAGGGCTTTATTTAGAAACCAATCAGGATACCCTATTCTTTTTAATTGATTCCTGATGGTTGTTATCTCCATTTCCAAATAATGTGGACTACATAATCTAAGTGCCCTCAGGAAAAGACCTGAGGCAACACTATATTTAATTTTATCAGGATGGTGACTGAAAAAGTGCACATAACTCCCCGTATGTGTGGGCTTTCTGTACACAGTGAAGGACAATTGGTCCTGATGCCGTATTAATAGGATATCTAAAAATGGTAGTCTATTATCCACCTCCCATTCAACTTTGAATTTAATATTAGTGGCTAAGTTGTTTATTTGTTCAAAGAAAGCATCAAAAGATCCCCATTCGTCATCCCAAATCGTAAAGATATCGTCCACATACCTATACCAAAACATTCCTTGTGGCTTAATGTCTTGTAAAAGCACTGTCTCGAAATACTCCATATATAGGTTAGCTAACACTGGGGAGAGATTAGATCCCATTAAACATCCGAACTGCTGTTTATAATATTGATCTTTAAATGAGAAGGTATTAGTGTTAGCACATAATTCCGTTAGTTTAATGATTTTGCTGACAGAGATTGGTAGTTGGTCCCGATAATTTTGTAATTTTGTTTCTAAGAAAGCTAAAACCTCAACTACGTTGATGCAGGTGAACAAAGAAACTACATCAAGACTTAGTAATTTTCTCTGCCCAGATAAATGATGATTCTTGATCTTACTTATGAAATCTTCTGAATGTTTTATATGCGAGTCGGAAAAGCACCCTACAAATTGTGATAAAATGTTCGTGAGCCATTTTGATGTCTTACTCGTACAAGAATTTCTATTTGAAATGATGGGTCTTAGGGGAACACTTTCTTTGTGAATTTTTGGGAGTCCATAGAAATTAGGTAGTTGTGGGTTTATGACTAATAAATTATTATTAAAAAACTCTTTTCCCACGATATTGCGTGCTCTTCTATTGAATTCCGAGGCAGTACTTTTGAGAGGGTTTTTAGTTAGTTTTTCATAAGTCCTGATATCATTTAAAAGGTCAAAGGCTTTGCTTTCATATTCTAACTGATTCAGAATAACTATTTTCCCTCCCTTATCAGCACGGGAAATGACGACATCTTTACGATTCGTGAGACTGTCTACTGCTAACTTATAACGCTTAGGCAAACCACATTCATCCTTAAAACAATCCACTATGCCTTGTAATAGAATCCCTTTGAGACACAAAAGTTCTTTATCATACTTATTGGACGCTAAATACCTATCAAATTCCACAATATGGTCTAGGGAATGATGTTTTGTAGGCATCAAGGCAAAATTGACACCTAAGCCTAACACCTCTAGTTCATGGCGCGTAAAAGTAACATCTGATAGATGGACTACATTTTCTATCACAGAGAATTTAGACCACACACTGTTTTTACACAATCTTTCTAACTTCTTGAGTTGTATGTCCTGATGCTTAACACTTATTCTAGATGCTTTTTCCAGAGCAACCTGAGCTAAAAGTTTATAGGTGCGGACATTATGTAGTCCACATTATTTGGAAATGGAGATAACAACCATCAGGAATCAATTAAAAAGAATAGGGTATCCTGATTGGTTTCTAAATAAAGCCCTAAGTAAAGCCAAAACTAGTTACTTTGGATCCACTTCCCATTCCAGTAAGAACTTCAGTTGGGACAAAAACTGTATTAAATTGCCTTATAATAGATCCTTAAATGACATTTCTCAATTTCTTCCACAGGAAGATATTAAAATTGTTTTTAGTTATCCCAATAATTTGTTTAAGAAAATAGT
>NC_134783.1:60224946-60344946 GCF_046742065.1 Oratosquilla oratoria
ATAGAGAAGACGTACTAAAATGGGATACGAGAAAACAAGAGAACATGGAAAGAATCTCAAAAGGGATATTTATAGAAGAGACCTGAAAAAGAACAGCTTTCCCCACAGAGTGGTGGGTGTATGGGACAAACTGGACGAAATGATAGTCGAGTTGTTTCTGACTTCAGTTAGTTGTGGAAACGGATTCATTATCCCCAAAGTGTTCGTACATTATCCATTCAATGAATTGTGGGACAAGCTAAATGCTGCTCCATCGTGACAAAGTGGAAATTTCCCAGTGTAGGCTATAGTCTCACAAAGGAAAACCGTGATCTAATAATGGATCTCCACATCGCAGTTCATGGTGATCCCCAAGCCCAGTTTTCTTCTATGACTTTCTTTAGAGTGAAAAAGCTATTTATTCAAAGCCTTCTGTCACCCACCACCGAACTCCTGAGTGATATCAAGGTCACGTGTATCTTTCCGTGAAGCCAAGGTCAGATCGTCGACCTGACTCATCCAACCTGATAACGAGAAAATCGTATTTTATCTCGCCCTTGTCCCTCGGACTCAAGAGCTTACCATGGCAGCAAGGGAGCGGTGATTTCTGGCCTCTGAAGATGATCTAGATTAAAGAAAACACCTCCAGAAGATACCAGTCCTCATAGAGCAATAGTTATATGTAATACAGAAGAGAAGATCGTGTTGCAAGAGGCTGCCTATTCCGCCACTCAAAGGTGTCCACGAAATTTCTGAATCGTTGGCCCTTAAGCAATTGAAAACTTACTGCGACAAACATCAAGAACCTAAGCTATGAAAAACACCTAACTTGATATCCCGACCTTGGTGTACCGTAGGCCACGTGGTGACATACTTGAATACATAGGATTACGAGTAAACGGAATGACTCGGAGATAAGCGGCCAAAACGAAGACCAAATCAAGAATCACAGAACTAGTGAACCAGAAAAGTGGAGTGACAGCCTGTAGTGACAAAGAGAAAGCAGGGGTTCTGGCTAGGCAGTTCTCTGCTGTATTTGTAAGAGAAACAGAAGAATCCGCGACAAAAACCCTAAAGAAAAAATGTCACACGACCTAATGTCTACAGACAAAATGCCAAAAGACATGCCATACGACATAATGCCACAATGTCAAAACCCGGACAAAATGCCATAGTCCTATTTTTTCTGCTTATCATAATAAACCAGTTTTTTTTATCAATGTGAAATAATCAATAAATATCAATTATAAAATTACCATTGATATTTTTTGTATTTCTACTTCATTTGTTCTTATCAAAACTGCACGAAAATAGTATATTTTTGCGTTACTATGTTATTTGTTTTTATCAAAACTATACAGAAATTAAATGGATATATAGCATGATGACAAAAATGAATCAGCTTTTTAACTTATTCTAACACTCTTAGCATGGTGTGAAACCTTACCTCCAGTCAAACTGCTCATTATTGAGTACTGAATCTTGATTTCCAGGGTTATTTCAGTAAACAGCTTTGCACAAGCTTATCTTCTGTGAGTAAGTAGTCAGTATTTCTCGTGTCCCCGGGGTATCTATGCTCTTCTGCCAACTCCCACATTCAGGCCACACCAACTCGTCAGACATTACATATGATAAGATTTCGATTTGATTTTATTTTATTTTATTCGGATTCAATCATATGTACAATAAAATACAATACATGTAAGACTCATATTATACATAGTAAATACAATTGTACATCCGAGGATGGCACAGACGATAAACTGTTGTTTCCTGAACTGTCTATAGTCAGCGCAAGGAGAATTGGCCGATAAGGCGTGGCTAGGATATTTCCCGGTGTTGCCACATATGGGCATCCATGGCGAGAACGTGCGTCTGGATGCAATGTTTTCTGAATGCAGTGTGAGGGGGGCGGGGCCAGAGATAAGATGTAGTGGCACCGTCGCTCTCGCATGCACATATGCCATATCTACACTTAAAGAAACGAAACCTTTGTATAGAAAACATTGCTTTGATTTCTATCTCAGTGGTGGTGTGTGACAAAAAATTATAATATAATCATATGAGGCAACATTATAAAATTATAAAATAGAATTATATAATAAAATAAAACTATAAAATAATTATATGTGGCACCACAGGGGAACTCCCAGTGGTCCGCCCTAACGGCCAGATCTCAGTGCATAGGGTATAGTTTCTGCAACCGGGACATACTGATGTTGGGTGATTTTAATTTTACCGTATATAGCAATATAGGTAGTCACCTGATAGATTTTCTCAGTGACAATTACTTAGTTCAGCACGTAAAAGAGCCCACAAGACATGGAAACTTATTCGATATATTAATCCGCAAACGCATGATAACCGATATAGTTGATGAAACCATTGCAAGTAGTGATCACAACTTAATGGGATTCAAGCTGAAAAAATATATTTAGAATAGATATTTTTGTATCTAAAATACCAGATTTCAGTAAAACTCAGGGCAAATCAAGAACAACTCCACGCCAGAAGAGAGAAGATGTCGACATTGCCGCCACCCTGAAGCCACCCTTGTCCACTACTTCAAACATTGCCCCGCAACTGCTTTTCTGAGGAGAGGGCCTCCGACAACATCTGAGGGTCTTGTGCGCCGCCCATGCAGCCACAGCGTATACGAACTGCGTCGGCTGGTGGAGTGTCAGCCACCCCTTTACATCCTTTCGTATATTATTGTGTACTCCGTTCATGTCAGGAAGGGTGAATTCACCGAAATGTGCATACATATTTAACATAGGTATGCACATTCGGTAAATGTATGAGTGGGCGTGGCCAAGCCACACACACTCATATATTGAATCACCCCCACTTTTTCTAAATCTTACACCACTTGCTACATAACCACCATCACTGAACACAGCTAATGCTAGGAAGGGTGCATTCACCGAGATGTGCATACGTATTTCATATACGTATGCACATCTTGTGAATGTATGAGTGTGTGTGGTTGGGCCCACACACACTCATAAGTCAAATCACCCTCCAAACGGGCTCACATAAACCCCGTGGGAATATTTTTCCCAAATTTTACAGAACAGAACAGTAAAACTCAGTTCATAGGACTACGTCAGGAGCTTCAGCTTACAGACTGGGGAACAAAATTAAACGAAAGACCTGTAGATCAGATGAGGAAAATATCTAAAAATTTTGTCTTTCTCAGACAGCTACTGCAAAATACTGGGTATAAAGATCGAAAAACACAACACCTTATGGTTCACTGTGTACCGCCCCCCTCTCCTCCAGGCAGCGCCGAAGAAAGTTTCCGATCCGCAGTGGATACGATAATAGACACGATCGATTCCCGCCGTACATCACCAGAAATTATCTTAATGGGAGACAAATAAACTGAGGAAATAGTACCATAAACAGGGCACCAGAACACAGACAAGCCAATATGTTGCTAGATCAAGTAGAGGAATTGAGCCTAACCCAGCACATTCTTTTACCAACTAGAAAGGAAAAAAAAAACTGGACCTAATCTTCACGAGAAACCACTCCCTTATTCGTATCAGCGAGGTCCAAGATAAGACATATCGGGCCACAGATTCTTGACAAGAACATACACGCCTGGAGATAATAAACCCTCTCCCCCTCCCATCCCGGCAGATTTCGTTGAATGAGCTAAATGCTCTGAACTTCCTCAGGAACAAAATCAACTAGGATGAGATCAAGATGAGAATGAGAAATGAAAACTGGCAGGGACATCTTGAAGGTAAATCCACACAACAAACGAACAAGATCTTCCTGAAGATGTGTTACAGCATATGCAGCTTGCATGTTCCGCTCAGGGGGGCAAGAAGGACAACACCACAAATCCCTAGAGACAGGAGGATCCTCTTCAAGAAAAGGAAATATTTCTCCCGCTGCCCTGCAAACCACAAAAGGCCAAAGCAAACTACAACACCAAAGCAATCAACCTAAAAAAAAAAAAAAAAAAGTTGTTGAAAGCAAGATACTAAAGTCACACGAGGAAGAGAATAAACGCAATAAAAGAAAAGCAATACGAGTAATAAAAACCAACAGTAAAAACTTCTTTACGTACGCAAAGAAAAACAGAAAATCAATTCTCACTTCGGCCCATTAAAATATGAAAATGGGGATATGATCTAGGGCCAGTACCTGATAGCTGAACAACTAAGAAAACAGTACGAATCTACCTTCAGCATACCCTTTGCCAACAAGATGATAGACTTTCCCAGAATGTTCTTTGCTGATTCATGGGAGGGTACGCTCCAGCAAGGACAATGTGAGGGCAATAGAGAGACTCATTTTTCCATCCTTAGCTGGGCTAGATGGCATGGCAGCACCCCTTCTAAAAGCCTGCTAGGAGGAACTCTCACCCCTACTGCATAGAATGTGGAGACAATCCCTAGATGAAGATATGGTTCCAGACGTTATGAAAAAAGGACTAATAGCACCCATACACAAGGGGGTGGGGCAACATAGGGGAAACCAAAAACTATAGACCTGTCACCTTGACATCATTCATCTAAAAAATATTCGAAGCTGTAATGTAAGAACGCCTAGTTGATTTTTTTTTTTTAATCTATTTTTTTTTTGAGAGAGAGAGAGGGAGAGCGAGAGAGAGAGAAGAAAGAACTTTTCAATGATGGACAACACGTTTCCGGAAATGACGACCCTGCCTATCCCAGCTGCTAGCTCACCAGGAGTACATACTGGGCAAACTGGAAAGGGGATGTAATGTAGATGTTGTATACCTGGGCTTCGCTAAGGCCTTCGATAAGATCATGGCATCCTACTACATAAGCTGAAGGCCATGGGAGTAACAGGCAAGTTGGATTAATGCTTGCACAGTTTTCTCTATGACAGACAGGAACGAGTAGCCATCAATGGGACAGCCTCGGAACCGTCTTCAGTGGTAAGTGGCGTCCCCTTAGGGCTTCGTGCTAGAACTATTCCTGTTCCTAGAACTCACCAGCGACATTGACACCACAGCTATACACTCCAACATATCCTAATTCGCAGATGATACCAGAGCCACCAAAGAAATAAGGGGATCGAAGATACCAACCTCCTCCAGAAGGACCTTGGAAACTTGTACATCTGGGCCATCGAAAACAACATGAAATTCAACGAAACCAACTTTGAACTGATGAGATATGGCAAAAGCCTCACGAATAACATCCAATCCTACACTACAGCTCACGGATAGATCATGAACAAGGCGAGTGTTTGAGATCCGGGAGTGATGTTGAGTAGAAATGGCAAGTTTACCACACACATTGACAACACTGTTGACAGCGCCAGTAAATTATCAGGTTGGATCTTCAGAACTTTACATCAAGAGACGAAGATTGCATGATTACAATGTGGAAAATCCTGGTACTACATGAAGTTGAATACTGCTGCCAACTATAGAACCTAGACAGTATAGGGGACATAGAGAAACTTGAGAGTGTCCAAGGAACCTTCACCAGCAAGATTGAGTGTGTAAAAGGCATGAACCACTGGGACAGACTCAAGCACCTCCAACTCTACTCACTCCAAAGGCGCAGAGAACGGTACATGATCATTTACACTTGGAAAATACTTGAGGGTCACGTCCCCAACATTGGAGTGACACTCAGACAAGAGAGGACTAGAGGGAGATCTTGCTGTGTTGAAGGGATGAGTACCATATCTCTCCGAACAAACCCCTTCACCAAAGCGGCCCCCAAGCTCTTCAATAGTCTCCCAGCTGCCTGAAGTACACCACATCCTGCATAGTGGAAGTATTCAAAAGACCGCTGGATGCCTTCCTACAAGAAATTGAAGACACACCTTCCACACCATCTTATAGTAATATGGGACCCCACTACAACAAGCTGGTACATCGTATACCACTTCACTGGAGGCAACACGGCCAGGGAGGAAGCAGCAGTGATCCCTGTAGCTGAGGCGAAGTCACTGAGATCTCCATAATGTGACATAAGGTAAAAGATGCTATCGAACACCATTTAGAAAGTAACTGTTTTAAATGATAGCCAGCATGGATTCAGACGGAAACGTTCTTACGTGACTAATCTACTCGAGTTCTACAACACAATTATCTCAAAATATGACAAAAGAAACAATATAGAATTAATATATCTGGACTTTGCAAAGGTTTTTGATGCTGTCCCGCAAGAAAAACTATTCACTAAATTATCTTCACACGGAATTAGTGGTAGCCTATTAAGCTGGGCTAGTAATTGGTTAAACGATCGCATAGAGTTGTTCTAAATGGCAAAGCTTCTAGATGGCAAAAATACGAGTGAGTTCCTCAGGGTTCTGTTTTTGGGCCACTTCTATTCATACATACATACATACATACATATACCAAAGGTTTTTCCCCCTTACACGGGAAATAGCCAAAAGACAAAGGCATAGAAATCATTCCCACCCATTTCATCCCCTACATACTCCACTCCCCTCTACGTCATCCCTGCATCTTGCCCACTGCCCTGGGTCAACAGCAGTGTCGCAAGACACAACACATCCACAGCAAGGCCGCTTTATCAATTCGGCGACCCCCCCTCTCCATCCACTCATGCAGAAAAGGAGATGACCGGGAAAAATTTCTTCGGGCTGCGTCAATTTATTTCTCATACATACTCCCTCACCCCCCCATTCCCCCTCATGCATCACAACATCATCCATACACAACCCTTCTCCATTCACCCCTGTCTTCTGTCCTCTTCCGTCCTTTCTCAACATACATTCCCCTTTTTCCCAATGGCCCTTTTACCCCATCCATCCATCTCATCCTAGGACGTCCCCTCATGTTCACCCCTTCTACTCATAGTATATATAAATAATATAGACCACGGACTGAAATTTATTGTCCCCAAATTTGCCGATGATACAAAACTGTGCGAAATGGCAAATGATCACTTAAACCAATTAGATCTTCAAGGAGATTTAGATAAATTACAGCAATGGTCTGAAAAGTGACTAATAAAATTTAAAGGTTATGCACATAGGTAAAATAACAATAAGTACGATTACAAGTTGCTTGGAAATTCGTTAACAAAAGTGGATAGTGAAAAGGATCTCGCCGAAGTTATCAGTGATAATCTAAGCAATGCATTTCCGCCTCAGAACAAGGAAATAAGATTCTAGGACTGATTACGCCATCTTTTGATTTTAAAAGTCCGTCTGTCATTAACAAACTATATACATCGTTAGTTTATCTACATTTGGAATATGCTGTTCTCGTATAGTTACCGAATCCCAATGACAGATTGGAAAAAAAGTAAAACGGCGAGTCACAAAACGAATTCCAAATATAAAAAATAAATCATACAAATCTGTTTATTTTCAAATATTTATCTATTCATATATTGTATTGTGTTTTTCTGTTTGCTTATTGTTGTTATCTATTTGTTTACTCTATTAATTTATCTACTTTTTCCCACATCCGACCTAGCTATGGACCTAAAGGTCTCCTGTCGGCATGCTCTTCCTTTGTAATCCTTTGAGAAGGACACAAAAGTTTCCTGTGGGTTCCTGTGCCGGGAGCAAGATGAACCTTCACGGTACCTCGGGAAAGAACTTGTTTACAAAAAGTGCTGCCGGAGCACGGAAAAAGGGAGTTCGATGTCACAACATTGCTCGTGAGAACAGCGCTGAGTTTGAGGCAACTACTGTATGTCCACCAGATCCAAGACCATGGTGAATCATACGTTATCAGCCAAGGGCACCATGCTTCCACGAACTTCACCAGCGCCAACAATTGAGAGTTCGTTAGAGTAAAAATTACTTTGGTTACTTTTTTTCAAATCACCAAATATCAAATATTTCCGTCAAATATTAGCAAAACTGAATGATGAACTAAGAGATTGAAAACCTATGCTCGTAGGGAATGTGACCTGTCTCACGAAAAAAAAACACCGCTTTACTCAACGTCGTACGTCCTTCTTTCTTGTGAATATATACCAGTGGTTCTCCTGTGGGAAATTCCCCACTGGTGGGGAATGGCGGAGTTGCCAAGTAGGGAATGACCGGTTCGACAGAAGAACCAGTCTTTTTTTTTTATCGATGTTTTTTTTTCTGGTGTCTTCTTGTTGTCACATTTCGTGAATTTGTTTCCACCCACAAATAATTGATAGTGCTTCAAAATTTAATACATTACATCCAAATGCTGACTTACTTTACAAATCACAACCATTTACAGACTGTTTTAATAACAAAAACAACCAATATATGAGGTATTGTAAGTCATGTTTGGGTAAAAGTGACACTATATATACGTACTAAACACTGCATGGGTTAAAATCGAATTTGTCAAAGACCGATGATGTGGTGGGAAATGGAGAGTTGGCTCACTAAAAAGTGGGGAATTGGAGAAAAAAGGTTAAGAACCCCTGATATATACCAACCGCCTCTCCACGCTCCTATCAATTGCGTGCCACATTACCTACACCCTAACCGAATTGTGACACACCCTATCTCACACATTCCATACATTCGTCCATCACATTCACACCACAGAGAAGTATTTCTGTAAGCGAAGTCATGTTCTAGTTAATCAAATGGAGGTTGGAGGGATCACGTGAAGAATTGTCACCCCAGAACGCCCCCATAAAGAATCGTCACCCCCATGAGATCCCACCTAAAGAATTGTCACCCCGATACGCCGAATATCAACAGTGGAATAAAAATTAGGTTAGGTTATGGTTATGCTTATTGTCACCAACATATATAACCGAAGAATCGTAAACTCAGGATAGCCCACATGAAGAATCATCATCCTATGATAGCCCACATGAAGAATCATCATCCTATGATTGCCCACATGAAGAATCATCATCCTATGATAGCCCACATGAAGAATCATCATCCTATGATAGCCCACATGAAGAATCATCATCCTATGATAGCCCACATGAAGAATCATCATTCTATGATAGCCCACATGAAGAATCATCATCCTATAATAGCCCACATGAAGAATCATCATCTTATGATAGCCCACATGAAGAATCATCATCCTATGATAGCCCACATGAAGAATCATCATCCTATGATAGCCCACATGAAGAATCATCATCCTATGATAGCCCACATGAAGAATCATCATCCTATGATAGCCCACATGAAGAATCATCATCCTATGATAGCCCACATGAAGAATCATCATCCTATGATAGCCCACATGAAGAATCATCATCCTATGATAGCCCACATGAAGAATCATCATCCTATGATAGCCCACATGAAGAATTGTCACCCTGTCGAAGTCTGAGGTTGGAGGTAGGATGTGGGAGGAAAAATAATCTAGTGTGATAACCCCTAAAAAGATTGGAAGGCGTGCGGCAACTAAACCCCAACAGTATGGACTGATATATCTCCCTGGGCCTGATGCACTTTCACATCATTTTAATATCCTTCAAACCAACCAAACAAAAGTTTGTTGAGTGTTCGTGACAAATGAGTCTACAACTCTATTATTGATATAACTGTTGTTCGCATTCGTTCTTTGTTTTTCCAGTTCAACTTGTTGATTAACGACCTGCTCACTCTTGTAAAAATATAATAAATTGTCATTATGATATTCCTGTACAGAATTCTTATGAGCATCGTCAGAAAGTAATCTTTTAATATATGGTCAAGTGGCAACTCATGTATCTCAGAACCTCCTAGCGGCAGGCGGCAGCCAGTGTGAGTATCAGTGAGTAGTGAGTACAAAGATTTAGGTGTCATCCAAACGTACTCCTGAGAGGACACGTAGATAAAGTTCCTGTTGCAAGTAATAAGGAAGAGGAGGTAATTAATATAATTAAGTGGATTGTTTCAGCCTTATTTAATTGTAGAACGGGACACATTTCAATTTATATAGATTATAGGAGGCAAAGTAAAAAAAGAGAAACTTACTGTAACTGTGAGTTAGTGAGTAGCCTACGTTAGGATTTCCGTTCATGCAAATGTGATTAGTTTCCTGACGTTTATGTTGATATTTTTTCGCCATTACTAAGTATCTGTATCGTATGGGGAGATTTGCATATTCATTTTGCAGCTCTCCATTCGTTTCAAGGGTTGTGCAGTTTCATTACTTGTGGTCTTTTGACTCTTGATCTGCACATTTATCTCTTTGTTAGCGCTTCTATCCATGTGAACAATCTCTCGCTGTTGACTAATGTTTTTTCATTGGTTGGTTTAGGTAGTTTGATAAAATTCCAGTATCATGCAAGCTTTTAACCTGACCTAATGACTAATGTAACCATTCTTTTATAGAAAAGTAGATTTTTGAAATGTAAAAAATAAAAACTGTTTTCATGATGCTGGAATAGAACAATTAGTTATAATTAGGTAATTGTTTTCTGTAGTAAGTTTTGGAGTGATACCCAGGATTTAGTGTAATTATTGTTTTTAATTGGATGAGTGACAGTAGGTGTGTTTCAGTGTTGTGTAAATTGGACATTCTAGCATTATGTTTGCTATTGGAGGGGAAGTCGTACATTGGCATATGGGAGATAGTTTCTAGTAGTGAGGTGATCATGTGCAGGGCAAGAATATCGGTAAAGTTTGCCCCTCATACAAGGATGTTGGAAATCAATGTTATAGTGTAATTTATGTAAATCTTGCAATGATTCCTATCACATCATCATTTATCCCTTGACTGATATGGCTGTATGGGGGACCAGAGACAATTCAACAACAATCGTTCTCCACTCTTAGCAGTGTAAAGTAGCCTGGAGCACTTCGTTCAACTTCATACCAGTCCAGTGTGATGGTATGTCCCCAGGTGTATTATGTCTTCCATGTTGTCTACTTCCTTCCAGGATCCCCAACATGATGGGTTTAGTGAGGCTGCCATTGCTAGCAATACGTCTGAACCATAATATTTTTTTTCTTTCCAATGTGGCCAAAAGTGGTTCTTGTGGGCCTACTGTTGACTCTATTTTCTCCTTTTTATAGCTATTGATTTTCCTTTCTGTCCACATGATGCCAAGCATCTTTCTGTGACGTGTTTTCAAAAGCTTGGATCTTCATTTTGGTTTCTGTTAGTACATACATATACCAAGGCTCCCTTACAAGGGAGGTAGCCAAAAAGGAAAAGGCATAAAATCATTTCCACCCATTCCATCCCTGAATACACTCCACACCCCTCCACCCTCCCTCTTATCTTAGCACCGAAAAAGAAAAGGTTTCTGTTAGTATCATCCATAAAAAAATGTCAATACCACCATGGACTTGAAGAGTTTGTATTTTAACCTGAAGCTGATGTTTGTTTTCCAGATGTTAAGTCTAGTCATTGCTGATTTTGCTGTTGCGATGGTTCAGATCTCTTGTATGCTGTTACCATCCTTGGTCTGGGATGATCCCAGGTACAGTGTTCGAAATTGTCAGCTTCCTCCAGCTGTTCTCCATAATCTTACTTTTCATTGGACTCTCCTCCATCCCAACTGCAGTTGTGCTGTTCACTAGGTGAGCCATGAGATCTTGTAATTCTTGGTTTGTGCCAAGTATGAGGTCAGTGTCATTTGCAAAGCTGCATGATGCATTCTGAAAAGATATTAAATAGAACTGGTGGTAACAAGCAACCCAGGTGGCCTCCAACTGAGGTACTGAAGAGCTGTCCAATTTGGTTGTTGAGAGCACGGTGCTATTTGCATGTTTGAATGATGTCTTCATTGATGTTGAAATTTCTCATGGTGTCCCAAAGTCCCTCATGCCAAACATCATCAAATACTTTCTTGAAGTCTATAAAGTTATGATAAAGATCTGTCTGATGTTCAAGGTGTTTTTTTTTATCATCACTTGACAATTAAATATTTGCTCCACTGTACTCCATCCTCTTTGAAACCAGCTTGTTCTTCTGTTGCTGGCCCCATACAGTTAAGAATAATTTTGAGCATAACTGTGCTTGGGTGGTTAATTAAGCTAATTGTCCTATAATTTTGACATTTCTTAGATTCCCCATCTTGGGTAGGGGGTTACGAGTTACTGGATCCTTTTTACAGGCAATATTTTGCTCTGCCACATCTTCAGGGAAAGTATAGTGAGGGCTTTTGGTATTTCATCACCTCCATATTTGATGAGCTCACTGGGGACATTGTTGATACCTGGTGATTGCTCTGGTTTCAGGCTGGCTTTCCATACTTCTGAGGCAAGGATGGAGAACATTGCAGTCTGTCTAATCAGATGGTTATATAGATCTTTGCAGTACACTAAGTCCTCGTTATGCTGTACATATGCGTTCCTGAAAACCTTGCCGCAAATTGAAATTACCGTATACTGGACCCATTATAACATGGAATTATAGAATATGGGAGATGTACCTTCTTCATGCTTTTCTCTTCAAAATATCTAGCAGATACCATACCTGTGAATTTTTCTTACTGTAAATAGAATCGAGGGTAGTAATTACCAAATACTGTAACTGTGAATTTACCGGATAAAGAATTACCATATAAGGAGGACTCCCTCTACTCTGACCATCTATTTAGGATGGCTGAGTTCTTAGCAATTTGCCATTGCTATCTTAATTACAAAGGATTTGTGTTGTTTGTTTCCTGTGAGTGTTCTTACGGTTTTGTATGCTAATTTTAATATTTCCTTTAATGTTCTCATCAGTGTCACTGCACTTCATCTGGATCCATTTTCATTTTCTTTCCAGTCTTCTTATTGATTTCCTTGTACGTGTCTGCTGCATTGGTGTTCACATTTTAAGTTGGTTTCGGAACTCTTTTGGTCACATGGGTCTAATATGTCATTTGTTATTCAAGGTTGTTTTCTTAGTATCTCCCCAACAATCTCTTGGTGGCTGATGTCGTAGTTTCTTTGATAATGTTAGCAGAAGTGTTTGCATCATAAACGATGAAGTTCAGTGCTGTGAACTTTCTGCCAACATCTACTTGGAAGTCTTCAGCAACACTTGGGTCCAGTAATTTCTCTAGGTCAAATTTGATGCAGATGGTCTTGGGTGTGCTCTTGGATTAGAGGCTAAGCTTGAGTGGACACATCACTAGATCATGGTCACTCCCCTTATCTGCTCCTGGGTAAGATCTTGTATTGGCCTTATTTATGCTGGACTTAAAATTCTTGGGTGTAAGGATGTAGTTGATTTGGTTATATGTACAGCTGTCAGGAGAATCCCATGTGGTTGTTCTTGATATCTTGTGTAGATGGAGGGTGTCAGTTATGGTAAGTTTGTGTTTCTGAGCAAATTCTGGTAATCTCAGCCCTCTGTCATTAGTATCACCCCAGCTGAATTTGCCTGTGACTTTTGTCCAGATGGTATGGGCATCAGGACCAACTTTAGCATTCCAATCTCCTTGCACAATGGTGATATCTTTCATGGGGGTGTTACAAAGGATTGCAAAAGAAGAGCATGCCAACATGAGACCTGGTCCATAACTTGGTTGGATGCAAAAAAAATATATATATAATGATGGATAATAAGCATAAATGATAATAGATAAACAGATAAACAATAATATTTTAAAATGAATGATTAAAAAACATGTAATAATGACAGTAAATGATTAAAATAAAGTAGAATAAAAGACAGACATTACAGCCTAGTGCTTAGATGTTCACCTAAATGAATCTTAAAACTTCAAACTGTACTACTTAGGAGTGTAGAGGTGTTGGGTCTTCAAAATGTCTTTGATTTGCTCTTAAAACTTGTTGACTTGATCTTCATGGCCTGGAAGTAGGTGCATAGACTTGGATAACAGTGAAGTTATGGGTTTTGATAAAATTCGGATGGCTAGTCTGCTCGGGGTAGGTGTACAGCTTGTTGTAAGTTCATCTATACCTGTCGACCTCTCCTGAGAGAGACCCACAATATTCCAGTGGTATCTCTACCTCATGTATGAGTTCCTCTAATTTTCCATTCATGTTCAGTGTTCGTACATTCTAGGCGCTGATGGTTGTTGTCATTCCTTAGGCTGTCTGGCAGAGCAGTCCTGTCTCTCTAAGGAACTCCATGGCTGAAGCAGGGTTTTCCCACAAATCTTTTATCAGATGTCTACAGAAGAACCTGGAAAATATGGACTAAATGGGGACTACTGGTCTATAAAAGCCATTTGTCCATAGGTTCAGTGTGTTGAATGAAACATGTATAAATAAAGGGTTGAACTAATTGTTAACAACTAGTCATCAATATCAAAATTAAAGATGTTATTCTTTACTGACAACTCATAGCTCAATGTGAGCTCAGAGATGCTGCAGTTGTGTTTGTTTGTAGTGGAAGTTGAACTAACAGAAGTCTGAGGATGAAACTATCTTGAATGTTAAATTGTAGGAGTAGGGCTAGAATTAAATAAATCATCTTATGGGTATATTTTATTCTTACAAAAAAAAAGAGCTACAAGGCAGTTCTATTACTACTGTCAAGTCCCATAGCGTTAATTTTTTTTTTTTTTTTTTTGTCCTGTAGGCTACCATAGTTTATCCTATATGCAATATCAATATATTCGTTAAGATTTCCATTATGCATTGGATACGCTGATTTGACCGACAACAAGAGCTACAAAGCATATCAAAGCATCACAGCATCTCAAAGCTCACACTGAGTGGTCGAGTTGTTGGTTGTATATTACATCTTGACATGGATGTGGCCAAATGTTTTAAAAATTACAGAAATAATAAACTAAGGCACAAATAATTTGTGTATGCCAAAGTTAACTGTCATGACGTGGCATTGTTTTTTCATTTATTCTATCAAACCTGGCGACAATTTGAACAGTTCTATCAATCCAATTTGCCATTGTGCTTTATATTCCCCTTTTATTGTGTAATTCCTTTCTTTCACTGGATATGAAATAAATGCAAAAATATAGGTGCTTTTACATACACAAACTATACAAAATAGACTTGCATGCATCTTTATAGGGGTGAGAGTGAGGGAGCACAAATGAGAATTAGCAGGCGACCCTCCTTATATGCATGGCACTCGCATGATTCATAGGCTTAGGTGCCAATAATCCTAAATCTATAATCAAAGTCAACCTATCCTTCATGGGTTTATGGCATGGCATCTTCTCTGCCGTTATGTAAATCCTCGTCGGCATGTTCTACTAGAAGAGTCCTGTCTCATCACAGTAGAAGATTTTCTGGGGGGTGTATCCTTTGGTTGATTTCATTTTGCCAAAAATGTTTGCAGTAAGCCTTAGCTACCTTTGCATCCAAACTCGCTGCCTCCCTGTGCCTGATGATGGAGTGAATGCCAGGCCTTTTTCAAAAATTGTCGAACCAGCCCCGACTGGCCTGAAACCACTCTTCCGGTGCCTCGTCCACCTGAAGTGCCTTGGATCTGCTGCAGCACTTTAGCATAAATGGCTCTTCCCCTCTCACAGACAATAGCCTCCGTTACAGTATCTCCTGCAAGCTGCTTCTCCGTTAGCCACACTAACAGCAGATTTTCCATCTTTTCATGGACAGAGGTCTGGAGCTTAGAAATTATTTTAATGCCCTTGGCTGGCTTTATAGCCTTTATTGACTCCTTCTGCTTTAGTATGGTACATATCATAGAGGTACTATACTTGTACTGCCTTGCCAAGTTCATTATTCACACACCACGTTCACGTTTTTATATAATTTCATGCATTAATTCAATGGACATCATCCTCTTCTCAGTACTGTTCTTTCCTCTCACTTTCTTAGGACCCATGGTTATAAAAAGAAATTTGATGAAAATAAATTAACAATAAGCTCAAAACATGAGCACAACTTATCATAGATGTTTTCTCAGTGAGGTAAACAAGTGGACTGCATATGTGAGGTGTGGATGCTGGGTGGGTGTTGTGTTGTGGTGCTCGCTGCACCAACTAGCAGTGGCTAGTACTTCAAATTTTAGATTGCAATTCAAAGCAAAAAATTTAACAAGTAACAACTCGTATCTTGGAAAGCTCGTAAGTTGGGGCACTTGTATGTCAGGGTACCATTGTATTTGTATCTACCCTGTCTCATGATCCACATAATTTGGCATATTCAGCAATTGTATTTGCAATTGTATTTGCATTATTTGTTGTGGGCATCAGTAGTATGGGACTGTCAAAATGTACATTACTGTTGTTTATATAAATTAAGGCCACATAAAAAAAAGATGGTTGGTTGTCCCCACCCAACTTTTTTTTTTTTTTTCTCAAAAACGCACACCCAAAAAAAAAAAAAAATCTGTTCAGACATTCCAATTTCAAATTTTGCACCTCTTGAGTTTCAAACCTTCCAAAAGTCCCCGTGTGTATAAATGGCTGACTTGGTGAAAGTACCAGAGTTTGGTTTAAAGCAATTTTATGGCTGTTATCGTAGCTAGCATAGCACAAGAAGGCAATTCTAACCTCTTAAAGCATTGACCGAGCATTGCCAATGACACATCTCTTTCTGAATTCTACGCAGAATTCTGTGATGGAAAGTTTGACATCAAGCTGCAGAAGTCATGCAGGTGTCGTTTGTCAAAGTTCTAGCTGGTAAGTTTGCATGTTTCATGCATAGATTTTGACAAATTATTTATTTTATTTTTTATTCTTATTTTATTTTTCATTCTTATTTTATTTTTTTATGTGGCCTAATGGTAACTGTTTTCTAAGGGTTAGTATGTTTACAGCAAGTGTTTAATTGATGTACCATTGTTACCTTTTTGATTCGTATCTTTTTGTGAGTGAGTATGCATGTTTGTGTCTCATATACTTGTTGCCAATATTCAAATCATCTCAATGACCCTCTTCCATACCTCAATGACCCTCTTCCATACCAGACTTATCTTTTTATTATGGCTGTCACCAGATTAATATCTTAATCTGTATGTGTCCTTTTATTTCATTGCTATAAATTATTTCTGTTGCTGTGTATTGCTACTGCACATACCCGATGTTTACATCAGGCCCATATGAGATGATTATTTTGTACTTTATTGGACCAATCCATCTTTAGTTCATGTTGATTGTCTTGGTCACTAAATCTTGGATAGCTGCACTGGCTGTTTCGTGTAAAATTTCAACAAACAAGTCATGTGCTGAGTGAAGTGTGGGAGGTGGTGAAGGATAGAGTAGAGGTGGAAGTGGAAGAGAAATGGGGGCGTTTCAAGGACGGAGTTACAAGGTGCACAAAGGTGGTATATGGAACAAGGAGGATGGGAGGGAATAGAAGGAATGGTAGGGAGTGGTGGGATATTGAAGTGAAGAAGATTGTAGAAGAGAAGAAGCGAGCATTCTGAGACTGGTTGTAAAGTAAAACAAGAGAAACAGGTACAAAGGAAAAAGAAGAGAAGCAAAATGAAAGATGAAGGAGAGCAGATGTCAAATGGGGAAAGAGTATGACAAAATTTTGAAAGTAACAAAGATGTTTTGGAAGGAAGTGACAAAATTTTGAAAGTAACGTAAAGATGTTTTGGAAAGAAGTTAAGAGAGGAAGGGGAGGTAAGTCAAATAAAGAAGAAATGGTAAAAGGTGCAGATGGACAGATGTTAACAGGAGAGAAGGGGAATATGGATAAAGTATTTTAGAGAATTGTTGAATGTAGAGGAGGATAGGGAGGGATTGGTGGTAGCAGTGGTAGGCACTAAGAAAATGACATTATTCGAAGAAGAAAATTGAAGAGAAATAAATAAAAATTGGGTACAAGGTGCTTTGAAATTGAGCAGGTAAGGCATTTGGGTTAGATGGATGTCATGTGGAGTGTATGAAGAAGGGAGTACAGTGATGTACTTGCTAATGAGGTCATTTAATGTGTGTCTAAGGGAGGGTAGAATTCCAGAGGGCTGGAGGAGTGCCTGTATAGTTCTTCTTTACAAAAGAAAAGGGGACCAATATGTAGTAGTTTCAGAGGGATCAGTTTGTTGAGTGTAGTTGGGAGGGCTTTGAGAGGATTAGGAGAGGAACAAAAGGAATAGTGGGTTAACACCTTCCATACAGTGAAGCCTACATAGGTGTCATTAGGAGGAAGTGGGTATTTGAGGATGCCGACGTCAGCGTCTTGATTACATTTATTGTAGTTGTACCTGTTGTACCTGCGTGACCCCCATACTCTGTAAACTGGCTACATCATATTTTCTATGGTTATCAAAATTCATGGGTGAAAGAGAAAACGATTAATACAGCGGTGACTTTATTTTTTATAATGCCAGTATTATGATGCAACATCACACGTCTGGCAGCTAATGCTGCCCACGAGATTTTGGCCCGGAGTGAAGGGGTTAAGAAAAGGTAGGAGTTGTGTGGATCAGGTTTTTGTGGTAAGACAGATATGTGTAATGTTGCCATGGTTGTTGAATGTGTACATGGATGGGGTGATGCAGGAGGTAAATGCAAGTTAATGGGTAGGGGACTGGAGATAGAAAACAAATTGGGAAAAGTGGGAGGTGAGTCAGTTATTTGCTGACAACACTAAGTTTGTGGCAGGGTCCGAGGAGAGATTAAGGGAATTGGTGATGGAGTTTGGGGATGTATGCAATAGAAAAAAGTTGAAGGCAAATGTTGGTAAAAGTAAAGTAAAGTGATGAGATGTACAAGGGGAAAGGATGGCAGTGAGTTGTATGCAAGTCTTAACTCCTTCAATATGAGTCAAATTCTCGTGTGCAGCATTGGATGCCTGATGTATGATGATTCAGTGATGCATCACAATACTCGTATTGTAGAATATAAATCACAGCTGTATTACTTGTTCTTTTACTCTGAATATTGATAATGACAAAATGGGATGAAGACAGTTCATAGAACATGGGAGTCACTCAGCTACAACTACAAAATAAATATAATCAAGACCACAACTCTGGCATCCTCGTATACTCACTCGCACCTCATGATGCCTATGTAGGCATCATCATATGGAAGAGGTTAAAGGAGAGAGGCTGGAGGAAGTGGATAGTTTTGGATATTTGGGGTCACATGTGGCAGGAAAGGGAGGAGTGGTGGTGTAAGTAAATTGTAGAGGTGAGAAGGAAGTGATTACCTTGGGGGGGATTAAAAAATAGAAATAGGCATTTGGGAATGCAAAGAGGAGATTATATGAAGGGGTGATTGTGCTGTTGGCACTGTATGGAGCAGAGATTTGGAATTTGAGAGAGGCAGAGAAGAAAAATGTAAATTTGTTTGAGATGAAATGTGTGAGAAGTATGAGAGGGGTTATGAGGTTGGATAGAGTGAGAAACGAGGAGGTGAGGAGGAGAGTGGAGTGGAAAAGGAGATGGCAGATAGGGATGGTTAGGACACATGGAAAGAATGAGTAATGAAATATTAGTAAAAGAGGTGTAGAAGGCAGAGATCGATGTAGTGGACTTGAGGGGATGACTGAAGATGAGATGGATGGATGGATGGGGTGAAGGGGGCATTGAGAAAGAGGGGAATGTCTTTTTTTAATTAGGGAATGGAGAGGGAGTGGGGTTGTTGGTTCAGTGAAGTGGCCTTGCTGTATATATACTGTGTCTTGGTACATTGCTTCCTACCCAGGGTAGTGGGCGGGATACAGGGACAAACCATCATCCATGAGAAGCTAAGATGAGATGGAAGAAAGGGTGGTGGGATGGGTTTGAGTGGCTGTATGCCTTTTGACTTGGCTATCTCCCTTGTATGGGGGAAAAAGCCCTTGAAGTATATAGAATAGAATAGTAATTGTTCATTTTCAATCCAATTACATTTTTATATACATTTTCTAACTTTTTGCAGGACTTTTTATTCGTGAGAGGCTATCATTGATGACCCATAACAGAAGAACATGAATGACATGGAGACCCATCAAGTGGCATTGAAGAAGCACACGGAAACCATAGTTAAAGCTGTTGTACAAAATGGTCTGACAAGGAATATGATAGTTGAACTTGCTCATAGAAATGTTTTTAGAGAAAGTGTGTGTGGTAATTTGATGGTAAGTGCATCCTTGGGGCGAATGTGGCGGGAAAGGGAGGAGTGGAGGTGGAGGTAGAATGTAGATTAAGAGAGGCAAGTAAATGCCTTTGGGGGATTAAAAAGTGTAATGAGAAATAGACATTTGGGAATGGATGCTAAGAGGAGATTGTATGAAAGGGTGATTATGCCAACAGCACTTTATGGAGCAGAAATATGGAACATAAGAGAGGAAGAAAGAATTTAAATGTGTTTGAGATGAAATATCTGAAGTATGGTGGATAGAATGAAAAATGAATAAGTGAGGAGGAGAGCAGGGGTGGGAAAGGAGTCGAGATAGGGTTGATGAAAGAATATTGAGATGGCTTGGAAACATGGAAAGAATGAGTGAAGAAAGATTAGTAAAAAGTGTGGAAGGCAGAGGTGGATGGAGTGAACATGAGGGGACCAAGGATGAGATGGATGGATGGGGGTAAAAGGGGCATTGGGAAAGAGGGGGATGTCTGTTGAGGAAGGGAGAAGATAGGAGTGAGTGGAGAATGGTTGTATATGGATGGTGCTGTAATGCATGGAAGGGAGTGGGTAGGGGATGGGAGAGGGTTAGGGAGTATATGTGAATGATATTTTGACTCAGTCCAAAGGGATTTCTCCCCATCTTTTTTCTGCTTGAGGGGACAGAGAGGTGGTGTTGCCAATTAAATGAAGCAGCCTTGCTGTGTCTTGTTGCATTGCTTCTTATCCAGAGCAGTGGGTGAGATGCATGGATGAACCATCATCCAGGAGGAGCCAAGAAAAGAGGGAGGGGGTGGTGAATATGGGGGGATGAAATGGGTGGGAGTGGATTTATGCCTTCGACTCTGGCTACCTCCCTTGTAAGGGGGGAAAAAAGTCCTTGGGATATGTATGTATATGTAAGTAAATGCAAAGAGGGATGGGGTGTCACATTTGAAGCCTGATAGTTTTATGAATTTGCAAAACTGTAATATTTTGTAGTACATATAAATGATTGTTATTATACGAACAAAACCTTTTCCTTTTGGTTTGCAGGAAGCTGAAACCTCAGAAACCAATCGTGCAAGGGGCATGATTCTTCATTTGCAGCAAGTAAATTTAGAGAGTTTCGGTGTCTTTTTAGAAGTGCTTATTCAAGCAGGGCTCGGAGAAATGTCCAATTTGCTCATCTCACAGTGTGGCCAGGAAGAGTAAGTCACCACCAGAAAATAATAGTTCTCATTTGTGCCCATGAAATTAGGATATAAACAGTGGATTTTCTAGTCTTAGTGATATTGTGTCTATGGTCAAGTTAGAAGTGGAAAATCAATCCATTTTACCATGGTTCTCATTTTTAGTAGACCCTCAGTCCCCAGGGAACTCACTATGGCTACTTGTTCAGTTCATGTCATTCGTTGAAGAGATTTTGTTCTTTGAACACTACTACATAATCCATTAACCCCTTCCATACGGTGCCGCACACTTAGGCGTCATGAGGAGCAAGTGGATTCGCGACGCTGCCATATCGGCGTCTTGATTATATTTATTGTAGTCGCCCCTGTGTTTTTACATTCTCCCAAATGCGCCCTGAATCCCATTCTCTGTGGTTTTCAAAATTCGCGGGTGAAAGAGAGAACGATCGATATAAGCGGTGACTATATTTTATGATGCGAATATTATTATGTTACGTCATACGGCTGGCATTGGCTGCTGCCCGCGAGATTTAAGTCCCGTACTGAAGTGGTTAATGCTCTCCCTCCTACCAACCAATTTGGCCCACTGAACTATCTCTGTAATCAGTCATTAAAACGGTACTAACACAAAATAAACCTGGTTACAGATTCAAACTGCCCTAGATGCAACTACCACACAGAACACCTTGTACTATAATTCCCCACACTAACAATCCCCAGGTAACGGCACAATCTCCCATCTCTAAGTGACTTGTTGTCCTGCCTGGAGGCCATTGCTATTTTCTATGGGTCTTCTGTAAGAGAGATCAAAGGCAATGGATTTATTGATTGTACTTAAGGGGAGGCTCCACAATAAAGTTAAAATATTTGTTTAAAAAAAAGTTTTCAATATTTGTTGTTCAAACTTTCAGGTTTTGTTTAGAGTCTAGACGCTGATGTTTTGCCAAAATAAGAACTTGTTGTGTTATGACGTCATACCGATGTTAAGACTTCATAAGTAAATGAGAATCGTAATATTTGTCCCAGAGACCCCAGCTTTTGCATGGTAATACTTAAATAACATATAAACACCCTGTAGTTTTAGTTTTGTTAAAATTTTCCATACGTCGCAAGAAATTACTGTTACAAATATGTGTATATATATTTTTTTTATGACATCCGTATTTTTCGTCAATTAAACGCTCCCGTGGCTTAACTTTGCACTTTATAAAAAAAGCAAAACTACACGATGTACACACACCCAAATTGTATAACTATGAGAATTTTCAAGAAGTTCTAAATGTTTCTCTTTTTTTGGTGAATTTTTAAATGCGTATTTTTCTCATTTTGAGAAAAAGGGATTTAAAAGTTTCAATGTCATGTATCTTGGGTAATTATCGTACAATTTGTATTATTTTCACACACATGATTGTATAACACATAGTGAATAGAATGAGCGAAAATTCATATTTAAAACGTTAATAATTACTTACCAAACAGGTGCCTTGTGCACGTACACCTGGTTACACAGGTGCTATTCCTGCGCCATATGTTTCACCTTCAGCTTCTCTCTTTTCTTCTTTCTCTTGTATTTTTCTAATTTTCTTCTCCTTTTTCTCTTCCTTCTTCTCTGATGATCTTATTGAACTTCTTAGTCTCTTCCTGTCTATCTGTTGACGAGCTTTCAAGGAAGAGTCTTCCATTGCCGTCGCAAGTGCAGTGGCCCCATGGTTAAATGTGATGACACTCCTGTAGACACCATACATCATTCTTTGTAAGGAGAAGAATTTAGTTTTTGGAAGTTCGTTCCATATACTGTGGAGAGATTCATTTGAGTTTTGAGTGTCCCCCTTGCACTTCTCTAATAGTTCTGATGTTGCAATTCTCTGGTAAATGGGTAGAATCTTCGCAACTACATCCTCTCTCAGGTAAGTTTTCATATTCTTTTTGTGAGGTGGGATTTTCTGGTTCCTTGCGACGGCTCTCTTATAGAAACACCAGGAATCTCTTCCATCTGGGCATGTATTGTGTTGCTGCCTCTTATCAGTGCTCTGACAGTGTCTTAAGTGTTGCATAAATACTTCTTTTCATACCCTCCACTGTTGTTCTTTCCTTTATGCTTTTACCAAAATAGTGTGCAAGCCTTATAACTTTGTCTTTTGTTAGGGAGCCCTCCTTCTTACCCCCTAGTTTACCAACATTCTTTGCATCTAGGAGAGCCTTTCCAATACGTTTAGAAACGTGGTTTTCGCACTCAATCTTTTTCACATCATACTTCCCTAATTTTTGCACGGCACTTATGTCTTTCGAGTCACCATCCGACACTACTTCTTCATATCTGAACTTGCACTTTTCCTCAGAACGATTCCACAACCTCCTCCACCCCTCCATTTCCATAGCAGGAGAAGTACCATCAAAGTTTTTTGAGCACTCATGATGAGGGGCCTCCTTCTCACCATGCATTTCACAAATTTTGCACCACATACACAAAACTTCAAAATCCACAACCCAGCCAGTCTTCATCTCAATAACTGATACAAATCCATAAAGTGAAAAGTAAATCCTCTCTTCGACCAGCTCCCATCACAAGACACAAGAATACTTTTCACTTCATTTTTATCTCCCTCCCCTTCTAATCTTGCATGCAGTGCTTCGCGTGTTTTTTCCATTACCCTTTCCAGTTGAATAACGGTATGCTCTTCGATTTCCTTTGCAATCAAATAATAAGACGCACTGGATAAGACCGACATATTTAAACACGTACCTAATTCAAGTATCCCAGCGTATCCACATGATGCCTGCAAACTTTATTGCACTAGTTTTACGTGCACATCATAGCATCTTCGCTTGGCTTTACCTAGAGAAATTTTTGGAACGTTCTCTGAGGTACACATTTTAAATGTTGTTATACAAACATTACACTTTGCCTCAAAATAGCTTGTCATCCCTATCTGCTTATCTTCTTTCACAAGCATCTTCCTCCCACACTCACAGTGAGCAATTTCTTGAACCCACTGTATTAGGTTGTCTTTGTCAATGATGACATAATTTCTGTCATTCCCCTGTTGCACATCAGCAACAGGAATGTTTTCAAGTTTAAATTTACTACGAGAAAGTGTCGAAAAAGTAGTCACGATTTATCAGTTCACCCGATGTTGACGGGAGTGAGGTCTCCTCCGGTTCGTGTTGCCTCACGATGTCCATTTTTTCTAATTTCTTTTTTCTACGTACCTCAATCATTTTCTTTATTTTCTGCTTTGCCGTAAGCTTTTTGTTTTTTAATCTATCCATTTTTATATAATTTCTTTGTAACAACTTTGCGCGAGAGAATATGAACGAATATGTTGGGAGGGAAAAAGTAAAGCACTTCACTTGTTCACACAATTAGGGTAACTGATATATGCTTCATAAATAAGCCAATAAGCAACTCATCATACAATCGTACGTCTAACAGCCTTGTAGACCAGTAAACGGCACTCGACTTGAAGGAATGGACGTCAAAGCAAGAAAAAATGAAACATTTATTCCTACTGCGCAAGAGTTAAATCCCCGTACGCTATTTAAAGGGATACGCCATTGTGCCCTTTAAACCGTTGTATATGTCTGCTTTGGCAAAAAAATTCTACCGCAATAGTTTCATATTGCTTTAAGGTGCATAAATCACGTTTGGGGTGGGGTTAATTGGGGTGGTGCGAGAGGTGAATGCTAGGGTAGTGGGTCAGGGATTGGAGATGGTTAGAGAAAATGGAGAAAAGTGGGAGGTGAGCCAGCTGTTGTTTGCGGACGACACTGCGCTTGTGGCAGGGTCAGAGGAGGGATTGAGGAAGCTGGTGGCAGAGTTTGGGAGAGTATGTGATAGAAGGAAGCTAAAGATAAATGTGGGTAAAAGTAAGGTGATGAGATGTACAAGGGGTGAAAGTGGCAGTAGACTGGAAGTGAACATTAAGGGAGAGCGACTGGAGGAAGTGGATAGTTTTAGATACTTGGGTGCAAGTGTAGCAGGAAAAGGTGGAGTGAAGGTGGAGGTAGAATGTAGATTGAGAGAAGCGAGTAAATGCCTTGGTGGTTTAAAGAGTGTAATGAGGAATAGACATTTGGGAATGAATGCGAAGAGGAGACTGTATGAAGGAGTGATTGTGCCAACAGCACTGTATGGGGCAGAAACGTGGAACATAAGAGAAGAAGAGAGAAGGAGTTTGAATGTGTTTGAGATGAGGTGTCTGAGAAGTATGGTGGGGGTTACTAGGCTGGATAGAGTGAGAAATGAGGAGGTGAGGAGGAGAACAGGGGTGAAAAAGGATTTGGGAGATAGGGTTGATGAAAGAATATTAGGATGGTTTGGACACATGGAAAGAATGAGTGAAGAAAGACTAGTAAAAGAGGTATGGAAGGCAGATGTGGAGGGACTGAACATGAGGGGACGTCCTAGGATGAGGTGGATGGATGGGGTGAAGGGGGCTTTGGGGAAGAGGGGAATGTCTGTTAAGGAAGGGAGAGGACGGAAGACAGAGGTGAGTGGAGAATGGTTGTATATGGATGATGATGTGACTGCATGAGGAGGAATGGGCGGGGGGGTGGGGTAGTATGTGTGAGTGAATTTTGACGCAGCCCGAAGGGATTTCTCCCCGTCCTCGCCTTATATGCAAAGGGGGACGGAGAGGGGGGGTCGCCGATTAAATGAAGCGGCCTTGCTGTGGATGTACTGTGTCTTGCGACACTGCTTCTGACCCAGGGCGGTGGGCAGGGTGCAGGGATGACCCGTCATCCAGGAGGTGCTCAGATGAGAGGGAGGGTGGGAGGGGTGTGGAGTGTATTTAGGGATGAAATGGGTGGGAGTGTTTTTATGCCTTTCCCTTTCTGGCTACCTCCCTTGGAAGGGGGAAAAAGCCTTGGTATATGTATGTATGTATGCATAAATCACGTAAAAAAAAAATACATTTTTTGAAAATATTTTGCCCAATTTATTGTGGAGCCTCCCCTTAAGTGTATATTTTATTTCTCAAGCATTGCTTCCTTATGTTTCTCGTATAGTACATATCACCACCATTTTCTTGCTAATTTTGTACTTGGCACACCACACTTCGTATTACTCCTACTGGCTCATCCCCTATTTTTATCATTTCTGATCCCCAAATACTACTGGATACACATTCTTTCCAAAACAACACACACTGATTAGCACATTCCAAAACTCTACTCTCCTCTCTACATCTTGTACTACCGTGGTCACATGCACACACACAGTACATATCTCCCAACTTGTTTTCATTTTACTCACATTAACCTTGATGCCTCTTCCTTCCATTTAACGAGACACTTGCACATCTCATTACATACTAAGAGTGCCATTCCATCCCTACCTTACCCCAAATAAGATGCTGGGCCCATCTCTCCCTCCTTCAAGAAAGTAGCCATCCACATCACACATCAAAATTGAAGTGGGCGCTGATTGATTGCAGTAGAATCCCCGAGTCATTCAAATTGTTTGATGGGCATGCTTTGAAACAAACACTTCCATGCACAAATTTGAGTTCAAATTCATTATGTACTCTCTTATGTTTTAATGAAATAGACCTACATTTTTATTTATTAAGATTTTTTATTAACTGATAATTTATATTTCTAGGTTTTAGGGGCCTATATCTTCCAGTAATCTATCTCCTCTATTGTGAAAATCTCATAAAGTCCAGAGATATACTTTGTAATATTTTCTTCAAGCATGTTTTAATATATGCAGAGGTGTTTCTACTGAGACCTTATTCCTGAATGTAGATATTGCTGTACTTTGTAACAATAGTGCCCCAAATGATAACAAATTATATGATATTGGTACACACAGGGGATTTCTCTTGCTAATTCATATTTTCATTTTTTGTGAACTTTACCTTTTGCAGGTCGAACCCCTCAATGGTACCAAGCTTACTCATTCTTTTATTGTTCCCTCAAAATTGGCCTTTCCAAAGTCAAGTATTAATATGTTATTCTTACTATTTATTTCTTCCCATTGAATGCTAAATCTTGTTAACTGATGATTGCTAGTACCAAATATGTCACCCAATAATACATTTCTTGTGGTACCAAGCTTACTCATTCTTTCATTGTTCCCTTAAAATTGGCCTTTCTAAAGTCAAGTATTAATATGTTATTCTTACTATTTATTTATTTCCATTGAATGCTAAATCTTGTTAACTGATGATTGCTAGTACCAAATATGTCGCTCAATAATACATTTCTTGTATCATTTTTGTTAGCATAAATCCAAAGTTTACTCCTCCCTTGTAGGCTTGGTAATAAATTGCTTTAAGAAATTATCCTGTGCCACATCTAACAAATTTTGCTCTTCCTGATCTACTAAATTATCCCAATGTTCCTATAGTTAAAATCTCCCATGATCACATTTTTATACTGTGATGTCCTGCAAATTTCTCACATCAGGAATTTAGTCTCCTCTCTACTCACATCTACAGAGATCCCCAGTAAAAAGTTTATCCTCCCTGCCTATTATTTCCAACCAAATTTATCCCATACACATTTCATCCTTAACCTCTTCGATACAAGTCACATATTTGCACACACATTAGTTGCCTGATACACAATGATGAATCCATGTGTCCAAACCATCCCAATACTCTCATCAATCCTATCTCCTAACTCCCTTTCCACCCCCATTCTCCCCCTCCTGGATGAACACATTCCTGGGAGATGCCCAACTGTCACAGTAAAACATTCAGTCAAACACTGATCTGTGTGCAACATGTCATGGATTTTGTTGATGATTTCTTGAGTGGTGACAGTGGCAGGCCTCCCTTGATGAGGGTCATCTTCCAGGGTGTCCCTGCCCCATTTGAAATGAGCTGCCCATTTTTTAACCATGCTGTATGAAGGAACATTGTCTTGTAGAGTAGCCACCATGTCCTTGTGAATTTCCTTTGGAGTTAAGCCTTTGATGTGAAGGTATTGAATAAGACTGATGAAGAATTTTGTCCATTTTCTTTACAATGCCTTACTGTCCCAAATCAATTATCTATTAAAAAAATATATATATTACATTAAAGGCTTGAAAATTCTCATACTGGCTTATGAAAGATTAGGTTGCATGTGAAAAAAGCTACAAGTCTGTATCTTGTGGCCTACCATAGGCCATGAATTTTTCAGTCCCCCCTTGTATTGATCATTCAGTGAATTAGTGTCCTGTTAGAAATAAAAGTTTTCCTAATCATTATTCTTGAGACCAGATGACCTATTCTTATCATATGTTGTTTGGATTTTCAGAAATGGAAGTGATGTTGTTGATAATCTATCAAGAATGATGCCCAATCTTGACATTAGGGCAGGAAATGATCAAAGTGCAAGTGAAGATGATACTAACAGGAACAACAATTTTAATGAACCACTTGTGATCAAAGTGATACCTAGTTCAGATATTGTAACAAAAGAGAGAGATAACAGAGAAGTAAGTTGTGCATTTTTTCTTTTACAGCCATCTTTTCAGCATAAAAGATTGATAGTTTTGTTGTGATTATATATGTGGGTGTGTATTATCGAGTTGTGTTCATGAGGTCCCATCTTTTTGTTTCCACTTGTCAAACTTTGCCTCAAATTTATGTTTTTGGCTTGGATTACATTTTCATCCTCCTTGTTCCATAAGTCTACACATCTTTGTGGAAAGCCATACTTCTTAACATCTTTCCAACAAGTTTAGTTTTTTCATCTTTCTCTAAGTCCATTTTTTCTATACCTTTCTCTGATGAAAATATCATTATCATTACTTCAACTCCTGCCTTCTCCCTTCCTTGCTCAACAGACATCCCCCTCATGCTCAGTGCCCTTTTCACCCTATCCATCCATATCAGGGAAGGGAGGTGTGGGGGATAGGGAATGGTTGTGTGAGTGATATTTTGACACAGCCCAAAGTCTTCTCTTTTTATGTATGAGGGGACAGAGAGGGACCCCCCAATTATGTGAAGCAGCCTTGCTGTGGATGTGCTGTGTCCTGCTACATTTCTTCTGACTCGGGGCAGTGGGTTGGATACAGGAATGACCTGTCATCCATGAGGACCTAAGATAAGGGGGAAGGGTGGAGTATGGGAGTGGGTACATGGCTTATGACTTGGCTACATCACTAGTAAGGGGGGAAAAAAACTTGATATATAGCTAGATCACTTCAACTACACCACTGCTGCATATTTTAGTCATATGCATGTATAAATGTTTACATATGTAATATGTATATTGTTATGAAGGTAAGACAGATGAGTGGAAAAGGTGGTAGAGAAATGCGAGTTAGAGCGAGAACACTATATTCCTGACGTTTCGACTACAAGTTTTCTTCAAATTACCATTCCTAGACACTGTTATCCATCGGGGTGAAACGGATGTAAAGTTTTCAGTATACAGAAAACCCACGAACAAAGATGACTTCATACACTACTTATCCCATCACAGCACACGCACAAAATCAGGAGTGATAATTGGTTTCTATCTGAGAGCATTGAGGATATGCAACAAAGAATATATAGAAGAGATGTCCTACATATTTAATGTCTTCCGCAAACTTATGTATCCAGCGGGACTACTATCCAAATTGAGAAAGAAAGCGGAAGAAATTTATGCAAGGCCAAAAAGTGACAAAGCTTCAATAAAATATCTAGAAGTACCTTTCACAAAGGAAGCAAAAGCCATGACCAAAACGTTATCTAAAGCAGGCATCCAAATAGCATATAAATCTGGGCGTAAAATAAAGGACGTCTTAATTAACAAACAAGAACAACACACCAACGAAAATAGCATAGTGTACGGTATACCATGCAGTGGATGTCCTGCAACATATTACAGTGAGACGTCACGGGGGTTGACAAAAAGACTAAGAGAACATAAGAACGACCTTCGGCATCACAGGACTTCAAATTCACTGGTAGTGCATGTGGACACGCACGGGCATTTACCAGAATGGGAAGAGGCACGCCCTATCTGGACCGGGCTCAAGAGAAGAATGAGAAAGCTGGTCGAGTCCGCATGCATAACACTGGGAAAGGTCAGCAACCACAGAGAAGGATTCGTTAACCTGTCATTTGCAGCCGCCAGATTGGTTATGGAGGAGGGAGTATCGGGCCAATCAGCATGCGGCATTCTGTAACGTCCAGCCGGATGAGCCATAAGGAGAATATATATGCTGTACACACACGTTGTCTGTCACTCTGAAGAAGACTTGTAGTCGAAACATCAGGAATATAGTTTTCTCGCTCTAACCCAGGTTTCTATACCACCTTTTCCATATATGTATATATATACATATATTTTCATATATATACATATATTTTTTATATATATATACTGTACATGTATTTCAGATTTATATATATTCTTTATGTACATGCATACATTTCAAATTTTTGTGATAAGACAGATATGTGAGAAAGCTATAGGAAAGGGGAAGGATGTTTTTTGGGCTTTTATGGATCTGGAAAAGGCTTACGACAGGGTAGACAGAAAAGCACTGTGGGAGGTTTTGCAGATATATGGGATAGGAGGAAAGCTTCTAGGAGCTGTCAAGAGTTTTGATGAGATGCACAAGGGGTGAAAGTGTCAGTAGACTGGAAGTGAGCATTAAGGGAGAGCGACTGGAGGAAGTGGATAGTTTTAGATACTTGGGTGCAAATGTGGTAGGAAAAGGTGGAGTGAAGGTGGAGGTAGAATGTAGATTGAGAGAAGCGAGTAAATGCCTTGGTGGATTAAAAAGTGTAATGAGGAATAGACATCTGGGAATGGATGCTAAGAGGAGGTTATATGAAGGAGTGATTGTGCCAACAGCACTGTATGGGGCAGAAACATGGAACATAAGAGAGAAGGAGTTTGAATGTGTTTGAGATGAGGTGTCTGAGAAATATGATGGGGGTTACTAGGCTAGATAGAGTGAGAAATGAGGAGGTGAGGAGAAGAACAGGGGTGGAAAGGGAGTTGGGAGATAGGGTTGATGAAAGAGTATTAGGATGGTTTGGACACATGGAAAGAATGAGTGAAGAAAGACTAGTAAAAGAGGTATGGAAGGCAGATGTGGAGGGAGTGAACATGAGGGGACGTCCTAGGATGAGATGGATGGATGGGGTGAAGGGGGCTTTGGGGAAGAGGGGAATGTCTGTTGAGGAAGGACGGGAGAGGACAGAAGACAGGGGTGAATGGAGAATGGTTGTATATGGATTGATGTGATCCATGAGGTGGAATGGGCGGTGAGGTAGTATGTGTGAGCAAAATTTGGCGCAGCCCGAAGGGATTTCTCCCCATCTCCCCATCTCCAATTTAATGAAGTGGCCTTGCTGTGGATGTGCTGTGTCTTGCAACACTGCTTCTGACCCAGGGCAGTGGACAAGGTGCAGGGATGACCCGTCATCCAGGAGGTGCTAAGATAAGAGGGAGGGTGGAGGGATGTGGAGTGTATTCACAGGGATGGAATGGGTGGGAATGATTTTATGCCTTTTCCTTTTTGGCTACCTCCCTTGTAAGGGGGAAAAAGCCTTGGTATATGTATGTACAGGGTCTAACAGATAAATCCGTACAAATTTGAAGAGGTTTTAAGCACTTAAAAAGTAACATATGGCAATTCTGATTGTTTCCAGATACTTCCATTTGTCTAATAATTTAGCCAGTTGTATACTAGCACCGGTGCAATAAACATTAAGCAATGGAACAAGCCAAACGTTCAGCCATATGCGAACTTCGTCGCGCGGGTCACACTCCTAGCGCCATAATAAGGATGCTAACATACTCCAGAGAAACTGTTTACGATGTTTGTAAACGTTTTGATGAGACCGGCGAAGACCAACGAGCTGCTCACAAGCCCAGAAGGGGCAGAATTCTAACACCTCGCTTTTTAGCTGGTCTCAAGAGAAGTGTCAGTGCAAATCCAGCCTTACCATTATCGACATTGGCAAAGAAGAGAGGTGTCAGCACAATGACAATTCACAGAGCATTAAAGAAATTGGGATTAACCTCATTCTCACAAGGAAAAAGACATCTTTTGACACGAAAAATGAAAGAAATCCGCTTGACCAGGTGCCAAAAGCTGTTGAACTGGATGAAGTCGAATGGCTCAGTCATCAAGTTTTTTTCCGACGAGAAGATTTTCACGGTTGATGCGACTTTCAATAAGCGGAATGATCGCTGGATAGCCTCCTCATCCTCAGAGGTTCAACACAAGACAACGACGAAGAAACCAGCAAGTGTCATGGTGCTCTGTGTGGTGTCAACTGAGGGGGACGTCTTCACTCACTTCTTCAACAACAAGGAGAAAGTCAATGCCGTTGTCTATTGCAAAGTTCTAGAAGAGAAAATAAAACCCTGGATGAAAGATAAGGCTAGTGGCAACCAGTTTGTCTTCCAACAAGACTCTGCTCCAGCCCACACAGTGAAGAGGACCACCAACCTTCTCGAAGGGTCAAATGTGCAGTTCTGGAACAAAGAGTTGTGGCCCTCAAATTCGCCAGACCTAAACCCTTTAGATTATTATTTTTGGGCGCGAATTGAGGCCAAGGCATGTGACAAGCCACACAGAAGTATAACAACCCTGAAGACAGACATCAAGAAGGCTGTGGGTTCATTATCAAAGTCTGAGATCATCAACGCTGTATCCAAGTTTCGTAAACGCGTTGAAAGCGTCATAACAGCTGAAGGTGGTTACATTGAATGAAATTATTGTTCTTATTGCCTTTTCTAAATATACTGAAAATTTCATAACTCTCTGTTTATTATAACCCGAGATATTAATCTTAAAACATGTGATAAGAAGTTGTACGGATTTATCTGTTAGACCCTGTATGTACCTCCCATAGTGCCTTCCTGTCTACCCTGTTGTAAGCCTTTTCCAAATCCATGGAAGCCCAAAATACATCCTTACTTTTTCCTATAGCTTTCTCACATATGTCTTACCATAAAAATCTGATCTACACAACCCCTATCTGTCCTAAACCCACACTGTTCCTCACCAATTACTCCCTCTGTTCCTCTCCTAATCCTCTCAATCAAAACCCTCCCATACACCTTCCCAACTACACTTAACAAGCTGATCCCTCTGAAACTACTACACTCATACTTGTCCCCTTTTCAGTTGTTAAATGGAACTATACAGGCACTCCTCCAGTCCTCTGGTACTCTACCCTCTCTTAAACAAACATTAAATAACCTCACCAGCCAGTCCACCATCACTGTACCTCCTTTTTTCAGACATTCTGCATGGCATTAATCCAACCCAGGTGCCTTACCAGCCGTCATCATCTTAACAGCTGCCCTCACTTCGTCTTTATTTCTCCTCCATTTTCCTCCCTCATCATCGTCGTTTTCTTTTGTGCTTCCCACTGCAACTACCTTTTCCTCCCTATCCTCCTTCACATTTAGCAGCTCCCTAAAATACTCTGCCCACCTTCCTCTCTCTCACTGCCTTCTCTTCCATTATCATCTCTCCATCTGCACCTCTTACCTTTTCTTCTCTACTTGATTTGCTGTGATGCATGAGGGGGAGTGGGTGGGAGATGGGGTGTGAGGGTGTATGTGTGAAAAATAATTTGACACAGCCTGAAGTGATTTCTCCCCGTCTTCTCTATTTCTGCATGAGGAGACAGAGAGGGGTGATCGTCAATTTAATGAGGTGGCCTTGCTGTGAATGTGCTGTCTTGTGACACTGCTTCTGACCCAGGGCAGTGGGCAAGATGCAGGGATGACCTGTCATCCTGGAGGACCCAATATAAGAGGGAGGTAGTGGGGTGGATGGGAGTAGAGTGTGTGGGGATAGAGTGGGTGGGAGTTGATTTTGTCTTTGTTTTTTGGCTACCTCCCATGTAAGGGGGAAAAATCCTTTGGTGTATGTATGGATACATGGGAGAGGGTGGTTGATAAGGTTTTAATGGACTATGTAGTGGTATCCAGCAGAAGAATGGGAAGAGTTTTGGATGTCCATGACCCTAGGGGGGAGAGCAGGGACTATCAGATAATTTTTTGGTGGAAAGAAAGTTGAAAGTGTGGGAGGTGGTGAAGGTTAGAGTAGAGGTGGGAGTGGAGGAGGAACGGGGGTATTTCAAGGAGGGAGTAACAAGGTGTGCAGAGATGGTGTATGGAACAAGGGGGGATGGGAGGGAATAGAATGAAGGGTATTGAATGGTGGGATGATGAAGTTAAGAAGGTTGTTTAAAAGAAGTAAAAATTCATGGAATGGTTATAAAGTAGGATGAGAGAAACATGCGAGGCACAAAAAAAATAAGAGCAAAACATATGATAAACAAGGCAAAAAGAAGAGCAGACGTGAAATTAAGGAATATGACACAAAAATTTGAATGTAATAAAAAGATGTCTCGGGAATAAGTTAAGAGAGGAAGGGGAAATGAATGAAATAGAGAAGAAAAGGTGAAATGTGCAGATGGAGAGATTATAATGGAAGAGGAGGCATTAAGGGAAAGATGGGGAGATTATAAGGAGCTGCTAAAATCTGATCTACACAACCCCTACCTGTCCTAAACCCACACTGTTCCTCACCAATTACTCCCTCTGTTCCTCTCCTAACCCTCTCAATCAAGACCCTCCCATAAGCCTTCCCAAGTACACTTAATAAACTGATCCCTTAAAAACTACTACACTGACACTTTCCCCCTTTTCCCTTGTAAAGTGGAAGTATACAGTCACTCCTCCGATCCTCCAGCACTCTACCCTCTTTTAAACAAACCTTAAATAACCTCACCGGCCAGTCCACAATCCCCATACCTCCTTTCCAACCTGGGTGTCTTACTTGCTCTCAGCATCTTAACAACTGCCTTCACGTTATCTTTCCTTATTTCTCTTCCATTTTTAACTGCCTTCACCTTATCTTTCCTTATTTCTCTTCCATTTTCCTCATTCATCATCTCGTTTTCTTAGCACTTCTCACTGCAACTACTTTTCCCTCCCTATCCTGCTTCACATTTAACAACTCCCTAAAATACTCTGTCCATCTTCCTCTTACTGCTGTCTCTTCCATTATCATCTCTCCATCTGTACCTTTTACCTTTTCTTCTCTACTTGATTCGCCTCCTGTTCCTCTATTAATTTCTTTCCAAGGGGAGAGAGTGACAGCAGGCTGGAGGTGAGCATTAAGGGTGAAAGACTGGAGGAAGTGGATAGTTTTAGATACTTGGGTGCAAATGTGGTTGGAAAGGGAGTAGTGGGGGTGGAGGTAGAATGTAGATTGAGGGAAGCGAATAAATGCCTTGGTGGATTGAAAAGTGTAATGAGAAATAGACATCTGGGAATGGATGCTAAGAGGAGGTTATATGAAGGAGTGATTGTGCCAACAGCATTGTACGGGGCAGAAACATGGAACATGAGAGAGGAAGAGGGAAGGAGTTTGAATGTGTTTGAGATGAAATGTCTGAGAAGTATGATAGGGGTTACTAGGCTGGATAGAGTGAGAAATGAGGAGGTGAGGAGGAGAATAGGGGTGGAAAAGGAACTGGGAGATAGGGTTGATGAAAGGGTATTAGGATGGTTTGGACACATGGAAAGAATGAGTGAAGAAAGATTAGTAACAGAAGTGTGGAAGGCAGAGGTGGAAGGAGTGAATATGAGGGGGTGTCCTAGGATGAGATGGATGGATGGGGTGAAAGGGGCATTACAAAAGAGAGGAAGGACGGGAGAGGACAGAAGATAGGGGTAAATGGAGAAGGGTTGTGTATAGATGATGCTGTGATGCATGATGGGGAGTGAGGAAGTATGTATGAGAATAAAATTGACGTGGCCCAAAGGGATTTCTCCCCGTCTTCTCCTTTTCTGCATGAAGGGACGGAGAGGGGGGGGGTCGCCGAATTTATGAAGCGGCCTTGCTGTGGATGTGCTGTGTCTTGCAACACTGCTTCTGACCCAGGGCAGTGGACTGGATACAGGGATGACCCATCATCCAGGAGGTGCCAAGATAAGAGGGAAGGAGAAGAGTGGAGGGAAGTGGAATATATAGGAAATGGAATGGGTGGGAGTGGTTTCTATGCCTTTTTCTTTTTGGCTACCCCCCATGTAAGGGGAAAAGCCTTTGGTATATGTATGTATGTATGTATTATTATTTAATATTTTTTCTCCAAAATTTTCTGTCATACTCCTACCCAATTTCACATTGCTCTCCTTTTTGCTACCTATATTTCTTTTTTCTTTGTACCTCTCCAGGAGGTGCCAAGATAAGAGGGAGGGTGGAGGGGAGTGGAATATATAGGAAATGTAATGGGTGGGAGTGGTTTCTATACCTTTTTCTTTTTGGCTACCCCCCGTGTAAGGGGAAAAAGCCTTTGGTATATGTATGTACCTCTCATATGGTTCTCTTGTCCTATTTTGGAACCAATCTGTGAATGCTTGTTTATTCTCTTCGACAACTTTCTTTGCTTCATCATCGCATCACTTGCTGCCCTTCCTTGTATTTCCTCTCTGTTCCACACACCAACTTTGCACATTCGTAAATGATATTGTATCACAATCTTAGTTCAACACTGTACTATGCATACTTCAAAGTACTTTTCCACATGTTTTTGACAAATTGTCAAATATAATTTTTAGTGTACAGTCATCCTTAATTCATTTACCCACAACTCTTTTGTGCAAGCTACCACTGCAATAATTATGATTCAGTATATGGTAATATAGTATTTGCTTAAGTATTCATTATAGAAATTTGTCTTCTTTTCAGGTGTACAAGAATAGTTCTATGCCAAGGGGCTTGGTGTTTTTAGCCAACTACAAGATTTTCAGAGATACTGAAGAACATCCCACTCGAAATGGGTCAGAAATAGATGTTAAAAATCTTTCATTGCTTTTTCATGAAATGGGCTACAAAATTCCATTTCAGCTTCATAATTTAACACGTATGGTAAGAACACTTTCATTTGTTCATGTGACCACATGTACATGTAATCTTGTATATTTTTTCTTTCAATTTGCACACTGTTACAAAGATAAGGTAGAAATGCATGAGAAAAGATATATTCACCCATTTCATCCCTACATGTTTGCTCTTATTGAGAAAATTGCACCTTGTTTCCTCCTGAGTAGTGTATACTTACATATACCAAAGTGCCTTTTTCCCTCATATGAGGAGGGTGGCTAAGTCTAAACATAAATCTTCCCTACACCCATCTCAAAACAATCCAAAAACCTATTCGTTGTCTCACCCTTCTTACACCTTGTGGATGAAGATCTATTGCTGCCCCCCCCCCCCACCACCACCACCACGCAGCTCAAGATAGTGACAGTGCAGCAAAAATAGCGTTTCCACAGAAGAGCCTGACAGCCAGAGCTGATTTGATCTCTGCATCATTATATTGCAGCCCCTCGTCCCCTACCCTCATCCACCTAAGAAATTTACGGAGCAGAGGACAAAAAGAGCATCCCTGTGGACCATGTCATATCCTTGGTCAAGAATTAAGGCTTTACTATAACTATACTTAATTGCACAAAGCCTGTCTTTTTTTTTTTTTTTTTTTTTTTCGGTTACTATGCAATAACATTGATTAATAAAATAAAGAAATAAATTAAAAAAGGGCTTAATAAATGGTATGCATTCACATCACATCCACACATCTCGTGCTATTTACAGAGTCCCAGCCCATAGCCCCATCCTCGAGTGCCCATCCACATCCATATTATTTGCCACACAAGTGCTATTAACCCCTTTGTTACGATGACACCTACATAGGCATAGTGTGGCTCGAGTGGGTACACGAGGATGCTGGCATCTGAGTCTTTATTATATATATATAGAACAAGTCCCCCCGAATATGTGAACTGGTTTGATCACGTTTTCTGTTTATTATTACTCAGAGTAAAAAAGAATGAATAATACAACAGTGACTTTATATTTTATAAAGTGAGTAGTGTGATGCAATGTACATATGGCAGCTGATGCTGCGTGCAAGAATTTGACTCATACTGAAGTGGTTAATATTGATCACTGATTAATTATTTGGCCTTATCAATAGCATATCTATACACACATAAGGTGTTTTAAATTCTGGAAATGGTAAACTGGTCGTTATAATGGTGTTTGCTCTGACTTGTTTAAACTGTTTCACTACAATGTAAACAAACACACAGATGCCAAGTTTATTCTATGGCACCAGCCACTGTCCAACCAATGTACCAGTTATAACTGTTGGTGATAGTACCTGCATGTGGCAGTTATCAGAGCTGGATGTGTTCCTCAGTGTATTCTGCTTTAGTTTGGCTGCTGTTAGCGCTCCCAAGCTATTTAAGCAATATAGGTGCCAGTATAGTATGTGGCCTACCTTTTGGATGTAGCTTATGAAATTTTTCTTTGGCACAGTATGTGGCCTGCCAGACTTTTATTTCAGTATTGGCTGCTTGTTACTGTGGCAAAGTAGCATGCAGTCGATACTTTAGGTTCTATATGGGGTGCCCCTACGGACCAGAGCCACACATCATTTTGTCTATGATAGAGGAAAACTCTGTTCATAGAAAAATGATGACACTTTTATACTACGACTGTCCCTCCATTATGCTGTCCCCCAACCCTTGTTGCTATACTGTACCATTTCTCTGAGTATTTTCTTTTTCTATGGTGGGGGAAAAGAATACTGCCAAGTATTCCCACTTGGATCGTAAGAGGCGAGAAAAAAAGGGACGGGGATTGGGACTAGGCATCCCTCTCCTTGTAGCCCTACAGGGCACATTCCTAGAAAAAAAGGCAGAGGGACTGGAGGGCCTCGGTCCAGCACCCTAAGGTTTGGGTCTTTTAATGTGCGTGGATGTGGTACAGATGAGAGTAAAAGGGAAGAGATAGGTAGTATGTTTGTGAGAAGAAAGATGGATGTGTTGGCTTTGAGTGAAACTAAGCTGAAAGGGAAGGGCGATTGTAAGTTTGGGAGTGTAAGTGGGAGGTTATCAGGAGTGAAGAGAGGGCAAGGGAGGGAAGGAGTGGCTATACTAGTAAGTGAAGAGATAGGTAAACGTGTAGTGGAGTGGAAGGAGGTTTCCTCAAGGATAATGTGGATGAAGGTGAAACTGGGAAAGGAGATGTGGGTTTTTGTAAGTGCATATGGGCCTGGCAGTGAGAAGAATGTAGAAGAAAGGGAGGCCTTTTGGATAGATTTAAATGAGTGCATAGAGGGTTTAGGGAGAAGTGTAAATGTAATAGTACTGGGAGACCTTAATGCTAGGGTAGGAAAGGAGCCAATTGATGGAGTGGTTGGGAAATGTGGAGTTCCAGGAAAGAATCGTAGTGGAGAGTTGATGGTGGAAATGTGTCTAGAAAGAGAGTTGATGATAGCAAATACAGTGTTTCGGAAGAAAGTCAAGCATAAGTACACATGGGAGAGGGTGGTGGAGGGAAAGGTGGTAGATAGAGCTTTAATGGGCTCTGTAGTGGTAAATAGGATTATGATAGGAAGAGTTAGGGATGTACATGTGCTAAGGGGAGAGGGTGGGGGAATATAAGATAATTTTCTGGTGGAAGGTAAGTTGAGAGTGGAGGACAGATGGAGGAAGAGGAAAGGGACAAAAGGTAGGGAGGTGCTTAGAGTGAACTCTCTAAACAAAGAGGAAAAGGAGAAGGAGTACAAGAGGAAGCTGAAGGGGGAGTGGGAGGGAGTGAAGGATAGAGTGGAGGTAGGTGTGGAGGAGGAATGGGGATGGTTCAAGGAGGGAGTCACAAAGTGTGCAAGGATGGTGTGTGGAACAAGAAGGTCAGGAGGAAATAGAAGGAAGGGTAGTGAATGGTGGGATGAGGAAATGAAGAAGGTTGTAGAAGAGAAGAAGCGAGCTTTCACAGATTGGTTACAAAGTAGGACAAGGGAGTCATATGAGACTTACAGGGAAAAGAAAAGAGAAGTAAAGAAAAAGGTAAAGGAGGCAAAGAGGAGAGCAGCTGTAAAATGGGGTAAGAGTATGACAGAAAATTTTGAAAGTAATAAAAAGATGTTTTGGAAAGAAATTAAGAGAGGAAGAGGAGGCGAATCAAGTAGAGAAGAAAAGGTAAAAGGTGCAGATGGAGAGATGATAATGGAGGAGAAGACAGTAAGGGGAAGATGGGCAGAATATTTTAGGGAGTTGCTTAATGGGAAGGAGGATAGGGAGGGAAATATAGCTGCAGTGGGAAATGCTAAGAAAAATGAGAGTGATGAGTGAGGAAAATGGAGGAGAAATAAGGAAGGATGAAGTGAAGGCAGTTGTTAAGATGATGAAAGCAGGTAAGGTACCTGGTCTGGATGGATGCCATGCAGAATGTCTTAAAAAAGGAGGTATAGTGATGGTGGACTGGATGGTGAGGTTATTTAATGTTTGCTGGAGAGAAGGTAGAGTGCCAGAGGACTGGAGGAGTGCGTGTATAGTTCCACTTTACAAGGGAAAGGGGGACAAGTGTGAATGTAGTAGTTTCAGAGGGATTAGCTTGTTAAGTGTAGTTGTTGTTGTCGTTCCCTAGACTGTCTGTCCGAGCAGTCCCGTCTCCCCAAGGAATGCTACTGCCGAAACTGGGTTTTCCCACAAATCCTTTATAGAGTGTATTTTGTGTTGTTTGCATGCATGATTGTGTATAATGCAGTCTTCCATTATGTGTTGTATGGTATTGGGTGAAGTGTTACATCCTGGGCAGCTGTTCACAATGCGGTCATCCAGCCTCTTCTGGTAGCTTAGAAGTGCTGGGTGGTGGCCACACCACAGTCTGGCCAAGTGGACTCTATCCTTTCATGGGAGAGAGGATTCAGAAGGGTGGATATCAGGGGGTCTGGCATGCAGCAGTGTGTTGTCTTTCAATGTGTTAATGGAGCGGTGTGTGATATGATTATGAATATGTTTCCGGAGGCTGGTATTTGGTGGTTGTGGAGGAAGAGAGTATTTGTGCGTAATAAAGGTCTTTGGGTGTTGTTTTAATGTTTCTTGGTGTGTGTGGGTGTTCTGCTATGTAGTGTAGCGGGTGTGATGTGTTTGTGGTGGCTGCGGCAAGTGTTTGTGTGCCTCTCATGTCGAGGTGGTCCTTGACTTTGAGGACTTTTGTTTCATGGTGTAAATGGTCTGTTGGTGTTGTATTTGTGCAGCCTGTAATTGTTTTTAGGGCTTTGTTTTGTATGATTTGAAGGGTGTTGTGGTGTGTCTCACTGAGATTAGGAGCCCATGCGGGACTCGCATAATTCAACACTGAGCGTATGCATTGTTTGTATATTGTTATATTAGTTTCTTTGTTTTGTCCAAATGTCGTTCCAGTGATTGACTTAAGTGCGTTAAGTCTGGGTGTGCATTTGTTTTTTATGTTTGTGATGTGTTGTTTGAAAGACATGGATGTATCGTATGTTACACCAAGAATTTTCGGTGTGTTTGTGTGTGGTATTAGAGTGTTGTTGATGTAGAGATGAGGTATGTATTTGTGTTCTTTTGTCCAGTTGGTGAGAAGTGTTGCTGTAGATTTGGTTGGAGCTATTTTGAGTCTGTGATGAACCATGTGTTGAGTGTATCAAGGTATGGCTGGATTATTTCTGCAGCTTTGTCTGTGTTACGATGTGTGCATGTGATTGTTATGTCGTCTGCGTAGGAAGAGATTTGTATTTCTGAGGTGTCTGGTGTGGGTAAGTCATGCATGTATAGATTAAAGAGTGTGGGGGATAGAACAGAGCCCTGTGGTACTCCATTCTTAACCCCTTCCATACGGTGCCGCACACGTAGGCGTCATGGGGAGCGAGTGTATTCGCGAGGCTGCCATATCGGCGTCTTGATTATATTTATTGTAGTCGCCCCTCCATAATGACATTCTTTCTAATTCTTTTGTAATCGCATTTTCTATGGTTATCAAAATTCACGGGTGAAGAGAGAACGATCGATATAAGCGGTGACTATATTTTATGATGCGAGTATTATTACGACACGTCGTACGGCTGGCATTGGCTGCTGCCACCGAGATCTAAGTCCATGACGCCTACGTGTGCGGCACCGTATGGAAGGGGTTAATGTTTCTGATGTGCGATGATTGGCCATTATATGACACATAAGCATTCCTACCTGCCAGATAATTGGCCAGCCATCTTTTGGTGTTATTGTGCATGTCTGTGTTATATATTTTATTTGTTAGGTTGTGGCGGGGGATAGCATCAAAAGCTTTACTAATGTCTAATGTTATGAGAAGTGTTCTGTGGTGGGGCCTATCTGAATTGATGCCATCTAAAATTCTTTGTGTGAGGTTTATCAGAAGAGTGTTTGTGGAGTGTAGTGGCCTAAAACCGTGTTGTGAGTCAGCAAGGGGAATATGTGGTGTGACAAGTTTAAGTATTAGGCGTTCAATGACTTTAGAGGGGGTGCAGAGAAGTGTGATTGGGCAGTGCGATGTTGGGATTGTTGGGTCTTTGTTCGGTTTTGGAATGGTGATTATTTTACCATGCTTCCAGATGTCAGGTATAGTGTTGTGTGAATAGCTGTAGTTTGCAATGTTTGTGAGTGCATGTATACCTTGTGGTCCAATGTGTTTTAGGTGGATGTTGCTTATGTTATCAGGGCCACAGGCAGATGAGTGCTTGAGATTATGTATTATGAGTTTTGTCTGACTGTCTATGAAGGGTGTATAGTCTGAGTCTGTGGGAAAGTCTTTCTTACGTCGAATGGTGCGTCGGTCGTCAGGGTGAGAAGTGAGATGGCTTGTCTGTGCAAAATGACGTATGAGTGCGTTTGCTTGTTGTCTGTTTGAGGGTAGATTATCTGTTGTTGTGATTATTGCTGCGTGAGAGCGTGTAGTGTTACTGTTGGATAGTGTAATGCTGTTGAGTGTTTTGTACAATTTGCTGGTGTTTGTTTTGTGATCAAGTGCATTGATAAAGTTTTGCCAATTTTGTGTTTTTTGTTCGTGTATTTTATTAGCAATCACAGTGTTTAGTGTTTGTATTTGGTCTGCTATGTTTTGAGGGATAGGTGTGGGGGTATCATGTTTAAGTGTGTCACGTTGTCTGATGAGGTCTTGGATTTCTGGTGTGAAGTTGGGGTTGTGTGATTTTCTGTTGCCTCTAGGGATGTATCTCTTGTCTGCATTTTGTATGATTGTATTAAAAGTGTGCACAGCATTGTTTATGTTTGTGATTGGTGTACTGTTAAGTGTTTCAAAATGTTGTTCTGTCTCTTTAGGAAAAGCTTCTCAGTTAGCTCTCTTGTAATTGGTGTGTGTGTCTGTGGCCAACTGGGGTGCATCTTGTTTTGGTGGTGATGATGATTGGAAGGTGGTCAGAACCAAGGGTTCCGACCACTCTCCATGATGTTGTTGGGGTTAGGCAGGGGGAGCAGAAGGTGATATCAGGAGAGGAGGGAGTGTAGAGGGCTTGGTGTGGGATATGTGCATGATTATGTGTGTTGTTCATGATAGTCAATGTGTCAAACTGAGTCTGTATATCAAGCCCTCTGTCTGTGTCGGGGTTGTCGACATACCAGGCAGACGACTTGGCGTTGAAGTCACCACCCATGATCAGGTTGGGGATTGAGGCTAGTTGGCTAAATTGAGGCCTGAAGGTGTTTGGAACTGTGGGGGAATGTACATGTTAACTATTGTCAGTGTTGATTTGTTGCCTGTGCGGATTCGAATGGATTGGATTTCTGTTGTGTTATCTGTGGTAGGGAGGAGAATTTTGGTTGTGGCACTTGTGTCCACAAAACAGATGGAGTGATGGATCAGGGTGATGAGTCCACCGCCATTGCCGTCGGTCCGGTCTTGTCTGATGGTGGTGTAATTATGAAATGATGGTGTTTTGTGTGAGTGTCTTAGTTTTGTTTCTTGTATAATTGCAATGTGTATGTTGTGTTGTTTAAGAAAGTGTTCAAGTTCATGTTTTTTCGTCTTAATACCGTCAATGTTGTGTTGTAATATGTTGATGATGTGTGTTTTGTATGTGTTGTATGTTGCCGTTTGGGGTTGAGGTTGGGGTGGTAATGGGGAAGGTGTAGGATCTGGGTTAGAGGTAGGGAAAGGAGAGATCGGGGACAAAGGAAGGGGAGTACTGATCGGGGGTAAGGGCAAAGGGAAATTGGGAGTGGGTAAGGGTGCTGGCTGTGGTTGGGGAGGTGGGAGTGGGGTTACTGGAGGGCAGGTAGAACATGTCCAAGTGTTTGTGTATTGGTTTGTGTCAGCAAGTGTTGTACAAGTGAGGTGGGCCCAGTTTTTGCACATATTGCACTGAACTGAGCCCTTTGTCTGTCTGCTCGAAGTAATGGGTTTAGAGCATGTTGGGCATGTGTATTTTGTGGTGGGCCCAGGATTGCTCTCTACATCTCCAGCTAAAAGTAGAAGAAGAGGGGTGATCGCCGGAAAATCACCCCTCGGTGCAGAAAAAACGTAATATTGCATGTTGGGAAAAAGGATAGTGGTACTCCCCAAGGCAGGCGTAGCTCCTCTTGGGGATCAGTGCCACCTGCGTAGAGCTGATGGCCAGGGGTGGTTGCTGCTGTTTGGCCCCCAACTCTTGGTGTTGGGGGGTGGTCCCACGACGTAGACGCTGCAGCTCCAGGACCTGTTAAGTGTAGTTGGGAAGGCTTATGGGAGGATCTTGATTGAGAGGATTAGGAGAGGAACAGAGGGAGTAATTGGTGAGGAACAGTGTGGGTTTAGGACAGGTAGAGGTTGTGTAGATCAGATTTTTGTGGTAAAACAGATATGTGAGAAAGCTATAGGTAAGGGGAAGGATGTTTCTGGGCCTTTATGGATCTGGAAAAGGCTTACGACAGGGTAGACAGAAAGGCACTGTGGGAGGTTATGCGGATATACGGGATAGGAGGAAAGCTTCTGGGAGCTGTCAAGAGTTTTTATGAGAGTAGTAGAGCTTGTGTCAGGATTAGAAATGGAGAGAGTGAGTGGTTTGAAGTAAAGGTGGGACTTCGTCAGGGATGCGTCATGTCACCCTGGCTGTTCAACTTATACATGGATGGGGTGGTGCGAGAGGTGAATGCAAGGGTAGTGGGTCAGGGATTGGAGATGGTTAAGGAAAATGGAGAAAAGTGGGAGGTGAGCCAGCTGTTGTTTGCGGACGACACTGCGCTTGTGACAGGATCGGAGGAGGGATTGAGGAAGCTGGTGACAGAGTTTGGGAGAGTGTGTGATAGAAGAAAGCTGAAGATAAATGTGGGTAAAAGTAAGGTGATGAGATGTACAAGGGGTGAAAGTGGCAGTAATCTGGAAGTGAGCATTAAGGGAGAGCAACTGGAGGAAGTGGATAGTTTTAGATATTTGGGTGCAAATGTGGCAGGAAAGGGTGGAGTGAAGGTGGAGGTAGAATGTAGATTGAGAGAAGCGAGTAAATGCCTTGGTGGTTTAAAAAGTGTAATGAGGAATAGGAATCTGGGAATGGATGCGAAGAGGAGACTGTATGAAGGAGTGATTGTGCCAACAGCACTGTATGGAGCAGAAACATGGAACATGAGAGAGGAAGAGAGAAGGAACTTGAATATGTTTGAGATGAAGTGTCTGAGAAGTATGATGGGGGTTACTAGGCTAGATAGAGTGAGAAATGAGGAAGTGAGGAGGAGAACAGGGGTGGAAAGGGAGCTGGGAGATAGGGTGGATGAAAGAGTATTAGGATGGTTTGGACACATGGAAAGAATGAGTGAAGAAAGACTAGTAAAGGAGGTATGGAAGGCAGATGTGGAGGGAGTGAACATGAGGGGACGTCCTAGGATGAGATGAATGGATGGGGTGAAGGGGGCTTTGGGGAAGAGGGGAATGTCGGTTGAGGAAGGACGGGAGAGGACAGAAGACAGGTGTGAATGGAGAATGGTTGTATATGGAAAATGTTGTGATGCATGAGGTGGTTTGGACGGGGGAATGGGGGTGAAGTAGTGTGTGTGAGCAAAAATTTTTGACGCAGCCCGAAGGGATTTCTCCCCGTCCTCTCCTTAATATGGGGGGACGGAGAGGGGGGGTCGCCGATTTAATGAGCGGCCTTGCTGTGGATGGGCTGTGTCCTGCGACACTGCTTCTGACCCAGGGCAGTGGACAGGGTGCAGGGATGACCCGTCATCTAGGAGGTGCTAAGATGGGAGGGAGGGTGGAGGGGTGTGGAGTGTTTTCGGGGATGAAATGGGTGGGAATGTTTTTGTGCCTTGTCCTTTTTGGCTACCCCCCTGGTAAGGGGGAAAAAAGCCTTTGTATATGTATGTATGTATGACATAAGTGCACAGCATCAAAATACGTGGACCAATTTGTTTTATATTTTGGTTATGATTAGTCAGTAGGCACACCTAGGGCCAGTCATTGAGTAATTGAACAATTTCCTTTATACTTTTGCATACAGGCATTTCAATTTTAATTTTAATCGTGAAAAATAACATTTTTTTGGTCTTGTTTCCATTATTACTCCTAACTCTTTCATCTTATTCAAAATATTTGAATGACCGGCCCTAGCAGTTACTAAATGTAATATTTCCTGTAAGTTTCATCTAAATCTGATGTATTTTAGATTTTTTATGATTAAAAAAAAAGTACATACATATACCAAGGCTTTTTCCCCCTTCCAAGGGAGGTAGCCAAAAAGGGAAAGGCATAAAACACTCCCACCCATTTCATCCCTAAATACACTCCACACCCCTCCCACCCTTCCTCTCATCTGAGCACCTCCTGGATGACGGGTCATCCCTGCACCCTGCCCACCGCCCTGGGTCAGAAGCAGTGTCGCAAGACACAGTACATCCACAGCAAGGCCGCTTCATTTAATCGGCGACCCCCCCTCTTCGTCCCCCTTTGCATATAAGGCGAGGACGGGGAGAAATCCCTTCGGGCTGCGTCAAAATTTACTCACACATACTACCCCACCCCCCCACCCCCCGCCCATTCCTCCTCATGCAGTCACAACATCATCCATATACAACCATTCTCCACTCACCTCTGTCTTCCGTCCTCTCCCTTCCTTCCTCAACAGACATTCTCCTCTTCCCCAAAGCCCCCTTCACCCCATCCATCCATCTCATCCTAGGACGTCCCCTCATGTTCACTCCCTCCACATCTGCCTTCCATACCTCTTTTACTAGTCTTTCTTCACTCATTCTTTCCATGTGTCCAAACCATCCTAATATTCTTTCATCAACCCTATCTCCCAAATCCTTTTTCACCCCTGTTCTCCTCCTCACCTCCTCATTTCTCACTCTATCCAGCCTAGTAACCCCCACCATACTTCTCAGACACCTCATCTCAAACACATTCAAACTCCTTCTCTCTTCTTCTCTTATGTTCCACGTTTCTGCCCCATACAGTGCTGTTGGCACAATCACTCCTTCATACAGTCTCCTCTTCGCATCCATTCCCAAATGTCTATTCCTCATTACACTCTTTAAACCACCAAGGCATTTACTCGCTTCTCTCAATCTACATTCTACCTCCACCTTCACTCCACCTTTTCCTGCTACACTTGCACCCAAGTATCTAAAACTATCCACTTCCTCCAGTCGCTCTCCCTTAATGTTCACTTCCAGTCTACTGCCACTTTCACCCCTTGTACATCTCATCACCTTACTTTTACCCACATTTATCTTTAGCTTTCTTCTATCACATACTCTCCCAAACTCTGCCACCAGCTTCCTCAATCCCTCCTCTGACCCTGCCACAAGCGCAGTGTCGTCCGCAAACAACAGCTGGCTCACCTCCCACTTTTCTCCATTTTCTTTAACCATCTCCAATCCCTGACTCACTACCCTAGCATTCACCTCTCGCACCACCCCATCCATGTATAAGTTGAACAGCCAGGGTGACATAACGCATCCTTGACGAAGTCCCACCTTTACTTCAAACCACTCACTCTCTCCATTTCTAATCCTAACACATGCTGTACTGCTCTCATAAAAACTCTTGACAGCTCCCAAAAGCTTTCCTCCTATCCCATAAATCTGCATAACCTCCCACAGTGCCTTTCTGTCTACCCTATCATAAGCCTTTTCCAGATCCATAAAAGCCCAAAAACATCCTTCCCCTTTCCTATAGCTTTCTCACATATCTGTCTTACCAGAAAGATCTGATCTACACAACCTCTACCCGTCCTAAATCCACACTGTTCCTCACCAATTACTCCTTCTGTTCCTCTCCTAATCCTCTCAATTAAGATCCTCCCATAAGCCTTCCCTACTACACTCAACAGGCTAATCCCTCTGAAATTACTACATTCACACTTGTCCCCTTTTCCCTTGTAAAGAGGAACTATACAGGCACTTCTCCAGTCCTCCGGTACTCTACCCTCTCTCCAGCAAACATTAAATAACCTCACCAACCAGTCCACCATCACTGAACCTCCCTTTTTCAGACATTCTGCATGGCATCCATCCAGACCAGGTGCCTTACCTGCTTTCATCATCTTTACAACTGCCTTCACCTCATCCTTCCTTATTTCTCCTCCATTCTCCTCACTCATCACTCTCATTTTCTTCGCATTTCCCACTGCAGCTATCTTTCCTTCCCTATCCTCCTTCACATTCAGCAACTCCCTAAAATATTCTGCCCATCTTCCCCTCACTGCCATCTCTTCCATTATCATCTCTCCATCCGTACCTTTTACCTTTTCTTCCCTACTTGATTCGCCTCCTCTTCCTCTCTTAATTTCTTTCCAAAACATCTTTTTATTACTTTCAAAATTTTCTGTCATACTCCTACCCCATTTCACATCTGCTCTCCTCTTTGACTCCTTTACCTTTTGCTTTACTTCTCTTTTCTTTTCTTTGTACATCTCGTATGACTCCCCTGTCCTCTTTTGTAACCAATCTGTGAATGCTCGCTTCTTCTCTTCTACAACCTTCTTTGTTTCCTCATCCCACCATTCACTACCCTTTCTTCTATTTCCCCCTGTCCTTCTTGTTCCACACACCATCCTTGCACACTTTAAGACTCCCTCCTTGAACCATCCCCATTCCTCCTCCACACCCATCTCTGCTCTATCCTTTACTCCCTCCCACTCCTCCTTCAGCTTCTTTTCGTACTCCTTCTCCTTTTCCTTTTCATTCAAGGAGTTCACTCTAAGAACCTCCCTACCTTTTGTCCCTTTCCTCCTTCTCCATCTATCCTCCACTCTCAGCTTACCTTCCACCAAAAAATGATCTGATATTCCCCCACCCTCTCCCCTTAGCACATGTACATCCATAACTCTTCCTATCATAATCCTATTTACCACTACATAATCCATTAGCGCTCTATCTACCACCCTTCCCTCCACCACCCTCTCCCATGTGTACTTATGCTTGACTTTCTTCCGAAACACTGTATTTGCTATCATCAACTCTCTTTCTAGACACATTTCCACCATCAACTCTCCACTACCATTCTTTCCTGGAACTCCACACTTCCCAACCACTCCATCGATTGGACCATTTCCCACCCTAGCATTAAGGTCTCCCAGTACTATTACATTGACATTTCTTCCTAAACCCTCTATGCACTCATTTAAATCTATCCAAAAGGCCTCCCTTTCTTCCATGCTCTTCTCACTGCCAGGCCCATATGCACTTACAAAGACCCACATCTCCTTTCCCAGTTTCACCTTCATCCACGTTACCCCTTGAGGAAACCTCCTTCCACTCCACTATCTGTTTACCTATCTCCTCACTTACTAGAATAGCCACCCCTTCCCTCCCTCGCCCTCTCTTCACTCCTGATAACCTCCCACTTACACTCACCCTTCCCTTTCAACTTAGTTTCACTCAAAGCCAACACATCCATCTTTCTTCTCACAAACATACTACCTATCTCTTCCCTTTTACTCTCATCTGTACCACATCCACGCACATTAAAAGACCCAACCTTAGGGTGCTGGCCCGAGGCCCTCCAGCACCCCTTATGCCTTTCCTTTTCTTTTTAGGAATCTGCCCCTTGGGGCTACAGGGAGAAGGATGCCTAGTCCCTCTCCCCGTCCCTTTCTTCTCGCCTCTTACGATCCAAGTGGGAACTTGGTGGCAGTATTCTTTTCCCCCACCACAGGGAATTCCCCCATCACAGAAAGAGAATACTCAGAGAAATGGTACAGGACAGCAACAAGGGGTTGGGGGACAGCATAACGGAGGGACAGTCGTAGTATAAAAGTGTCATCATTTCTCTATGAACAGAATTTCTTCTATCATAGACAAAATGATGTGTGGCTCTGGTCCGTAGGGGCGCCCCATATAGACCCTAAAGTATCGACTGCATGCTACTTTGCCACAATAACAAGCAGCCAATACCCCAGACGGGTAAAAAAAAATATCGAACGGAGATATGGCGACTTGAAATATAAGTATATCTGTAACTTGCTTATAGTTTCACCAATTTGACTAATTTTTTCATGGCTTAATTCTTATTATATAATGGATAAGTACAGTAAAAATCATCAACATATTCTAATTATAAGTACTTTAAATAATGAAAAACTAAAGTATAAGTATATCACAGTAGTGGCAACGCACAGACGACACCATCATATAATTTGCTTTTTTGCACATTTGTCGGTTTCTTCATATGAAACCTCACTGCTGGGGGTCTTCGGGGTATCTAAATCATTGGAAAGAGGTTTATTTTAACCAGCAGTGGGTGCCTTTGGAAGTGAATCCACTCTTACTCCATGAACCATCGATAGTAACTTTTACTTCCGGTAAAGTTGGGTCTTCCTTTTCTAATGCTGCATGTACATGTTCCCTTGCTTTTTTCAAGAGTTCCTCATACTTCTTTATGGCAAAGTTTACTAAATGTCTTGTGATGTATCATTTTCATGTTCATTGCCATGCACATTTTCTGTACTGCAACATCTCCACAGAGTAAGCCGGCCTCCACAACTCTGTTATGTATTTCATAACTTTCATTTCTACCGCCTGGTGAAGTACACCATTTACTCTTTTCAGAGCACAACTTTCATTCTGCCTGAAATGTCTTCACCATTCCACATTCTCCTATCACTTCAACATACATCTTCTCACCACACTGGCATCTAACAAGCGAATTTATCCACGGCAAAAAACTGCTCTTCTCCACAGTCATAAATTCACATTCATTCTTATCTCCCTTCTGTACAATTTCATAACTAATATCTAATTTTCTTGCTGTATTCGAGATGAATAAAGTACTTCATGGTGTAGAACCTGGCTACATATGTTGAGAGAGGTGGAAGTGAGGGCAGTGGTGGAGTGAGAGATTGGTGAGGTCTAGGCTAGTCGTCTTTGACTGTTTGCCATCTTTAACTGTTTTTTTTTTTTTTTTTTTTTTTTTTTTTTTTTTGGTCATTGTAGATGTTCTTTTTGGTACCCATGATGACTGTACTAATGAGTAATATGTACTAGCTAAGGTAATATATTGCCAGGAGAGCTCATGAGACATGCGTACTTTTTGTTTCAAAGCTAGTAGGTAACTGACATCCAGCTGAGCTCTAAGTTGGGAAGAGCTATCCCTCCACCTTCCTCCCTTCCCCTCCACCCTCATACTGGCCGTTGAAGCATTGGGCGAGCGTAAATTCAATCGAATTTCAACGTTATTCGATGTGCCTGAAGGTCCTAAGTGGCACGTCCCCCTCTAGTGTGGGTTGCGCCTTTAACTTCGTCCATTTAAACCCCCGCCCAAGACATTTAAATTGCGTGCCGCTGGAAAATTATTTGTCGGGATTTATTTCTAAATGGTATACAAACATTTTGAACACAGTTTTGTAAAATGCTATATCTTGACCAAATTCACCCCCCCCCCCCCCAGCTGTCGTGTACCCCCTTAAGCTTTAATGGTTTGGGAGTCCTAACGTTACACTGCCTAACTAAAGTGGAGTGCACCTAGGAATGTACCGAGGAATGTGCTCAGTTCTGGTGGTCATGCAAGATAGACAAGAGCCCATTTTCAAAACCCATGAACTCCTCCACTCCAACTTGGGGTTCTGTCCTGAAGGGCTGGCATTCTGTTTCTGGACTGGGCCAAACATCTATGTCATCTTCAACTGTATTTCTTTAATTTTTTGACATATGGAGAGCTGACAACCTTCGATTCTTCTCCTCTCGCAACCATTTTAAGCCAGTAGAACGGGGGTGGAAAGGGAGTTGGGAGATAGGGTGGATGAAAGAGTATTGGGTTGGTTTGGACACATGGAAAGAATGAATGAAGAAAGGCTAGTAAAAGAGATGTGGAAGGTAGAAGTGGAGGGAGTTGATATGAGGGGGCAACCTAGGATGAGATGGATGGATGGGGTAAAAGGGGCAATTGGAAAGAAGGGAATGTCTGTTGAGGAAGGAAAGGAGAAGACAGAAGATAGGGGTGAATGGAGAATGGTTGTGTATGGATGATGTTGTGATGCATGAGGTGGAATGGGTGGGGGGATGGAGGGTGAAGTAGTATGTATGAGAAAAATTTGATACAGCCCAAAGGGATTTCTCCCCGTCTTCTTTTCTGCATGGGGGGATGCCGATTTAATGAAGTGGCCTTGCTGTGGATATGCTGTCTTGTGACACTGCTTCTGACCCAGGGCAGTGGACAAGATACAGGGATGACCTGTCATCCAGGAGATGCCAAGATAAGAGGGAGGATAGAGGAAATGGAGTATGTAGGGGATGGAATGGGTGGGAGTGTTTTTTATATATATATATATATATATATATGTATATACAGTCGTACCTCGGTACTCGACCATAATCCGTTCTGAGGTGGTGGTCGAGCACCGATTTGTTCGAACACCGAAACCAATTTTCCCCTTATCACTGTCTTTCTTTGGACCCATTATTAAGGGCTAGAGCAACACGAAAAAGTTTAAATCTGGGAAGAAATACTCGAACAAACTGCGTACGTCTTACTCCGCTGGCGGTCTGAGTCGAACTGACGCTTACCCGCTGTTCGAGCTAGTCGAGTACCGAAAATCTGTTCGAGGTCCGATGCATTTTCTACTCGAATTTTTTGGTCGAGCACCGATTTGGTCGAGTATAGAGGCGGTCGAGTACCGAGGTACGACTGTATATATATATATACACTGATACAACACAAGACAACAATCTAAATTTTCTTCCCAGTTAAGTCTGTGGGAGGTTCTGAGGGCAATTGCCAGCCACTGTGTGGCTTTGGGTGTTTCTACTTAACGAAAATCTCGGAAACAATCGATTGATTGATTGTGACACTGGTTTAGCAGTAAGATGTAATAATTGTAGTAGAATATGGATTGAGAGAATACACATGTTTTTAATTTCAGGATACACACAAAAAATTAGAAGAATTTTCAGAATTACCCGAGTTGGCAGATGTTGATTCTTGCATTGTCGTTATCATGAGCCATGGACATGATGAGAAATCATTCTATACACATGATAATCAGGTTGTCAGAAACGAAGAAGTGATTGACTATTTCAACAATCGTAATTGTCCGAATTTGAAAGGGAAACCCAAGATATTCATCTTTCAGCACTGCAGGTATATCTTTTTATGTTTCCTATAGCTTTTCATTTGAATTGTAAGATTTTGTAGTAGAATTGGATATATGCTATCTAATGTACTTGAACATACATATACCAAAGGCTTTTTCCCCCTTACACACAGGGTAGCCAAAAAGAAAAAGGCATAGAAACCACTCCCACCCAATCCATTTCCCATATATTCCACTCCCCTCCACCCTCCTCCCTCCCTCCTACCTTGGCACCTCCTGGATGACAGGTCATCCCTGCATCCTGTCCACTGCCCTGGGTCAGAAGCAGTGTCGCAAGACACAGCACATCCACAGCAAGGCTGCTTCATTAAATTGGCGACCCCCCCCCTCTCAGTCCCCGCATGCAGAAAACAAGACAGGGAGAAATCCCTTCAGGCTGCGTCAAATTTTCTCATACATACTTCCTCACCCCCCACCCCACACCCACTACCCCTCATGCATCACAGCCTCATCTATACACAACCCTTTTCCATTCACCCCTATCTTCTGTCCTCTCCCGTCCTTCCTCCACAGACATTCCTCTCTTTTGTAATGCCCCTTTCACCCCATCCATCCATCTCATCCTAGGATGCCCCCTCATATTCATTCCTTCCACCTCTGCCTTCCAAACTGCCTTTCCACCCCTGTTCTCCTCACCTCCTCATTTCTTACTCTATCCAGCCTAGTAACCCCTATCATACTTCTCAGACATTTCATCTCAAACACATTCAAACTCCTCTCTTCCTGTCTCGTGTTCCATGTTTCTGCCCCGTACATTGCTGTTGGCACAATCACTCCTTCATATAACCTCCTCTTAGCATCCATTCCCAGATGTCTATTTCTCATTACACTTTTTAATCCACCAAGGCATTTACTCGCTTCTCTCAATCTACATTCTACCTCCACCCCCACTCCTCCCTTTTGTGTCACATTCGCACCCAAGTATCTGAAACTATCCACTTCCTCCAGTTTCTCACCCTTAATGCTCACTTTCAGCCTACTGTCACTCTCTCCCCTTGTACATCTCATCACCTTACTTTTGCCCACATTTATCTTCAGCTTCCTTCTTTCACACACCTTCTCAAACTCTGTCACTAACTTCCTGAATCCCTCCTCTGATCCTGCTACAAGCGCAGTGTTGTCAGCAAACAACAGCTGGCTTACCTCCCACTTTTCTCCATTTTCTTTAATCATCTCCAACCCCTGACCCAGTACCCTTGCATTCACCTCTCGCACCACCCCATCCATGTCAAGATTTGTGGTGGGAGTCAGGGATAAGGAGAGATGACTAAGCGGTTCTGACTTCTTCACAGAGACTGTCTGTCACCTGCATTTATTAGCTCTATTTATAGGTAACATAGCAGAGCATTGTGGGAGCTTTGCCAACGTGGACCAATCAGGAGTCAGGTATAATGTGTAACAATTAGATAACAGATTGACAAACAGACATGGGGGAAATATTATAAGTATAAATCCAAAAAATATTAATGACAAGTGTGTGAAATGTTACGAAATTAAACAAGCGAAGAAATAATTATTTCCATCCGATCACAGCGACACGGGCCCAAACAAACGTAGCAACGGGTACACACATTTTCAATATTTAACACAATAACACACTTGTACGTGAGTAAGCAGGAGTTTTTAATAACATATCAATTTATGGAACAAACTTCATAGGTATACAAATGCCATTTCTACAGAATTTGCATCATGCGGTATTTTCCTTTCTTTTGTATGTAACTTTGTATCCTGCATTTGCCGCAGGACGCCACAGGACTCCCCCCACCAGATGCGGAGCATATCAGATGTATGGAGGTCAATAATAGGAGAAATCTGGGTCTTGCTTTAACGTGACTTTATGTCTTGATCTGGTATATGCTGGTGCACGTGGAGTATCCTCTGGCTCGGATGTGGGTACGTTAGTGGTGCGCTGTGGTTCAACGAGTCCATCATTCGCGGAAGGAACTGGTGCTGGAGTAGATGCTGCTGCTGGCGGTGTTGGGAGATAGCCGGTTTTAACCTGTCGATGGAAACTGTTTCGTTAGCACCGGACGGAAGTAGTATGGTGAACGTTTTGTCAGAACGTCGGAGCACCTTGAAGGGGCTGCGGTACAGCGCTTCAAGGAGCTTACGGACAGGGTCCACTCTAACCCAGGCCTGGGCACAACTCATCAGCTGGTGTGGAACAAATGGCTTAGCAGAGGAGTGGTCAGTCGTTGCAGTGAGCTGGTGAAAATCAAGTTCTGACATACGTGCGCAGAGGTCACAAACGAATTCGTGTTGAACACGGGCAGAGTCTAATTCAGTGTTGACTAGGACGCGAGGACACATAAGCTGGCTGCCTGTAACGGCAGTGAATGGCAATATGCCAGACTCTCCGGGTAGTAAGCGGACTCCGAGCATCACTGTGGGCAGTGCAGATAACCAGCATTGACGTTGCGCTATCATAGATGTCTTGATCACACGGTGAAGGCGCTCAATCAAGCCGTTAGACTGGGGGTGGTAGGACGTGGTGCGTAGACAATGGAAACCGACCCGTCGTGATATCTCTTGGAAAAATTCGGACTCAAATTGGGTACCATGTTCAGTCACCACATATAGTGGGACACCGAATCGTGACACCCAGTGAGTGAAGAAGGCACTGGCCACGGAGGCTGCGGTAATCTCCGTCAATGGTACTGCCTCTGGCCAGCGGCTTACACAGTCGATGCACGTCGGTAGGTAGCGGTACGGTGTAGCGTGTGGGTGGCCCACGTCAATCGCTGGTGGAAGGGGACCTACGATATCCAAGTGCACACACTCGAAGCACGCACTCGGCACAGCAAAGTTGGCCAAAGGGGACTTTGTATGACGACAGATTTTGGCCTGTTGACACGCTGAGCAGCTGCGGACCCAGGCTTTCACGCCCTGCTCGATGCGCGGCCAGACGTAGCATGATTTGAGCAGGCGGATGCTGCCGTGAATTCCTGGGTGAGATAGGCTGTGGAGACGTTGAAACACAGGTAGACGGCCGGGGGTGAGGCATAGACATATCGCACAGCACTGACAAGTCACCAGAGAGTTTGAAGGCAGTAAGATTGTGGGCAGCAGACTCTGTTTCTTTGCCTTTCGCCTGAGCACGTGCAATGGCCGGTAGGTCAAACATGTCAACTTGGACAGCGTTCGCGCTGCGTGAGAGACAGTCTGTGGCGGTGTTCTCTGCACCTCTGATATATTGTTACATCTGACACGTACTCGGTGATGTAGGACCAATGGTGCTGTTGACGGTCGGATTTGGCGACGTGTGGACTTTTGAATGCCGATACCAGCGGCTTGTGATTCGTCAACAGAGTAACAGAACAGCCCTCTAGGAAGTGTCAAAAGTGTACTACGGCATAGTATGTTGCTAGTAGCTCGCGGTCGTAGACCGAGTACTTGCGCTGAGCGGTGGTTAGCTTCTTTGAGAAGAAGGATATGGGACGAGGGAGACCATCTACCATCTGATGGAGCGCTGCTCTGGCAGCAACAGATGAGCAGTCGGTGACCAGCTGCAGGTGCGTGCAATCAAGCTTCGGGTGAGGTAGTGTACAGGCTTCAGTTAGTGCTTGTTTGACGTTGTTGAAGGCAGACTTTTCGTTCTCCTGTAGCACAAGTCGTTTGGCATTGGGCTGTAATCTGCCAAGTTCTGACAGAGGGTGAACAATATCAGCGAAGCCAGGTATCATACGACAGTAATAGCCAGCCATATCGAGAAATCTACGTAGAGAAGCGGAGTCAGTAGGCTTTGGAAAGTCGCGGATGGCTGCTGTCCTGGACTCAGGTGGTTGTACGCCATCGGCTGTTATCCTGTGTCCGAGGAAATCCACACTGGTCTGGAAAAATGAGCATTTCTCGAGAGCTATACGCAGGCCATATTTTTCCAGCACTTCGAACACAGCTGAAAGGTCGTGGGTATGCTGCTCTTCATCGGCTGAGAATACTAGGACATCATCTAGGTAGACGTACATGCAGTCTAGGTGGGCGAAAACGGTGTTCATCATGTGCTGGAAGGTGGCTCCAGCGTTCCGGAGACCCATGGGCATGAATAAGTACTCGAAAAGACCGAAGGGTGTTTCAACGGCAGTCATGGCGATGTCTGCGTCATTCATGGGTACCTGATGATAGGCTTGAAGCAGGTCGATCTTGGAGAAAATGTTTTTGCCATCGAGATGTGCCGACAGATCCTTGTTGTGTGGCAGCGGGAATCTGTCCGGCACTGTCTTAGTGTTCAGTGCTCGGTAATCGCCTGTGATGTGCCACTCGTTCGGTGCTTTCTTGGCCACCATGTGCAGCGGAGAAGCCCAAGGAGAGTTGGAACGACGGACGATGCCGGCTTGCAGTAGATCTTCGAATGCTGCACACGCGGCCTGTTCTTTATCTGGTGTCAAACGATGGGGGCGAGCAAAAACAGGTGCTGCACTGCCAGTGTCAATATAATGGCATACTGGCATGGTAGTGCAGGTGGATGAACACAGTGCAGCCAGGGCAAGGTGACTGGCGAGCAGCAGCTGCACAGGCGGAGGGAGCTGGCTGAAATCATTTACTACCAGGCCCACAGATTGCTCACTGCTGACGGTGGTAGGGACACATAGCAACGTGGTAGTATCTCTGAGACATCTTCCGTGGCAATCAGCTACCAGGCGAAAGTGACTGAGGAAGTCGTGACCCAGTAATGGCGAAACTGCGTCAGAAACGATGAAGGTCCAGTTGAATTTACGATGCAGTTTTTGGAGTACAATATCAAGCCTGACCTCACCATGCACTAACATAGGACGGCTGTTGGCTGCTGATATTCGGACAGAAGAGGGCTGTATCATCAGTTGGTTCACTAAGTTCTTCGGGATGGTGGAAACACCGGCACCGGTGTCGACGATGAAATCCACCCAGCTGTTCTGGATACGGCCTGCAACTTTGAGGAGTGGCAGGCCATATGGTGCAGCAACCATGACCTACCGGTCTAGTTTTCCGGCGTCGATGGTTTGGAGCACACAACTGGTGAGGGAGAAGAGCTTCTTGACGACGGCTGCATGTGTAGATTATTTGGCTTATTTGGCCACTGACACCATGGCTTGCAGGTGCGAGCTGTAGTTCCAAAAAATATATGGCCAAGGCAGACTTTTGGTCGTTGGTCACTATAGAAGGGTTATAGGCCAATGTGACGACTGGTGGCAGGCCACGTGTGTTTTTGGCGCTCTCTTTGGTGGCATGCAGGCTGTACGGCTGTAGCAGCTGACATAGCGAGGCACTGTGACTGTGCTAGTGGCATCAGCTCGTCAGCCAGTTTCCTGAGTTGGTCCAGTGGTGTTTGTCGTTGTGCTGCCAGTACAGGGCCGATAGCTGAAGGTAATGCTTGGGTAAACTTGTGCCGGACGAAGTCTTCTGACACACCAGCTTTGCGGGCTTTGGACTGGAGTTCCAGAAGGTACGCTGATGGACGGCCCGTCATAGTAGTAGTCGCCGTTAACTCTTCGAAAAGCTCTGGCTTGGTTTGCTCGAACAGTTGGATGACGGCAGACTTCAGCTCTTCATATTTTTGCGATGTTATGATGGAAGGCGACAGTTGGCTGACGATTTCCGCCGGAAGTGCAGCAACGACGTGAAAAAATTTGGTCATATCTTGGGTGACGCCTTGAAGGTGAAACTAAGCGTCCATGATGGTGAACCATCCATCCACAGCATTGTGCATGAATGCAGGGAGCTTGATTGCAACCCGGTGCACCGTACTGCCGGATGCAGGCATTTGGTCGGGCGGGTTCACCTGTTCGTCGGTCTTCATGTTCTCCATCTACGTGTTCCTCACTCCGGGGTCACCACTGTGGTGGGAGTCAGGGATAAGGAGAAATGACTAAGTGGTTTGGGTTATGCAGCGGTACTGACTTCTTCACAGAGACTGTCTGTCACCTGCATTTATTAGCTCTATTTATAGGTAACATAGCAGAGCATTGTGGGAGCTTTGCCAACGTGGACCAATCAGGAGTCAGGTATAATGTGTAACAATTAGATAACAGATTAACAAACAGACATGGGGGAAATATTATAAGTATATATCCAAAAAATATTAATGACAAGTGTGTGAAATGTTATGAAATTAAACAAGCGAAGAAATAATTATTTCCATCCGATAACAGCGACACAGGCCCAAAGAAACATAGCAACGGGTACACACATTTTCAATATTTAACACACTAACACACTTGTACGTGAGTAAACAGGAGTTTTTAATAACATATCGATTTATGGAACAAACTTCATAGGTATACAAATGCCATTTCTACAGAATTTGCATCATGCGGTATTTTCCTTTCTTTCGTATGTAACCGTATCCTGCATTTGCCGAAGGACGCCACAGATTGAACAGCCAGGGCGACATAACACACCCCTGACGAAGCCCCACCTTTACCTCAAACCATTCACTCTCTCCATTTCTAATCCTAACACAAGCTCTACTACTATCATAAAAACTCTTGACTGCTCTTAATAGCTTTCCTCCTATCCCATATATCTGCAGTACCTCCCACACTGCCTTCCTGTCTACCCTGTCGTAAGTCTTTTCCAGATCCATAAAAGACCAAAAAAACCTCCTTACCTTTTCCTATAGCTTTCTCACATATCTGTCTTACCACAAAAATCTGATCTACACATCCTCTACCTGACCTAAAACCACACTGTTCCTCACCAATTACTCCCTCTGTTCCTCTCCTAATCCTCTAACTCAAGACCCTCCCATAAGCCTTCCCAACTACACTCAACAAGCTGATCCCTCTGTAACTACTACACTCATACATACTACACTTGAACATAAGAAGATTTAATGTATTCATATTGATGAAATGCTTCACTCCATCCATGCACCCATACTAAGTTCACATGATTATTATCAACACATCCACTGTCTTTATCAACACAAGTATTTTCCTCCTGATAACCAATGTTTTCATCTTTGTTGTAAATATGTTGAAGAGGGGGAGTGGTAAAGGAGAAATGAGTGGTATTCTTCTCATTCAGTGTTGCCCCATTTCTCTTGTAACTGGCAGTGGCTACTACATAAGCCCATAAATCACTCAGGGAAGTTGGACTGTGTTGTTTAGAGATGCTCAAAGCCCCTTTCATCTCATCCATCCATCTCGTCCTCGTCATTCCCTCAAGTTCACTCCATCTACCTCTGCCTTCCACACATCTTTTATTGATATTTCTTCACTCATGCTTTCCATGTGTCCAAACCATCCCAATACTCTTTCATCAGACCTATCTGTTATCTCCTTTTCCACCCCCTGCTTTCCTACTTATCTCCTTATTTCTCATCCTATCCAATCTTGTAACCCCTCTCATACCTCGCAGACGCTGCAGCTCAAACACGTTTAAACTTCTCTTTTCTGCCTCACTCAAATTACAAGTCTGTCCCATACAGTGTCATCGGTACAATCACCCTTTCATATATTCCACATTCCCAGATGCCTATTTCTCATATTTTTTAATAATGAAAGACATTTATTTGCTTCTCACAATCTACAATTTACTTCCACCCCTACTCCATTTCCTGCCACATGTGACCCCAAATACTTAAAACCATCCACTTCCAGCTACTCCCTTCAATGCCATCCTTCTACCTTTGCAACCTTATCACCTTACTTTCACTCACTTTACCTTCAACATTCTCCTTCTGGATACCTTTTCCAAACTCTGTCATCTGCAAACAAGAGGTGGCTCACCTCCCACCTCTCTCCATTAGTATTAACCATCTCCAGTCCATTGCCCATTATCCTTGCATACCATCCCATTCATGTACACATTGAACAGTCATAGCAACATGATGCAGCCCCACCTTTACCTCGAACCACTCGCTCTCTCCATTTCCAATTCTAACACTGGCTCTACTGCAGGGCCCTCACAAGGAGGTGGGTAGCATATGATTGGGAGTGGTGATTCTAGCATGGACATACCACTTACAAGGCTGACAAAATAATGATGATAAAAGAAAAAGGTCAAAGAAGCCCTGAATATTGTACTGTAATCAATGATTTTTGCAATAGAATTGACAAAAGTTTTAACGTTTTCCCTAAGCCTTTCTGCAATAGGGATATTGAATACTAATTTTAAAATCTGTTTAATTATTTTGCAAGCCAATAGCCAAAATAGACAGGGGTGGTGGAGGTGGGAGGTGATGATGGGAAGGGGTGGGGGGCATCATTGAGAACTTTGCCCCAAAGCAACACAAAGGCATGTAAAGGCTCTGCTCTACTACTCTCATAGAAGCTCTTGACTGCCCTTAATAGCCTTCCCCCGGTCCCATATATCTGCAATGCCTCCCAAAGTACCTTCTTGTCTATCCTATCATAAGCCTTCTCAAAATCCATAAAGGCCCAAGAAACATCCATACCTTTTGCCAAATCTTTCTCACAGATCTGCCTTACCACAAAAATCTGATCCACCATTCTCCAAAATGCTCCTCACCAATTATTCCCTAGTTCCTCTCCTAATCCTCTCAATTAAACCCTCCCATAAGCCTTCCCAACTATATTCAACAAACTGATCCCTCTAAAACTACTATACATATACCAAGGCTTTTTCCCCCTTACAAGGGAGATAGACAAAAAGGAAAAGGCATAAAATCATTCCCACCCATTCCATCCCTGAATACACTCCACACCCCTCCACCCTCCCTCTTTTCTTAGCACCTCCTAGATGACTGGTCATCCCTGCACCTTGTCCACTGCCCTGGGTCAGAAGCAGTGTCGCAAGACACGGCACATCCACAGCAAGGCCGCTTCATTTAATCGGCGACCCCCCCCTCTCCGTCCCCCCATTGCATAAAAGGAGAAGACGGGGAGAAATCCCTTCAGGCTGCGTCAAATTTTGCTCACACATACTACCTCACCCATCCCCCCGCCCATTCCACCTCATGCATCACAACATCATCCAAATACAACCATTCTCCATTCACCCCTGTCTTCAGTCCTCTCCCGTCCTTCCTCAACAGACATTCCCCTCCCGTCCTTCCTCAACAGACATTACCCTCTTCCCCAAAGCCCCCTTCACCCCATCCATCCACCTCATCCTAGGATGTCCCCTCATGTTCAGTCCCTCCATATCTGCCTTCCATACCTCTTTTACTATTCTTTCTTCACTCATTCTTTCCATGTGTCCAAACCATCCTAATACTCTTTCATCAACCCTATCTCCCAACTCCCTTTCCACCCTTGTTCTCCTCACCTCCTCATTTCTCACTCTATCTAGCCTAGTAACCCCCATCATACTTCTCAGGCACCTCATCTCAAACACATTCAAACTCCTCTCTTCCTCTCTTATGTTCCATGTTTCTGCCCCCATACAGTGCTGTTGGCACAATCACTCCTTCATACAGTCTCCTCTTAGCATCCATTCCCAAATGTCTATTCCTCATTACACTCTTTAATCCACCAAGGCATTTACTCGCTTCTCTCAATCTACATTCTACCTCCACCTTCACTCCACCTTTTCCTGCCACATTTGCTAAAACTACTACAATTACATTAGTCCCCTTTTCCTTTGTAAAGCAGAACAATATAGGCATTCCACCAGTCCTCCAGTACCCTGCTCTCCTTTAGACATTCATTAAACAACTTCACTAGTCAGGCATTCAGACATTCCATATGACCCTTCAACCCAGGTGCTATCTGAAAAAAATTACTTTGCTAAATATGTATGTAATATTTTGACTTGCAGAGGTAAAATGCATGACCGTGGTGTCGCATCTCAAGTGAAAGGGGTGGCAAATATTCGTGGTCTGCCTGTGGAAACAGATGGCGGAAATAAAGGGCTAACCAGTAATGGTCGTGAACCAACCTATACAGACATGTTCTTCGTGTATTCTACATTAGAGGGTAAGTTTGGATATTATGCCAATTCAGTGCAATTTGTTTTATGATAACTCCACTTTTCAAGGGCCATGCAGTAGCTCTGTGGATACCATCTTGAGGTCATGAGTTTGATTCCTGGAACCCACTGTGGGCCACTTGAGGAGGTAACCCAATGTTGGCTGGAAAGACCCAGTGGCTTGCCACAACTAACAGGGCTTTGCCCTACCTGGGATATCTTGCTTCCCACTATGAGGGAGTGGGATGGTGACTTTAAATAACTCCCTCTCGTGGTAGGGGAGAAAAGAATACCACCACAGTGTTTCCATGTGTCATACATAGGAACAAAATGGGATAGTGAGGGGTTTATTGATCCCTCACAGTGTTTTACTTTTGTATTAGTTGAAACATAAGGGGTTCTGGGTAGAGACTCCAGCCACAACATTGAGTCATTGAATGTGCATGGATGTGGTACACAAGGAAGTAAAAGGCAGTATATTGCCTGTATGTTATTCTGCAATATAACTTTGCTCAGTAGCATGCAGCTGATACTTAGGGACTGTACGAGGTACCCCTATGACCAGAACCACACATCATTTAGTCTGTGTTAGGGAAATGATGCTACTTCATTGTACTACGACTGTCCCTCCATTGTCCTGTCCAGCCACTTAATGCTGTCTTGTCCCACTCGTTTGAGTATATGTTTCCATTTCCACCTCTGTCCCCTGTGGTAGGGAGGAGAAAGAATACTGCTACAGAGTTTTCCACCTCAGATTGTAAAAGGCAGCCCAAACAGGACAGAGTGGTGGGACTAGACATCCTACTCTCTCTAACCCTATGGACTATATTCCTATGAGAAATCAAGGCAAGAGGGTCTGTGAGGAGTTTTCCAACCAAAACCTTAACCTCTTCACTCCGGGGCACATCGCACGTCTGGTAGCATTAGCTGCCTGACGTGCAATGTTGCGTCATAATAATCGCATTATAAAAAATAAAGTCAGTGCTCAATCATTTGTTCTCTTTCACCCGTGAATTTTGATAACCATGAAAATATGATGAAGCCAGTTTAGAGAGAATGGAGGTTATGTAGGTACGACTACAATAGATATAATCAAGACGCCGACGTCGGCATCATCGTGTACCCACTTGCCCCTCATGACACCTACGTATGCGTCACCATATGGAAGTAGTTAAGGTTTTCTGGTACAGATGAGTGTAAAAGGGAAGAGATAGGTAGTATGTTTGTGAGAAGGAAGGTAGATGTGTTTGTAGTAAGTGAAACTAAGTTGAAAGGGAGGGGTGATTTTGAGTTTGGGAGTGTAGTGAGGAGGGAATGAGGAAGGGAAGAGGTGGCTCTACAAGTAAATGAGGAGATCGGTAAGTGTGTGGTGGAGTAGAAAAAGATTTCTTCAAGGTTAATATGGATAAAAGTGAAACTGGGAAGGAAGATGTAGGTCATTGTAAGTGTATATGGACCTGGTAGTGACAAGGAGTAAAGTAAGGCTTTTTGGATAGGTTTAAATGAGTACTTAGAGAGTTTTGGGATGAATGTCAATGTAGTGGGATGTCTCGATGCTATAATAGGGGATGAGCCAATAGATAGTGGTTGGGAAGCTGGGAGTGCCAGGTAAAACTCGTAGTGAAGATGGGTTTCAAAAGAGAGCTCTTTTTTGTCCAAACTGCCCAGAAGTCATCCAAACAGAAAAGTCACTCACAAGGGAAGAAGAGATTCACTGGGATGACTTCATTGAGGTCACCACCCTGCACAGAAATAGTTCCAACACTCAGTTGGCCCCTGTGTTGTTGTATGGAGTATTGAGTGTATGATTTATGTAGTTAATATTGGAGGGTTTTAGTGACCTTTGTACAAACCAAGTCATTGTTTTCTTTATGATTGAAGACAAATCGCTACTTTAAAGAATGATGGTCACTTTTAATTTCTATTATCCTTCCATTTTGTAACACTTTAAATATTTACCATCTCTCCAGTACAGTGGAGTTCCCATGGGCAGAAGTACTGGCCATTGCTAATAAAATACCGCATTATTAGCCGGGCAGCAGTTGCCTATTGATCTAAATGCAGCTACCACACAAAAGATACGCATCACCATATACTCCCATCCTTTCCAGAGAGCAACAGGGAATCTCTACCAAGTGATTTATGTGCTGAACTGGTGGTCTTGGCTAGTTTCCTGAGAGCTGTAGGTTTCCTCTAAGAGAGGATGGGAGCAACAGATTGATTGATTGGTCCACACATGAAAACATGTACAAGTTGTGTATGCATACTTTGGTATCATTATTTGTCTAATTTTTCAGGGTATGTCTCGTATCGTGACCCAGACCATGGTTCATGGCTGATATTAGGAATTTGTTGGGTGTTCATGAATTATGCTTACAAGCTGGACTTGGATGCCCTCATGAAAAAGGTAAGATCATATAACAGGAGGTTCATAATTGTAACTGAAGTTGTCAACTTGCCCTATGTGGTTGGACTTTTGGGGTAGGAATCAGAGAGTGTAGGACTCGAACCCTTAACTAGGAAGATGGATGACCAGCATGCTTCCAATTGTGCCACAGCACTACGAGAAAAGTTTGAAATTGCAGATAGTGTAAAGGGATGTCAAAAAGCCAAATATAAATAAATGCATGTAGTGCAGAACAGGATGGAATGGTGGAAGAGTCAAAGGAGATGTGCAAATTTAGTGGGAGTAGTAAAGGGGACTAGTAAGGGATATGCAGATATCCTATGCTAATACATACATGTATACACCAAAGGCTTTTTCCCCCTTATAAGGGAGGTAGCCAAAAAACAAAGGCATAAAAACCATTCCCACCCATTCCATCCCTATCACACTCCACTTCCCTCCCTTCCCCTCCCCTCCACCCTCTACCTTCCCTCCTATCTTACACATCTGGGGTATTGGCTGCATGTTGTTGGGCATAGTAGCATGCAGTTGATACTTTAGAGTCTATATGGACCAGAGCCACACATCATTTTGTCTGTGATAGAGAAGAACTCTGTTCACAGAGAAATGATGACACTTTTATTATACTGCTACTGTCCCTCCATTGTTCTGTCCCCCAACACCTTGTTGCTGTCCTGTACCATTTCTCTGAATATTAGTTTCCTTGTTTTGCCTACCCTGTGGTGGGGGATAGAATACTGCCACCAAGTATTCCCACTTGAATCGTAAGAGGCAAGAAAAACGGGACGGATTAGGACTAGGCATCCTTCTCCTTGTGGCTCCACAGGGGACATTCCTAAAAAAAAGTAAAGGCATAAAAGGGTCTAGGAGTTTTCCTATGGTAATGGAGCCATTAAACAATACCACATTAAAACTCATCAGTCCCCATTTACAAGGCAGGGTCTGGAAGGAGGCATCATCATTCTACAGAAAGAATCCAACTTCAAGTACATTCTCATCCTAGAAGCACTTTACATTAAAGGACAAAATCCCACAATGAATAGACAAAACCCAGACCAGTTCATCCCAACATCAAAATTATTAGATCATAGGCATAGCTTCATGACTGATTTGGTGGGCAGAGTTGTAGGTCCTGTCCCCAAATTGGCTGTCCAGATCAAGTGCATACTTATGATCTTCATTCTTTTGTATATATTGCCACTCCTTCCTCTTTGTAACTAAGTCACATAGAAAATACATACATATATATACCAAGGCTTTTTCCCCCTTACAAGGGAGATAGACAAAAAGGAAAAGGCATAAAATCATTCCCACCCATTCCATCCCTGAATACACTCCACACCCCTCCTCCCTCCCTCTTATCTTAGCACCTCCTGGATGATGGGTCATCCCTGCACCTTGTCCATTGCCCTGGGTCAGAAGCAGTGTCAGAAGCCTGTTGAAAATGTTAGCAAAAAAACTTGTGAATGTAGAAGCTGCTGCAAAATTTGATATCTGCCTTAAAGAGGACCTGCTACCCAACTATTGTAATTGATATTGATAAATGGAAATTTTTGTCTCCCCAACAATCTGGAACCCCTGCACCTCAATTTATGGGACTGTCAAGCCACAGTGCAGGTTCATACCAGAAGCATTATTCAACAGAAAAAAGGGAAATAAACTACAAATCTTGGAAACTTTATACATATAACAAAGAAATTCTTTTTTAAATTGTCAGTATAAGGATTGGTACATATCAAGTGACAGGAATATCAACCCCCAGTTCAAGTTCATACTAGAATTAAGGGAAGATGGTCCCTTTGGATTATACCAACCCTCTGGGTGCCCCATTTTTTCCGTCTATGGAATGGGTGGGAATGGTTTTTATGCCTTTTCTCTTTGGCTACCTCCCTTGTAAGGGGGAAAAAGCCTTTGGTACATGTATGTATATTTTATTAAGAAATATGAAATTTTGTCTGTCCGTATGTCCATGACCCCTGTATCACAGTCTACATTTGCTCTACATAGACATACAGTGTTTAAGAAGAAAATCGAGGATAAGTACACATGGGAGAGGGTGGTGGATGGAAGGTGTGGCAGATAGAGCGTTAATGGACTATGGTGACCAGGAGTATGGTAGGAAGAGTTAAGGATGTACATGCTCTAAGGGGAGAGAGTGGGGGAATATCAGATCATTTCCTGGTGGAAGGTAAATTGAGAGTGGAGAATAGGTGGAGAAAGAGGAAAAGGGCAGAAGGTAGGGAGGTACTTAGAGTGGACTGCTTAAATGAGGAAAAAAAGGAGAATGAGTATAAGAAGTTGAGAGAGGAGTGGGAGAGAGTAAAAGATAGAGTAGAACTAGGAGTGGAGGAGGAATAGGGATGGTTCAAGGAGGGAGTCATAAGATGTGTAAAGATGGTGTGTGGAACAAGGAGGGTGGGAGGAAATAGAAAGAAAGGTAGTGGCCTTGCTGTGGATGTGCTGTGTCTTGTGACACTGCTTCAGACCCAGGACAGTGGACAGGATGCAGGGATGACCCGTCATCCAGGAGGTGCAAAGATAGGGAGGGAGGGAGGAAGGTGGAGGGGAGTGGAATATATGGGAAATGAATTGGGTGGGAGTGGTTTCTGTCTTTTTCTTTTTGGCTACCCCTCGTGTAAACTAAGTTGAAAAGGGAGGGGTGAATTTGAGTTTTGAAGTGTAGTTGGGAGTGTGTCAGGAGTGAAGAAAGGACAAGGGGTGGCTTTACTAGTAAGTAAAGAGATAGGTAAACATGTGGTGGAGTGGAAGGAAGTTTCCTCAAAGTTAATGTGGATGAAGGTGGAACTGGAAAGGGAGATGTGAATTTTTGTAGGTGCATATGGGCCTGGTAGTGAGAAGAGTGTAAAGGAAAGGGAAGCTTTTTGGATAGGTTTAAAATGAGTGCATAGATGGTTTAGTGAGAAATTTCACTGTATTGGTATTGGGAGATCTTAATGCTAGGATAGGAAATGAACCAATAGACAGGGTGGTTGAGAAGTGTGGAGTTCCAGAGAAAAATCATAGTGGAGGGTCGATGGTGGAGATGTATCTAGAGTTGATGATAGCAAATATAGTGACACAGTTATAAACTGTGTGTATTGAGGGCTCTCAAGGCCTCGGTTTCTGGGTTATTTCTAGCCACGTGGTGGCAAGTGTCTGTGTTTACAAACATAAGGCTCCAGCCATTCGTGGGACGGTTTGAAATGTTTGTTTACGCAAGGTTGACGGGTTGGTAACGAAGGGGTTAAACATAGCCTGCCCTTCCTCCACCTGGCTGCCCACCCCCAATGCCCAACAAGATCACCTTATCTCCTGATAGAGTGAGAGGGTTGATGGGTTTAAAGATGGGTGACAGGGAACTAATTGTTCCTGTCATCCCTCATGCAAGACCACCACTAACAGATACCCTTCAATTGCCTTTTATGTATTGGTAATCTGTAATTTTTCTGTCATAGGTGTCACGGGAGGTTCGAAAAAACTACACTGACGAAGGACGGAAGCAGATCTGTGAAATAGTCAACTGGGGATTTGATCGGCATTTCTTCTTCAACCCCATGCGATACAATGAAAACTTGTATGGAAATACTTCATGAGTGAACATTAGTGATTTACATTTTTGGGTGAAAAAGGGAATATGCATGTCCACATTTTTATCTTAACCATTAAAGCAAGACTGGAATGTCTTTCTAATTTGTGATAATGCATGGAAGACGCTTTACTTACATAAAGAAGTCTATGCAGTGGGTGAGACACGAATGAAACAGCATGTTAGGTTGCCAAGTAGATATTAACATAATAATTTTAGATGTGGGTGAGCAATACTATGTACATATGTAAAAATTACTGAAGAATTTTTTTTATAATTATTTTGTATACTGTATGGATATATATGCTGCATATTGACATAACTAACTTTATAAGTATTGTGCTGTTATTCTCATTCTTCCTCTCACTCCTCTCTATATATACATATGTCTTTCTCTATATCTTTCTTTATCATGTATATATGTATATATACATGTATATATATATGTGTGTGTGTGTGTGTGTAAGAGAGAGAGAGAAATTCACTAGTGAAAGCAACAATATGGGTGTCCGTAAGCAGTGGGTTTGAATCCAGCATGCGACTATCATAAAAATGATCATATATATGTAATATATATATATATATATATATATATATATATATATATATATATATACATATACATGAAGCCCAAAGGGATTTCTCCCTGTCTTCTCCTTTTTGCATGAGGGGACAGAGAAGGGAGGATCACCGAATTAATTAAGCGGTCTTGCTGTAGATGTGCTGTCTTGTGGTACTGCTTCTGACCCAGGGCATTGGACAGGATGCAGGGATGACCCGTCATACAGGAGGTGCCAAGATGAGAGGGAGGGTGGAGGGGAGTGGAGTATGTAGGGGATGGAATGGATGGGAGTGGTTCCTATGCCTTTTTTTCTTTTTGACTACCCATCCCCCACCCCTGTGTAAGGGGGGGGAAAAGCCTTTGGTGTATGTATGTATATATATATATATATATATACACACACACACACACACACACACACACACACACACACACACACACACACACGAGTGGAAAGGGTGGTGAGGTAAACTTCAAAAAACCATGGTAGTTTTATTACTAATGCTTTGACCTTAAGAGGACTTCCTCAGAGTATAAACTAAGAAAAATATTTAGAGCTTATATAATTCACTTTGCTTACCCTGTTCCTCCCTGGAGTGAAGGAAGGACAGAGATCGGTGAGGAAAAGGGTAAACAAAGTGAGGGGATGGAGAGTGGGGTCACTAATTAAATGAAGCAGCCTTGCTGTGGATGTACTGTCTTGCTACATTGCTTGTGAACCAGGGCAGTGGGCAAGATGTAGGGATGACCCGTCATCCAGGATGAGCCAAGAAAGGAGGGATGGGCGGGGTGGTGTATGGGAGTGGATTTATGCCTTTGACATTGGCTACCTCCCTTGTAAAGGGGGATAAACCCCTTGGTATATGTGTGTGTATTTCTTTAAAGTACGCTGAGAGTAACATTGTTGAAACGTATATGAACATAAATTATTAACACTGGTTGTTCCAGCACAAGGAGTGTTTTTTGGTTTTGTAACTAGATGTGATGGTCATTTCACTCCAATTCTGTTAATAAGTATTTCTCTATTTTCTTAGTTGTCACGTGTCTGTGGGTTCTTCTCACTTATTAGCTGTTTTGGAGTCAACCTAGGAAGACCCTTTTCTTCCAAGCAATCCCACAGAATTTTGTGTTATAGCACACAGTTGTCCATCTTGCATTGTCCGTGGTATTCCATGCCACATAACCTCCCGTTACTTTCATTTGACATATTAAAAAAGTTTTCAGCTTTTGATATTATTTGAGCTATGTATTTATTTTATTATTTTTGTTTATTATCTTTTTCTTTTAGGAATGTCCCCTGTGGGGCTACAAGGAGAGGGATGCCTAGTCCCAATCCCTGTCCCTTTCTTCTCGCCTCTTACGATCTAAGTGGGAACTTGGTGGCAGTGTTCTTTTCCCCCACCACAGAAAAAAGAAAACTCAGAGAAATGGTACAGGACAGCAACAAGGGGTTGGGGGACAGCATAATGGAGGGACAGTCGTAGTATAAAAGTGTCATCATTTCTCTATGAACAGAGTTTTCCTCTATCATAGACAAAATGATGTGTGGCTCTGGTCCATAGGGGTGCCCCATATAGACCCTAAAGTATCAACTGCATGCTACTTTGCCACAATAACAAGCAGCCAATACCCCAGACAGGGAGGTGCTAAGAAAAGAGGGAGGGTGGAGGGGTGTGGAGTGTATTCAGGGATGGAATGGGTGGGAATGATTTTATGCCTTTTCCTTTTTGGCTACCTCCCTTGTAAGGGGGAAAAAGCCTTGGTATATGTATGTATGTTGTTTATTATTATTTTTTCATAATTTTACTCCACACCTTATTTAGATAATCAGTGTGAATGAATATTGTTCATAAATCTTTCAATAATGTTACTCTATTGGTGTATTTTAAAGAAATATAATTTTTTTTTTTTTTTTTTACATTTCTTTTTAATTACTAAATACTACCTGGTTTACACACATACACACTTAGCTAGGAACACAAATGTTTAGGCTGTTAAACATAAGTGTAATAAAGATTTAAACCCCATATTCAATGTAATTTTCACAATTAACCAGTTATTCAATTATCTGGTATGCAATTGTCTTGGTACACAATTGTCTGGGATGCAACTGTCCTAGATCCATGAGATGGATGGATGGGTGAAAGGGGCTTTGAACAAAAGGGGAATAGTTCAGCAGAGAAGGGAAAAGACAGGAAGGTTGTAAATGGAAAATGGTTGTGTATGAATGATATTTTGTCATAGCCCAAAGGGGTTTCTCCCTGTCTTCTCTATTTTTTGCACGAGGGAATGAGGAGCGAAGTGGCCCTGATGTGGATGTGCTGTGTCTTGCAACATTACCTGTGACTCGGGTAGTGGGCAGGTGACAGGGATGACCCTTCATCCATGAAAAGTAAGGATGAGAGGGAAAGAAAGGGTGGTGGATGAGAATGGAGTGAGTGGGAGTGGGTGCAGTCCTTGGCTGGCTACCTCCCTTATAAGGGGGAAGAAGGCCTTGGTATAGAGATAGATTATTACTATTGTCGTCATCTTCATATTCTTTGTTACTTCTACTGCTACAGCACCACCACCACATGGGGAGTTGACTACAAACAACTGCCCCCCCCCCCCTACAATTTTCAGCTAGTGACAAAGAAACCATCCCACACTAATACAACAGACAAAAGACCAAAGTTGCTTGCTAGAGAGATAGGTGAGAGGACCCAAGGACAATTGCCAGTTATGGTGGGGATACACGTTTTCAACTTATTGAAACTTAAGGCAACAACTTTTGTCATTCCTATTTAATTCATATAATTGTTATTATTTGATTCAGAATTGGTATATCCAGTTTTATTTCTTTCAAGTTCATCCTGAACCTCTAGTCTTTTGGACACCTGTTTTAGAGATTGATAAGGGAACAAGTCCCATACTTTCCATCCCATTAGTTATTGGATCTGGGTGGACACTATTTTGATTGAATTCATGAGAAATCCATCTTAGATGGAATTCATACCAAATATAATTAAGTAGAAGCCCGATTTAACGAACGAATTCAGCCAAGGTCCAGTCCGTTAAATTGAGCGAGTGAGCGTTGGTGTACCAGTGCTGCCAGAGCGGATTATAAAAATGATATGTACCTAAAAATTCCCTAGTGTACACTCACACATACAGTATATATATTATTGTAAAAAAAAAAAAAATTCTATTATACTGTCTATTTCTACTTGAATATATTTCTGCTACAATTATATTTTATATATATACTGAATTATGTATTATTGTATATATATTATAGTACATATATATATATATATTTATATACCTCCAAAGTACTAAATTATAAATTTTTCCTTGACTCCACCACCACAATCTGGTAACATTGGACTCTGAGACACGCATGTGGCCAGATGACGGAAAATGCTCAACTTAGCTTACCATTCCCGCTAAATTGAGCTATTTCCGTAGACGCACGTCTAGTCAGCTAGCGGAAAATGGTCAACTTAGCGGACCATTTCCGCTAAGTTGAGCATTTTCGTTATTGCTATTTGCATTCGCTAAATTGAGATTCGTTAAATCGGGCTTCTACTGTACTAACAAGTGTCTCTGTTGAATGTTGTAAAATATTGGGTGTGCTGCTTTGCCAATTGTACTTGTTATTTATCTATGCTGTAATAAATGCATTTGATTCAAATATAGTTTCCAGATTTAAGTGATGCACTAGATTGGACAAAAATTTTGCACATTCTTTTGACTGGACAGATAATACTAGAACATTTAACCATAATTATGTTTCCCTATAACTGCTTATATAAACATAATTTTATGTATTAAACAATACATTTGACAAGTTGAAGTGACTGAATGCTTGACCTAATAATAGTATGCATTGTGTAGTGGCAATCTTTGTTTTGATGCTTGGTTGAATGCTTTCAGTGTTATTAATACTGAGCTTTGTGACTGCTACATGGTGCTAAGATATTCATGAAGGAGCGTTTCTCTATTGTGCTCAAATAAATAAACGTGGTAGTTTTGTAATTTGGTAATCATTTAATATAATTTGTAAAATAATTTATGTATTTATCATATTTACTCCCTACTGGTCACACTCGTATTATAAGTGGGGTCGCAAAAAAAAAACAAAAAAAACACTCCCACTCAAAGGAACAATATCGCAGCTATCTTATCTAAACACAGCTTTTTTGTAATTGAATAAGAGAAGTAAAGCAAAAGGTAAAGGAGGCAAAGAGGAGAGCAGATGTGAAATGGGGTAGGAGTATGACAGAAAATTTTGAAAGTAATAAAAAGATGTTTTGGAAAGAAATTAAGAGAGGAAGAGGAGGCGAATCAAGTAGGGAAGAAAAGGTAAAAGGTACAGATGGAGAGATGATAATGGAAGAGATGGCAGTAAGGGGAAGATGGGCAGAATATTTTAGGGAGTTGCTAAATGTGAAGGAGGATAGGGAAGGAAAGATAGCTGCAGTGGGAAATGCGAAGAAAATGAGTGATGAGTGAGGAGAATGGAGGAGAAATAGGGAAGGATGAGGTGAAGGCAGTTGTAAAGATGATGAAAGCAGGTAAGGCACCTGGTCTGGATGGATGCCACGCAGAATGTCTGAAAAAGGGAGGTTCAGTGATGGTGGACTGGTTGGTGAGGTTATTTAATGTTTGCTGGAGAGAGGGTAGAGTACCGGAGGACTGGAGAAGTGCCTGTATAGTTCCTCTTTACAAGGTAAAAGGGGACAAGTGTGAATGTAGTAGTTTCAGAGGGATTAGCCTGTTAAGTGTAGTAGGGAAGGCTTATGGGAGGATCTTAATTGAGAGGATTAGGAGAGGAACAGAAGGAGTAATTGGTGAGGAACAGTGTGGTTTTAGGACAGGTAGAGGTTGTGTAGATCAGATCTTTGTGGTAAGACAGATATGTGAGAAAGCTATAGGAAAGGGGAAGGATGTTTTTTGGGCTTTTATGGATCTGGAAAAGGCTTATGATAGGGTAGACAGAAAGGCACTGTGGGAGGTTATGCAGATTTATGGGATAGGAGGAAAGCTTTTGGGAGCTGTCAAGAGTTTTTATGAGAGTAGTAGAGCTTGTCAGGATTAGAAATGGAGAGAGTGAGTGGTTTGAAGTAAAGGTGGGACTTCGTCAAGGATGCGTTATGTCGCCCTGGCTGTTCAACTTATACATGGATGGGGTGGTGCGAGAGGTGAATGCTAGGGTAGTGGGTCAGGGATTGGAGATGGTTAAAGAAAATGGAGAAAAGTGGGAGGTGAGCCAGCTGTTGTTTGCGGACGACACTGCGCTTGTGGCAGGGTCAGAGGAGGGATTGAGGAAGCTGGTGGCAGAGTTTGGGAGAGTATGTGATAGAAGAAAGCTAAAGATAAATGTGGGTAAAAGTAAGGTGATGAGATGTACAAGGGGTGAAAGTGGCAGTAGACTGGAAGTGAACAATAAGGGAGAGCGACTGGAGGAAGTGGATAGTTTTAGATACTTGGGTGCAAGTGTAGCAGGAAAAGGTGGAGTGTAGATTGAGAGAAGTGAGTAAATGCCTTGGTGGTTTAAAGAGTGTAATGAGGAATAGACATTTGGGAATGGATGCGAAGAGGAGACTGTATGAAGGAGTGATTGTGCCAACAGCACTGTATGGGGCAGAAACTTGGAACATAAGAGAAGAAGAGAGAAGGAGTTTGAATGTGTTTGAGATGAGGTGTCTGAGAAGTATGATGGGGGTTACTAGGCTGGATAGAGTGAGAAATGAGGAGGTGAGGAGGAGAACATGGGTGAAAAAGGATTTGGGAGATAGGGTTGATGAAAGAATATTAGGATGGTTTGGACACATGGAAAGAATGAGTGAAGAAAGACTAGTAAAAGAGGTATGGAAGGCAGATGTGGAGGGAGTGAACATGAGGGGACGTCCTAGGATGAGGTGGATGGATGGGGTGAAGGGGGCTTTGGGGAAGAGGGGAATGTCTGTTGAGGAAGGAAGGGAGAGGACAGAAGACAGAGGTGAGTGGAGAATGGTTGTATATGGATGATGTTGTGATTGCATGAGGAGGAATGGGCGGGGGGGTGGGGTAGTGTGTGTGAGTAAATTTTGACGCAGCCCAAAGGGATTTCTCCCTGTCCTCTCCTTATATGCAAGGGGGGGTCGCCGATTGAATGAAGCGGCCTTGCTGTGGATGTGCTGTGTCTTGCGACACTGCTTCTGACCCTGGGCAGGGTGCAGGGATGACCCGTCATCCAGGAGGTGCTCAGATGAGAGGGAGGGTGGGAGGGGTGTGGAATGTATTTAGGGATGAAATGGGTGGGAGTGTTTTTGTGCCATTCCCTTTTTGGCTACCTCCCTTGGAAGGGGGAAAAAGCCTTGGTATATGTATGTATGTATGAATAATTTTATAGTTAAATGGGACCTTTCACTAAAGAAAGCAAGTTTTCACAAGAGGACTTAAAGGCATAATTCATTTTTTTTTTTTTTTTTTTTTTTTTCTCCGTTTGTTGATAGATGCAATAATGTGTAAAATGGTTGCATCCAACGCACTTTAACCACATTGATCATCAAATCTTGGTTACTTTTCTTGGTATTCACTGACAGTAAAGATAAATCATTAGATATGATTTGTTTTCAGTAATAACTATTGATTCAATAAAATTAAAGTGGAATATAATGAATTATTTGTAAATCAAAAAGACATGGCAAAACTTGTGTAGAATTTGAAAGCTGCTTTTATTTGAAGAATGTTTCCTCAGTTGATAGTAGCAACTGTGACAATGCTACTAGCCAATTTATAGAAACCACTATAATTTATACTTACCAACCTGTTCCTTCATGCCACACTCTTCCTCTTTCGATACACCCATTTTGACAGGTTCCAATTTCAACTCCTTTTGCATTTCTTCTTTGTTCTTACTTTTTAGTTTGATCTTATATATGTGCACTGTCAATTCATCCCTTGTGCATTGGTAGATGTGATACACATCACTATTTTCTATAAATTGTTGCACTCTCGTATCCACCTCAAAGGACTTACTTCACTGTAGGCAGTAAATTGATAGCATGAACAACGGGGCAGTTGTTTCAGGAAGTCTGTATACAGCTCAGTGGGTATAACTACCTTGCTCATCATACGTCAGATCCCGGACAGCCCATGTTACGGTAGACTGCCCTTCAGGTGCCCACTCTCCACACACCTGTCTCATCTGCTCACTCTGAAAAGTTTTGATTCCGTCTGCAAAGTGGCTTCACCTACCACACCAAGTGGACTGTGGAGACGTCAACTCAGGTTATCAAAAATAAACTGAATTTTGGTTTATGCAGACAGTGTCTCGTTTATCCAGATTTTGGTTTATCTGGACAGTGTCCGGCTAATAATTCGAGTCTAGACTGCCAACAAATTCAAACAATGTGTGCCTCACGTACTGACAGAAATGCCCAATATGTGGTGGCAGGCGGTTGTAAATAAGACCGTCTGATGCTCGTAACAGTGTTTTGGCCAGTATCGGTTTACAATTTTTTGCATTTTTCAATATAAATAAATACAGGTAAACGTCGACTTACGATGGCATTAGGTTTCGATAGAGCCATCGTAAGACGATCTCATCGTAAGTCGATCCCCACTCTGTTCCGTGGTCACTGTACCTAGCCTACCTGTATATTAACCACCAGAGATACTGAATATAGCCTATTAAACATGTACAGTAGTTTATTTAATTATTTTTATCCTTTTTACCATATTCAAACACTATAATATGTATTTTCAGTACGGATCTTAAATATCGCGGGCAGCAGCCAATGCCAGCCGTACGACGTGACGTAATAATACTCGCATCATAAAATATAGTCACCGCTTATATCGATCGTTCTCTCTTTCACCCGCGAATTTTGAAAACCACAGAGAATGAATCATTTGAGAGAATGTAAAAACACAGGGGCGACTACAATAAAAATAATCAAGACGCCGATATGGCAGCGTCGCGAATCCACTTGCTCCTCATGACGCATACGTGTGCGGCACCGTATGGAAGGGGTTAAATTATCATATCGTCGTCGTCATCGTAAAGTCGAACAATCGTAAGTCGCGGCCATCGTAAGTCGACGTTTACCTGTACCTTAAAACTGTTAATTATGCCTCCCAAGTCTATTAAGCATAAGCAAATGGCCCTAACTGTAGCTCAAAAGCTCAATTTTATAAGAAAATTAGAGAAAGATGCTGGTGTTTTGGGTGTTTCTGAGGAGTGTGGTGTGGTCAAACTGTGTCGGACATTAGAAAATGGAAAGGTAAACTGGTAGAATATTCTGCCAAGTACTGTGTGGATGCATCGGCAAACAAAAGTGGTAAAGGTGCTCCCAAAAAAAAAAAAAAAAATGTTAGGATCAATAAAGGTGACGTTTGATTACCGAGATGAGGAAATGGTAAAGAGAATACTAGTCACACTGACAAGACCAAAACTCTGGAGTATGCAGTGACACATGGACACACAGTACAAAAGAATAAGGAAAATAGATTCCAAAGAGCAACAACAAAGATGGAAGTCCTTGATAGAGAAGACTTGTTAAATTGGGATAGAAGAAAAACAAGGGGATGTTAAAAGAAACTCAAAGGACAGTTATAAAAGAGATCCGAAAAAAGCAGCTTTCCACATGAGTGGTGGATGTCTGGAACAAATTAGATGAAACAATAGTGTGTGGAAATACCATACATGAATTTAAGAACAAACTAGATGTTGCAAGATACAAAGACAGGACACCAAGAGCATAGCACCCCTCCCGTAGAATACAACTAGGTAAATACAAAAATCTGATCCACGCAACCCCTACCTGTCCTTAACCCACACTTTTCCTCACCAATGTGTGTGTCTATAGGAGACGAACCGCCTTCCCAAGCATGAGACATAACACCACAAATCCAATTATGAGACAAAATGCCACAAGCCCAAGCATATGACATTTCATCACAATACAAAGCCAGAGGTTCTCTCAAATATGTGACATTTCATCTCTACCTGAGTTACCAAGTAACCTCTCCCAGGTAATGAAGAGCAAGTATGGAAACTATCGTATAAAATGTATTATCATTACACAATTCACAGGAACAGTTCTTATCCTGACTGGAAAGAATATCCCCAAAGATATTAAAGTAGGGTCTTGAACCTAAATTGTGATATAGCAAACAGGACTACCTATAGTGAAGTCATAAATCTCTCAAAGGAACACAAGCCGTATGGAAAATACGTTTTAAGAAAATAATGTATAATTAGCCAAAATTGTTAATGAAGTATGCTTATGAGAAAATCTCCTGCCCATATATACTATTAATATACATGTACAGTGCTTGACACAGGATTGGTCTGCCAGGGCAACAGTGGACCAATGCAATGTTGAAAATGGAAACACCCTTAAAGGGGGTGAACTTTTGTACCGTTTGAATGTGCTGCCTACCATCATAGTGTTGTGGGCAGAGCTAATCACCTGGCCAGAAACCAACACAGATATTGTCTTGCCGACGTTGGGGAAGGATATGTGTCACAAGTGTCTTGTGTGTCCCAGCCTCTTGTAACCCCTCCAGTGTCATGAGTATGGGCTCTAGTAAGACTTTATCACAGGAAACCATTACCCAGATCATAGCCCTAAAGAAATCTGGTTGTACAAAGAAGGAAATAGCTAAATAGGTTGGTGTGTGTTCATGAAGTGTTAGACATGGTGTTGCCAAGTTTCGCCAGGGGGTTGGCCTCTCCATTCCCACTTGGAAAAAGAGGCCTGGAAAGGCACTGAAGATCAATAAAAGGGGGCCATACAATTGTAAAATGTCAGGTTGAGTCAAACCCATGAGCGACTGCAATGAAAATCAAAGAAAGTGACCCTGAACTGTTTGGGGGAGGTGTTGGTCCAAACTGTGAATTGTAGGATCATGGTGCTTGGATACGAGAGTCACTGTCTCTTTTCACCCTTAAACAGAGGTGCAATAGAGTTGCTGTTGCCCATAAATATAGCATTTGGGATAGTTACAAGTGGCTGAGTATGCTGTGGACCGATGAATCCACCTTTAAAGTGTCTCGACAATAGAGGTGGGAATGTGCATCAGCAGCCCAGTTGTGACCCTCTTGGTCCATGCTACATCTGAGCCACTGTAAAACACCCAGACTCCCATGTGGTATGGGGTGTATTTACTGGGTACAGCACTGCTAAACTTTAAAAGCTTCCTAAATACCAAACGGTGAACCAGTATGTAAATTTAGAGCTGTTGTGTGACCATCTTCCTGACACATCAGCAAGACAGGGCCCTTACACACAAGAGCAATCAGTGAGCGAATGGTTGGATAATTGCACGATAGAGTATAACAGAGACTGGCCTAGTAACAGCCCAGACATAAATCCAATTGAAAACTTCTGGGAGATTGTGAAATGTGATATACCTGGAGAAGGGGATTCAGGAATCTTGTTGAAGAATTCTGCAGGATACGCTTCATAATCTTGCCCTTTTTGTCCCAAAACACCTGCAGGATGTTATCAAGAGGAAATGGTGTCCCAGTAAATATTAATTGCAATTGAAATAACCAAAGCTATTATATATTCTATTTTTTATTAATATTTGACAATATTGGTGTATTTTCTGTTTTTCAGCTGGAGGGACCAATCCTATGTCAAGCACTGTATGTATTTACCTAGTTGTATTTTACGGGACAAAAGCTATGCTCGTAGTGACCTGTTCTCATATCTCTCCGCATCCAGTTTATTCTTAAAATCATGTATAGTTTTGGCACTCACTGTTTCTCCATTTAGTTTGTTTCAGACATCAATCACTCTATGTGGGAAGCTATTCTTTTTCAGGTCTCTTCTGTAACTGTCCTTTACTTTATTTTCGTGTCCTCTTGTTTCTCTTCTGTCCCATTTTAATAAGTCGTCTCTATCGAGAATTTCCATCCCTTTTATAATTCTGTAAATGGTAAAAAAATCACCTTTCTCTTCTCTGTTCCATTGTTGATACATGTAATATCCAATCTTTGTCCGTATGTCGAATTTGATAGTGTAGATGTAATTTTTGTCGCTCTTTGGATTCTTTCTAATTTTCTTATGTTCTTTTTTGTGCTAGGTGCCCATAGTGTTGCAGCATACTCCAATTTAGGTCTTATTAGTGTAACCACTATTTTCGTTACCATTTCTTCATCCATGTAGTCAAAGGCCACTTTCATTGATCTTAACAAGTTAAAAGTCTCTCCAAATAATTTATTGACATGTTTATCAGGTATCAAGTCACTTGAGATGATCACTCCTAGGTCCCTTTCTGAATTGAGTTTTTTGACTTCCTTGTTTCCAATTTTATATTGACCCGATATTCAATTTTGGCATTTACCAAATTCAATTATGCTACATTTCTTAATGTTGAAGTTCATTTCACATCTCTGACTCCATTCCCATGTGTTGTCCAGGTCTTCTTGTAGCGATCTGCAATCTTCTTCTATGCTTGCTGTCTTGAGTAATTTGGCATTGTCAGCAAAGAAGTTCATGTAACAATTCACTCCCTCATCCATATAATTTATATGGCAAACATTAAAGGAGCCAATACAGAGCCTTGCGGGACGTCACTCTTTACATCTTCATAGTTCGAATTTTTGTCTCTAAGTACCACTCTCATTTTTCTCCCATTTAAGAAATCCTTCATCCATTCCAGTAGTTTGTATTCCTCCTATTATTTCAATTTTTCCTATTAATTTTTTATGTGGTACTTTGTCAAATGCCTTCTGCAAGTCCAAGAAGGTGCAATGTGCCCAGCCATCTCTCTCTTGTATTATCTCAATTAATGAGTTAAAGCATATTAAGTTGGTGCTACACGATCTTCCACTTCTAAAGCCAAATTGTTTAGGGTTTACTATTTTATTTTCTCCCAAGTGTTTGGTCCATTTGTTTCTGATAACTTTTTCGCATATTTTTGCTACTCTGCTTGTAAGGGATACTGGTCTGAAGTTTGTAGGATCTTCTTTGTTTCCTCATTTATATATTGGTACTATGTTTGGATCTTTCCAATCTTGCGGTACCTTTCCTTCTTTGAGTGAAAAGTCTATTATCTTGTATAAATTGTCTGTGTTTGTCTATACACACTTTCAGTATCCAATTTGCACTTCCATCTGGTCCATGCAATTTCCTAACATCTAGATTTTTTATTTGGTCTCTTATTTCTTTCTGTGTTACCTTTATTGTCTCATTTTAGGGGATCTTTCTTGTTGTCCATCTTCCCAAATTTGTGAGCTCTCAATTGTAAAAACAGACCTGAATGTATGCGTGTGTGTGTATGTGTATATATATATGTATATATATATCATGTATATGTACTTTTAGTTCTAGATAGCCAATTTTCAGTACTTACAAGTGTATAATTTTATTTTAGTAGACTTTGCATGTAATTAAAAAAATATCCGTTCTGAGTAATGCACTATTTTGGCATGAAACTTTTTGGATACTAACATTTTATGGAGGCAAGTATATTGCTACATATGAAATTAGTCCTGTTTCTGTTGTAGAGTATTTCCTATATTGGTTATGGATTCTCATATTTTATCCAGATATACATGTTCATTATTTTCAGTCTTGTAATCAAGTGTCCCCTTGCATTTGAAGGGATGACCCAGGATGAAATGGTTTGGGTGGTGGTGGTGTTAAGCAAGAGGGGAATGTCTGTTGAGCAAGGAAGGAGAGAAGGAAGAAGATAGGGATGAGTGGAGAATGGCTTTGTATAGATTACATCATTTTGGGGGTATGGAGTGCCTATGTGTAAGTGATGTTTTGATGCGGCCCGAAGGGATTTCTCCCCAGTCTTCTCTTTTTCTGCATGAGGGGATGAAGAGGGGGGGTGTCCCAGATTAAGTGAAGTGTACTGTGTCTTACTGCATTGCTTCTGACCTAGGGCAGTGGGCAGGGTACAGGGATGACCCATCATCCAAGAGGAGCTAAGATGAGATGGAGGAAAGAGTGGTGGAGTGGGCACATGCATTTGACATGGCTACCTCCTTATAAGGGAAGAAAAAGCTCTTGGTATATAAATAGGTAATCAAATGTAATTCTCTTCCCAACAGAGATTCTATGGAAACAACAGCAATATCAAGAAGCATCTCTTATAATGATGGAACTGAATTCAGTCCAGTTTTAGAATCTCCAGTTCTCTTACGGTTACAAAATAAGGACAGAGGCCTAAGCCCAACCAGAAGACGAAGTTGGGATGCATTGAGCAGAAACCAGGATTCCAACGCAAACAGATTATATCCAAAAGAATATAATCTTTCTTCTTCTCGAAGGCACCGTCATTCAAGTGGAGGAAGTTCCCCTAGTCTTGGTCGCAGCACAGAAGACCTTCATTCACCAAGTGACCCTTGTATATCTACTAGGTTATATTCTCATTTGAACCACCATAATTATTCATTGCAAGAGACTAATTCTAGTCCAAATGATAACCGAAGTGGATCGAGCAGTTATTATTCTGCTGCTGAAAGGTAAGTTATAGAACTAAATTAGCACAATACTTGTTCTTTTACTGGCCCATTTCTTTTTCTGGCATGGGTTTCTTGGTACTGCAATACAAAGTGGAGGTGGGGGATTGTAAGCCACTCTCAAATGCTTGTTGGGTTACTGATTCCTTTCCAGGGTCACTGTGACTGAGTGTCCTTCCATTGCCTCCTGTAAAAACTTTTGACTACTTTTAACAGCTTTCCTCCTATCCTGTATATGTGCAAAACCTCCCACAGTGCCTTCTTGTCTACCCTGTCATGAGCCTTTTCCAAATCCATAAAGGCAAAAAAAAAAAAAAAATTCTTGCTGTACATCTTCATACTGTTGGAATCTCTCCAGTCTATTTCCCCCCAGATTTTGCTCAGTTCCATAGATTTTTATTTTTAAAATTACGTCTTTCTTGTCAATATGTCTCATCCCCTATTTCTGGATTCCTTATAGTCAGATGGAACCCCAATACTACATGGTCACGGTTACCCATAGGGCATCAGTAAACTAAGGCTACAGCTCCAACTCTGTGTACTGATTTCTTTTGACAAGTGTGGTGTATTTGAGGTGGAAATATGTGTCACCTCTGTTACATTTGATAGATATTTGTTTTTGTGTATATGGACCTGGTATGGTTTCTTTCTCCCTGGCTAGAAGGAGGGGTAGGGGAGGTGTAGAGGTATTGAGCTCATTATGTTAAAAACAGATAAAAGAGAGGGAAGTAGATTGGTAGGAAGTAACAGACAGGATATTTCTAGACCTGATCAGGAGATGAGGTACCACCCCTTCGGGCTGCATATCCTTGTGGAGGTAGATGGGGCACCATGTTTACAATTAAGAGGTGCTGGGATCTTCTTTGTCAGAGTCATTTTCTCCTCATGGTCAATGGGTTATTTTGGGATTGTTTTTTTTTGTTGGAGTATCTTTCTCCTCGTAGTTGGCAGTAATGCCCCTTGCTGGTGCATTGTGAAGTATATTGTAGTCGTTGCTGTCAGTCATCATCACTACACCCAGCTATGCTTTCACAGCTCAATATCCAGCAGTCAAGATAAGAAAAACAACCTATGAACATTACAAAATAAAGCATAATAACAACTTGCTGCACTCAAGTACATACATATACATACATATACCAAGGCTTTTTCTCCCTTACAAGGGGGGTAGCCAAAAAGAAAAAGGCATAAAATCATTCCCACCCATTCCATCCCTGAATACACTCCACACCCCTCCACCTGCACTCAAGTAACAACAGTAAAACATCTTATACTAATAAGCCAAAATCCTTCCCTGAGAGCAGTGCATGAGAATGATAGACACAATTCAGTGCAAGAACCCTCAAACCTACCCACCCTTCAAGTCACATTACAAACACAACCCACTAAAGGCAACATAGAAATAACTCCTGTAGTATTCTACACAATTACCTATAATAATCTACCCAGTATCCCCACAATACATCCATACAACAACATACCAACTACTGCAGAAGATTTCAAGTGGCCCTTCACTATATGGATGAAGAGATGATGAAAATGCCCATTGAAACCTTGATCTGTCCAAGACTGGAATATTTTCAGTGCAAGAACCCTTGAACTACCTCCAATCACATTACACAAACACAACCCACTAAAGGCAACATAAAAACAATTCCAGTAATATTCTGTGCAATTACCTATAATAATCTCCACCTAATATCCCACAATACATCCAAACAACATAAGGACTAGTGCAAAAGATTAAAGTGGCCTTTCACTATATAGATGAAGAGATGATGAAAAAAATCTTCAAAACCCTGATCTGTCCTAGACTGGAATATGCCTCAAGCTTTGTTTGAATACCTGGTAGTAAACATTTGACTTACATCATTTCCTAATGTTTTTATTGCTTTCAAGATTTACTTAACAATGCCTGTATCACATGTAATGGTCAAAATAAATTGTTCAAACCTGAAACTGATTAAAACATACATAGGCCAGTAATTTCACAAGAGACCAAAGGATTTGGTGATGTTATCTATAGAAAATGACATTACTAATGTCATTTACTGTGAAAGATTTTGCTAATAAAAAAAAAAAAACGGATTTTTTTAATCTCAAAAAGACTGCATAAACACTGTCTTTAATAGTCATAATTTGTATTAAGAAATGAAAACTTTCATATTGTCTTTCAATATTTAGTGCATCAAATACTTAATATTCTTTGGCTAAAACTGGCATATTTAATGAAAATAAAACATTGATTTTGAACTTTTGTAGAGTAGAGGTACCACTATCAGTTTTCTAATTGGCCCTGAAGTTCCTAGCACTGGACTTGGCAAGTACTAATTCACATTGAATGTTAATAATAATTATTGCCTTGAGTTTCACTGACTGGAGAACTACAACACTATTAACAGTGGTCTTCAGGACCTGTCACAGATCCTTGAAAAGAAACACTGATGTATTAGTATGGGGCTATTACTGTGTAACCCGTTTGTTGTGGTATCGGGGAGCAGTTGCTGGTTGTCAATTCTCCTTTGTGGAAACAAAGAAATGTTGTTGATTAGAGATCAGTCCAGAGATGGTATCAGCCCCTTAGGAGGTACACCTCTAGGTGAAGATGTTAACAGGTTTTTGAAGATGAACAGTAGGGGGAAGATTTTCTCTTGATGCCCAGCATCCCAGACCATGATTTACAGGTACCCAGTGTTGGTTTCAGTAACATTAGAATATTCAGTTGTGTTTTGGGGAAACTACTTCATAAAAATTAGTATGATCTTCATAAACTTAGAAAAAAAAAAAAAAAATTCTATATAATTTTTTCTTCACTATCCACAGAACTGTTTTTCCCAATATTGAAGAGCATCATGAAGTCTTCCCGTCATCACCTGGTATGGACTATGATGTGGTGGACAGCGTCAGACCTAAGTTAAATGACAGCACTACTTTGGACGATGTGCCAGGTTTAGCAAGTACCATAGAGGAACCTTCCATTCATGTTACTGAAGCACATTCAGTTGAAATTATCTCGGAAATAGAGAACACGACTGGTATAAAAATTGCTGAAAAATCTCGTCTTAAGCGGCAGTTATCTATACCTTCTTCAAGAGAGACACTGAACAAGTTGAATGATGTGAAAAAGTTTTTTCAGGTAATTGATCATATTGGTTATATATAGATATACACTGTATATACTTGTGTAAAGGTGACTTGATGTGTAGTGTGACCCCAGGTTTTGAACATTACTAATAGGCTTACCATAGTTGAATATTGCAGTACAGGACATCATTCTGGACAGATTGCACATAGATGGTCTTCATTCTTTTTTTGTTTAAAGATATCCAAAAATGGTCAGAAAAAATGCTTAAAACATCTGATACATTTCTGTAGTTTTGGTCAACAGAATTGCATGGATTTTAACATAAAAAATTACCTGTGAATAATGGAAAAATAGTATAGAGTTATCATAAATAATTTGCACTGTACACAAGTATATATGGTGTATATATATATATATACATATATATACATATATATATATATACATACATATATATATATATATATATTTATGTGATTGTATTTACGTAATTATAGTATACAAGAAAGGAGCAGTGCTCGTTGGCCCCATCTATTCTCTAATTTTCAAACATACCTAGACTCAAATTCATGTACGGTTTCAACTTAATCTATATCTTTGATTTCCATATTTATATTTGAACTCGTGTATTGTTTGAGCTTGGGCTATATCACCTTTAAGCTATTCCATGTATCTATATGGAAAACTGTATTTCTTTGTGGCCATTAGACTTGTGGTCTTTCTTGATTTACTCTCATAACCTCTTAAATCCCTACCCTCCCATCTTCAATCAGGAGATACCTTTTGTCCATGCAATCTATCCCCTTTAGTGACTTGAGTACTGCAATCATATCACCGCTTTCTCTTTGATCTTTCATGGTTGGCAGACCTAGTACTTTTAGTCTTACCTCAAATGGTTTATCTGTTAAGCTGGGGACCAGTTTGGTTGCTGCCCTTTGTATTCTCTCAATCTTGCTTATATCCTTCACTATGTGTTGGGGACCATACCACTGCTGCATATTCCAGTCTTGGATGGATCAGGATTTCGATGACTTTTTTTTTTCTATCATCTCTTCACCCATATAGTGAAACACCACTTTAATCTTCTGCAGTAGTCAGTATGTCTCTCCCACAATCCTGCTAATATGTCTGTCAGGTGACAGGTTGTCTTTTATCAAGACTCCCAAGTCTTTCTCCTCTTTTGCTTTTGCAATGGGTTCACTTCCCAAGGAATAATTTAAGGGTAACCTTTTGCTGCTACTGCCCATTTCCAGTACTATTTCATATTTTGGTATTGGACTTCATTTCCCATTCTTGGCTCTATACAAAAATATCTAGATCTTTTTGCAGCAGTCTTTTGTCCTCATTCTTCACTCTTTGTGATTTTTGCGTCATCTGCAAACATGTTGGTGTAGTTTGTTGTTCCTTCCATCATGTCATTGAGATAAACAAGAAACATTATTGGTACAAGCACTGAACCTTGTGGAGAGTGAAGAAAGGTAGTATAAGAGGTATGGAAGGCAGAGGTGGATGGAGTAAACTTAGGGGGATGACTGAGGATGAGATGGATTGATGGGGTGAATGTTGGTTTGAGCAAGAGGGGAATGTCTGTGTAGCAAGGAAAGGAGAAGGCAAGAGATAGGGTTAGTGGAGAATGGCTGTGTATAGATGATACTGTGATGCAAGGAGGGGAGGGGGTGGGGATGGCAGGGAGGGTGGGGAATGGTTATGTTGTGAATGTTATATTTTGATGTGGCCCAAAGGGACTTCTCCCTATCTTCTCATTTTCTGCATAAGGGGACAGAGAAGGGGGTTTCACAGATCAAGTAAAGTGGCCTTGCTATAGATGTGCTGTGTCTTGCTGCATTGTTTCTGACCAAGGGCAGTGGGTGGGATACAAGGATAACCCATCATCCACAAGGAGCTAAGATGAGAGGAAGGAAAGGGTGGTGGAGTGGAGTGACACAAGTGGGAATGTGTACATGCTTTTTGACTTGATTACCTCCCTTATATATATATATATATATATATATTTATATATATACATATATATATATATATACAAGCACTTGGCTTACGCCAGGGGTGCTTGGCCTTCGGCAAGACCCGCTGCCCGTTTTTTCTCTTTTTGGATCTTTTTCAGGTCTCTTCTCAACTCTACTTTCCTTTGCTCCCTCTTCTTTTCTTGCTGGCACCTCACATTCTTCATAGTGAACACGTTTTTTCGGGTGTTTCTTTTAAATGTCTTGAACCTATGCTCTAAATAATACAGCTGGTATTGCCTCTGTCCTCTTCCACCATTACCACAAAAATTGTTGTAGCCTGCATAATAGTGCTTCTTGAAATTTTCTACAACCTCGGAAGAAATATCCCCGCTATACGGCTCCAGGTCATCTATTGTACTATCACTGTACTCGTATGTTGGTGAATTGCATAACATCTCGTTGAGACTAAGGACTATACGTTGGAATTGTTGTATAGATTGCTCTGCGACGCATGTCGTAGATTGCCGGTTTTTACACTTCGTAATATTGGGGATGGCATTTCTTATGCTCTTCTGTTAACTGTGCTCTGAAAACTTTTGTCAATAGTGGATTTGTCAATCTTTTTTTTGTTTTGTCACCCAAGCCCAGAAATGTCGCTGTTGCCTTTTTATGGCGGCTTCACTATCACGGAGTTCTTTAACCTTTTCATCGTAAAAAGAAGGAAAATTTTCACGGTGCTCTTTCCGTAACAAACCTTTTAAAGACGCTGACATATTGATCTCATCTTACTGTTTTTCTTTTCATCCACAACCCACTTCCAATAATGCATATTACGTCTTTTCAACCGAGCTGCTACGGGCAGAGGCATTGTGTCCAACGTCCAACCTTGACCACGATTGGGGTACAACCGCACATGAAAAATCCCTTATACTGGGCACGTCCACACAAACTTGAATTGTCATCTGGGCACGGTTTCGAAAGCATTTATTTTTAATAGATATATATATATGTTTAAACTTAATGGCAAGATTATTATTGCAGAGTTTTTTATCTGCCTTTTCTCTTTCTCTGAGAATCTTTTTCCCTTCCACGGGAAGTTGTCTTATAATGTCACCATATGACATTGTTTTGTCAGTTACTTTGGGCATGGCTTTACCAAAGTGAAAAACAATGTCATATGGTGACATTATAAGACAACTTCCCATGGAAGGAAAAAGATTCTCAGAGAAAGAGAAAAGGCAGATAAAAAACTCTGCAATAATAATCTTGCCATTAAGTTTAACCATACATGCTTGAGAGAAAATCTCCTGCCCATATATACAATGAATATATATATGTATATATATATATATATATATATATTTATATATTTATATATATATATTGTGTGTGTGTATGTATGTATGTATAGATATGAAAAAGTTTGTAGTAGGTAACTCAGAAAATAATTACTGTTACCATTACAGTGATGAATTTAGTTTGATGTTTTCCCCACTTTCTCTTGACATGTCTGATACAAAGTCACAGTATTGAGTGCTGGTAAGTACACTTTATTTGTACTGTAATCAAACATTACTTTTATCATTTACATGCTTATGAAAGATATTTAATTCCTAATCATAGGTCTTAAGATAATCAGTCACTAGGAGGTGCTAAGATGGGAGGGAGGGTGGAGGGGTGTGAAGTGTTTTCGGGGATGAAATGGGTGGGAATGTTTTTGTGCCTTGTCCTTTTTGGCTACCCCCCTGGTAAGGGGGAAAAAAGCCTTGGTATATGTATGTATGTATGTATGTATTTTGGTGTACTGGGGTTATAGCTAGGTGTTAATATATTAACAAGTTCATGATCTGTATGCATAATTTTATCATTTTCTCTCCCTCCTCTCTCTCTCTCTCTCTCTCTCTCTCTCTCTCTCTCTCTCTCTCTCTCTCTCTCTCTCTCTCTCTCTCTCTCTCCCCCTCCCCCTCTCTCCCCCCCTCCCCCTCCCCTTCTCTCTCTTTTCTCTTTCTCCCTGTCTCCATCTCCCCTCCCTACCTCTCTCTCTCTCCCTCTCTCTCTCTCTCTCTCTCTCTCTCTCTCTCTCTCTCTCTCTCTCTCTCTCTCTCTCTCTCTCTCTCTCTCTCTCTCTCTCTCTCTCTCTCTCTTTTTCCAGGTTAATGACGCTGAAGAACATGTTTTAGAAATGGTGCAGGGGTTGGTGGACCACGTCGGAAAACATCTTGAGTTTGAAAAGAAAAAGAAGCAGAAACTTGATAGGCCTCTTCCCAACAGCTTGGAGTATTGACTTCATAATATATCTTGAGTGAATAGAGTTTGCTGGCCAACTTTATCTTCAATGTGAGTCAAATTCTCATGGGCAACATCAGCTGCCAGATGTACAACGAGTTAGTGATGCACCACAATACACCCGTTATAAAGTTACAGATGTATTACTCATTCTCTATCACTCTGAATATTGATAACCACAGAAAACATGATCAAGCTGGTTCAAAGAATATGGGGGTCACTCGGCTACAACTACAAAATAAATATAATCAAGATGCCAATGTTGGCATCGTCGTATACCCATTCACGCCTCATGATGCCTACGTAGGTGTCATCCTATGTAAGGGGTTAAAATGGAATTGCAGGGAGAGACATTTTAAAAGATTTGTAATTATATAAATGGCTACAGCAAATGTTTGCCTATGTACTATACAAGTGTTCACTTGTAAAAAGTTTTCTTACTTTTATATGATTTTTATTAAAATTTTATAACGTATTATACAGCCGTACTATGAGGAGGTAGGAATGAGTTCCAGCTGTTGGGCTCTATTATGGGTAAGCTGTGATTCACCATATTCCTGTTGACTTGAGCTGTGTGGTGGGAAACAGACCAATCCTTCATTCCAGAAATGCTGAGATAGGAGTGGTTGTTGAATGGGTTGTATTTATTTATGATGTGAGTGTGTACATCATAAGTGTGGTTAATGAAATTGTTCTGAAAACTAATGTCTTTCATGCACAGAAAATGTAGTATAATTTATAAGCTGAAAACAAAAAATGTCGTCTGTTAATTATTGGTGCAATCTCTCTTCAGTTTTTAACTTATTTCTTCTCATTTCTTTTAAATCTTGGTGCAATATTTGTTTCTTGTTTTTTATAACTGCTTGAGATAATGAAATATTTTGCCCTGAATGTATTTATATTCAAAATGAATAGATTTACATTGTTTAAAAAGTAGGATTGAGTTCTTTAAAATAGATTTAAAGAAAATTTTGTTTAGATATAACTTTTATACAGTAAAATTAATTTGATAATAAAGCTCAAATACAATCTTTTTTTTTTTTTTTTTTTTTTTACCTTGTAAAGCTTGCTAACTGAGCGAGTTACGGTGTCACTACTTGTAGTGAAGGTCAAGGTGATGGCAGTTTGAACTCGGTAAGTTTGAACCAAGGGCATGGTTCATTAAATTCCAAGCTAGAAATTCCTCTGTAAGAGGCATCATCCTAGCCTCCTGATAGGCGGAGTTTGTTACATTAAACCAAATCATCATTACCTTTCAAACCATTTGCTGCACTGTGTGTACTCAATCTGGAGAACCTTTTATATATATATATATATATATATATATATATATATAAAATACCTCAGAGTTGGCTAATGTGGAAATTAGAGTACATCAGAGGACTGAGAGGCAAACTCCTTGAATGGATGAAAGATTTTTTCAAGGGAAGATACATGAGGACAGTAGTAAAGGATAAAATGTCAAGATGGAGAGTAGTAAACAGCAGAGTTCCACAAGGTTCAGTGCTTGCACCAATAATGTTTTGTCTATGTGAATGACATGATGGAAGGTGCAACAAGCTATGCCAACATGTTTGCCGAATATACAAAAATCATGAAAAGAGAGTGAAAAATAAGGACAGTATATTGTCAAAAAAATTCTAGACACTATTTTTATAAGAAACCAAGAATGGGAAATGAGTATCATTACAAAAGCATGTGAAGTTCTAGAAATGGGCATTAACTGCAAAAGACCATCCTTAACCTATTCTTAGGGAAAAGAACCCATTACAAAAGCAAAAAAGGAAAAAGATTTGGGAATCTTGATAACTGACAACCTGTCACCTGACAGACGTATCAGCAGGATTGTGGGAGAGATGTATGAACTGCTGCAGAAGATTAAGGGAGGCAGCTGACCAAGAAATGACAAATATTGGGAGAAAAGCAAAAAGGTAAAACAATTCCTATAGATAGTAATAACAACCAACAGTCTAAATTAATAGTATTTAATCAAAATTTGCCTTATTTTTGCACTTCTGGGCATTAAATCACTCTCCTTTATACTAACTCAACACTGATAATTAGTATTTGGTAATGACTCCCAGCACAGTGATACAGAAATTATTTCACCCCTGGGGGGGATTCGAACCTGGACTGCTGGGAACTACCAACTGCACCAGCTGTGTGTGTGTGTATATATATATATATATATATGGTGGGGGGAAAAGAACACTGCCACCTAGTATTTCCACTTGGATCGTAAGAGGCGAGCAAAACAGGACGGGGAATGGGACCAGGCATCCTTCTCCCTGTAGCTCCACAGGGGACATTCCTAAAAAAAGTAAAGGCATAATTGGATGTAGGAGTTTTCCAACCAGCACCCTAAGGTTTGGGTCTTTTAATGTGTATGGATGTGGCACAGATGAGAGGAAAAGGGAAGAGATAAGTAGCATGTTTGTGAGAAGAAAGATGGATGTATTGGCTCTGAGTGAAACTAAATTGAGAGGGAAGGGTGAGTTTGGGAATGTAGTAGGGAGGTTCTCAGGAGTGAAGAGAAGGGGTGGCTATACTAGTATGTGAAGAGATAGGTAAACATGTAGTGGAGTGGAAGGAGGTTTCCTCAAGGATAATGTGGATGAAGGTGAAACTGGGAAAGCAGATGTGAGTTTTTGTAAGTGCATATGGGCCTGGTAGTGAGAAGAGTGTAGAAGAAAAGGAGGCTTTTTTGATAGATTTAAATGAGTGCATAGAGGGATTAGGGAGGAATGTCAATGTAGTATTGGGAGACCTTAATGCTAGGGTAGGAAATGAACCAATTGATGGAGTGGTTGGGAAATGTGGAGTTCCAGGAAAGAATCGTAGTGGAGAGTTGACGGTGGAGATGTGTCTAGAAAGAGAGTTGATGATAACAAATACAGTGTTTCAGAAGAAAGTCAAGCATAAGTACACATGGGAGAGAATGGTGGATGGAGCATTAATGGACTATGTGGTGGTAGGAGTATAATAGGAAGAGTTAAGGATGTACATGTGCTAAGAGAAGAGAGTGGAGGAATATCAGATCATTTTTTGGTGGAAGGTAAGTTGAGAGTGGAGGATAGATGGAGAAAGAGGAAAAGGACAAAAGGTAGCAAGGTGCTTAGAGTGAACTCTTTAAAGGAAAAGGAGAAGTACAAGAAGCTGAGGGAGTGGAGGAGGAATGGGGATGGTTCAAGGAGGAAGTCACAAAGTGTGTAAAGATGGTGTGTGGAACACAAAGGATGGGAGGAAATAGAGGGAAGGGTAGTGAGTGGTGGGATGAGGAAACAGGGTTGTAGAAGAGAAGCGAGCTTTCACAGATTGGTTACAAAATAGGATGAGGGAGTCATACGAGAGGTACAAAGAAAAGAAGTAAAGCACAAGGTAAAGGAGGCAAAGAGGAGAGCAGATGTGAAATGCGGTAAGAGTATGACAGGAAATCTTGAAAGTAATGAAAAGATGTTTTGGAAAGAACTTAAGAGAGGAAGAGGAGGCGAATCAAGTAGAGAAGAAAAGGTAAAAGGTGCAGATGGAGAGATGATAATGGAAGAGAAGGCAGTAAGGGGAAGATGGGCAAAGTATTTTAGGGAGTTGCTAAATGTGAAGGAGGATAGGGAGGAAAAGATAGTTGCAGTGGGAAGTGCTAAGAAAATGACTGTTATGAGTAAGGAAAATGGAGGTGAAATAAGGAAGGATGAAGTGAAGGCAGTTGTTAAGATGATGAAAGCAGGTAAGGCACCTGGTCTGGATGGATGCCATGCAGAATGTCTAAAAAAAAAAGGAGGTACAGTGATGGTAGACTGGCTGGTGAGGTTACTTAATGTTTGCTGGAGAGAGGAAAGATTGCCTGCATAGTTCCACTTTACAAGGGAAAAGGGACAAGTGTGAGTGTAGTAGTTTCAGAGGAATTTGCTTGTTAAGTGTATTTGGGAAGGCGTATGGGAGGATCTTGATTGAGAGGATTAGGAGAGGAACAGAGGGAGTAATTGGTGAGGAACAGTGTGGATTTAGGACAGGTAGAGGTTGTGTAGATCAGATCTTTGTGGTAAGACAGATATGTGAGAAAGCTATAGGATAGATGGACAAAACATCTGGAGAACAATATACTAAATCCGAGGTAAAGGGGGTCATCTCGGCATTAAAATTCAAATCCCCTGGCCCTTCACACACTGATGCACACCTCAAATGCATGCCAGACAACAATCTCACACATGACATTATACAATTGCTTACTATCTTCTGGGTAATTCCCACAGCTTTTCAAGACTTCCCATACAATCCTCATTCCCAAACTCCAGAAACCTGTCTCTGCCCCCTTTCTACCGGCCTATTTCCCTTGTAGAGTGCTTTAGTACGGTAAGCACGTCCTCTGCCACCACCTGACCGGGTACCTGGAGTAATGTGCCGAGAGACTGCCACTTCGGTTTTCGGTCGGAGCGCGGTGAAGACGACGTTATTTCCATGACGACTCGGTGGCTTTAAAGACCGCCAAATGGTCGCCCTGGTAAGGCCTTTATGGTTTGCAAGGATGTGGAGAATGCATTCAATACTGTCTGGCATGAAGGCTTTAAGTACAAATTACACCACTATTTCGACTTTGCCCTGCCGTTCACACGGTTGCTCTGCAACTACCTGGAAGACAGAACAATAAGAATAAAGTGGCGGAGCTGCCTGTCTCGACCGTTTGTGCCGAAGGCTGGAGTACCGCAAGGGTCAGTCCTTGCCCCCACTACAATCTATTTACGAACGACCTGCCAGAGTCGGCTTACGCAACCAAGACCAGCACGTCGAAATGCAAAGCTGTATACTTCCACTGCAAGAACACCAATAGAACAGTCACGAACACTCCTCTTAAGATTAACAACACAAACATCCCAGTGAAGGGTCATGCCTGTGTGCTGGGTAGCGCACAGGATTGTGACCTTACCTGGACCCCACGCTTCCGCAGACAGGGAGTGAGAGTTTACGTTCCTATTACCACCCACTGGCTTCTGTCAGCAACGTTCTGCCCCGATAGGGTCCAACCCCCCTCTCCCTCTTTAGGGAGCCGCCCGCCGCCGCTAAATAGTCAACATCGCTCTGCCACGTCAGGGGCCAACTCCCTCTGCTCTCTATTCCCTTCGTGGGAGCCGCCCGTTGCATGACTACGGTCAATTACGCTCTGCCTCGCTAGGGTCCAGCTGTTTTCTTGCTTTAGGGAGCCGCTTACTTGTTAGCATCGCCCTGTCCCAGTAAGGCTACTCTCCTTCGGGAGCACAAGTGGGAAGTGAATCCTACTCACTCCTCGTAGGAAACATACACACAGTTCCCACGAACATAACCATGCCCCACGTGCTAACATCTACCCGTACTTTTTCTTCGACTAAAATTCACTTCCCTTCTTTCACACTACATCTCATTTCAGTTTACCTCCTAATTTTTCGCCGTTTTTCTACCTCTACCGATACGCCTCCTACCATTTTCTCAGCTTTTGGCTGTTTCAGATGCAGCAGTTACCCTCCAAGTTCCCTGACCGTTCCTCCTGCGCAACGATCATTGCCCTTAGAACCGCCCCGAAATTGCGCTTATTGGCAATATCCGAGTTTTATACACTACTTTTGATTTTTTTTACAGACTTATCTTCCCAACCCACACACACATCCTGCGCGAGAGGGTGGTCTTTCCTAGGTAATGCATAATCCATAAATCCCAACACCCCCCCCCCACACACACATGATCCATAAATCCCAACTGGTTTGTCTCTTGATGCACACCTCACCCGTCACAAGTCCTACCTCGACAGCGTATATCAGGTTCCGAATATGCTTCCATCGAGTTCCTTGATATTCTCAATCGTGTTTGCAAGGATTAAAATGAAAAAAGTTGATGTGGTTGATAATATATACATATATATACATGGTGGGCCACGTAAGTGCGAACCATTAAGAAAAATAATTACATTTTTACAACTTGACCAAACCTAATGAAACTTTTACTACATAAAGTTGTACGTTTGATACTTTTTCAGTATATTATTGACTTCATGAGACAGAATTAGATGTGAAGCTTAATATAATTTCCATAATTTCTGAAAAGAATAGTAAGTCTTCCTCTTTACTCTATGTCAGTGGTTCCCAAACTTTTTTTTCTGTCATTTCCCCCCTGCACCCACTTCAACCATCCAGATTTCCCCATTCATGTGTATGAAGGAAAAAGTAGTTAAACCACACTGACTATTTACTCATTTATTTTTCAAATGTACATATATACTGATCAACAGGCATTCTCTCTCTGACATGAGAAAATTCATCTGAGATTTTTTTAGTTAGTAGGAAGAGTAATTATTTCCCCCCTGGTAAGTTCAAATTTCCCCCAGTTTGGGAACCACTGCTCTATGTGGTGTGAATGTGGTACAGACGGGGGTGCACAGTTGGCACCCCTGGTAAGTGGTCACAGTGAGGGGGGAGTGCTGCGGCTACACGACGGTATCGAGCCCCAGAGCGCGTATGTGTGTGATACGAGGGGAAGCAAGTGGAACTGTACTAGGATTAGGTTTACGAATAGGCAACGATTTTAAGTAAGCTAAAGTAGGGAGTAAGAGAAGTGAGCAAGAATGGAGGAGGATTAAAGAGTGAAACAGAAGCAACCGAAGGAGCGGGATTTCCACAGAAATCAGATAAGTGATCGACAAATCTTACAAGCTATCTTGGCGCTAAGGATAACCAGGGCAACAAGCACAAAGAAGCCATTCAAGATTAACAATATCACCTTAAGACCATATGACGGCAATGGAGACGTCGCCGGGTGGCTCAAAAAGGCGGCATTAGTGGCTAAATTAACCGGAGTCAAGGACGTCGTGAGCTATATTGCCCTTAATCTAGAGAATGACGGGTTGGTCATCTACCTGGAAAAGTCGACTAGTGATCAAGCGGTTGCAGGGAGGGTAAATGAAAGATTACAAAAGGCTTTCGACGAGAGTCCGTTCGATTCGTTTAATCGGCTGGAAAGAATGCGCTGGTCTGGCGAACAGGTTAGATGTTTTTGCCAACGAAATTAGGAGATTAGCTGGACTGTCGACATTCACAGGCGAAGCTTGGATAAAATCGTCAGGATTGTATTTGTGAACGGCTTTCCAGATCGTATATCTGCTGGACTTGGTGAAGTTTTCATATTCATTGCTTACAACAGTCACCATTTTAAAGAATTTGTTTCACTTAATGTGTGACCATAAATATTTTGTCGACTTACATGCAGTTATTATAGGCAGTGATTTGAAATATGTTAATGTGATAATAATGACTTCGTTATTGATATTTGTATTATCGATGATAATAGTCATCATCTTTACTAATATCATAATTGTTATTTCGGCAATGTGAAGTGATGAAAGGATTTGAAGAACCGGACTTCAAGACTGAATATATAATTTTATGTGGAGAATATGTAGATTAGGAAAGTAGAAGGAAAAATAGTGAAGAAAAGTAGAAGTAAGATACTTCGGATCTTTTATTTTGAAAAAAAAACACACACACACACAAGCAAGAAATGAATAATAGAATAGTGCACTAAATATACAAACTCATTTTATCCGTAGGGTTGGGAAAAATATTCAAGGAATATTCGTTATTTCGTCAGCAATAATTAGAGGAGGAGGAGTATTTGGTGGTAGTGAAGAGAGAGAAGGAATAGTAGTTGGTGGTGGTGGAGAGAGAGGAGTAGGAGTTGGTGGTGGAGAGAGGCGTTAGTTGGGAGGAATTGGTGGTTGAGAATCTGGGGAAGAGCAGTTGGTGTTTGGGTGAAGAATTGGTGTATGGAGAGGTGTTGGTGGTTGAGGAGGAAAGGATAGATTCGCAAAGAGTTTGTAGATATTGAGGACGTGGAGGTGCAAAAGTATGGGGACATGATCCAGGTTTGGGAACTAAAATGGGGAGGAGGCAGACAGAGAGGTTGGACTCGGTGGGGGAAATATTGTTAGCAAAATAGGTGGGGGTGAAGGAGTACTTGCTGGGTGTGTAGGGGGAGGAAGTTCCTTCTAGTCAGTTGTGGGGATGGGGCCCTGGAGTTTGAAGGCGTGATAAAAGAACTATACTCGTTGCATTGAGAAATGGCCGTTAGGGCGGAGCACTGGGAGTCCCCCTGTGTTGCCACATATAATTATTTTATAATTTGATTTTATTCTATAATTTTATTTTATATTTTTATAATGTTAACACATATAATTATATTCCAATTTTTTGTCACACACCACCACTGAGGTAAAAATCAAAGCAATGTTTTCTATACAAAGGTTTCGTTTCCTCGAGTCAGACATGGCATATGAGCAAGGGAGAGCGACGTTGCCGCTACATCTATTCTGTGGCCCCGCCCCCCTCACACTGCATTCAGTGTGAGCCGTGCGGGCCGTGTTATCTGTGGACATGTGGCACCACCGGGAAATCTCCTAACCCCGCCTTAGCGGTCACTTCTCGTTGCCACGGGAAGGATCTTCACCAGTCAAAACAGAAGTGGTTTCCGACCGACTTGAAGGAAATGGGAAGGCTCCCAGTTGCTCAATGTAAAATTAGTATTGTGATTGGTATTTCTGAAATTTGAAACCAATTGTATATCATAGAATGATGGCAACATCATACAAAACTAAAGACTTGTCTGGATGTTCACTAGCTATGATGCTGACATTACATTAGTTTGTAAGAAATTGTCGATCTTTATTTAGGTAACATTTGAGATAAATCTGATGCCTGTTCCCCCTTTTTCAACCACCTTGTGGTATTGCAATTGTAAAGCATTGCTGTTCCTTTGCCCCGCAAACCACCATCTTTACTCCATCTGACAGATATTCTGCTAACCTTACAATCACTTGTCTGTCCTGTCCTCCTCGTTTCGCTCCTCGTGAATCTTCAGCCTCACAAGACAAGGAACCTTTGTATCGAGCAAATTGATAAATGGATAAAATAAAAGAATAACAATAAAAAATTAAAAAAATGCCCACGGAACCCTAGAGCTTCATTACCTCGGGTTACGCCGTGACTCAATGGTAGCGCTTGTGCCTGGTAACCGCATTGGGATTTCGGCCGTATGATCGAATCCTGGCCACGGCGCAGAGGGTAGGAAAGGTATTCAGTCGCTCCAATGCTCACCCCTGACCAGAGGTGACCGAGGGATCAGTACATCAGCTTCCTCCGGCAGTGGCCGATCCAGGGGGAGGGGGGAGGGCTGAGCCCCCCCCCCCAATTTGTTCTTTCATTACCTTATTAGTTCAAGAAACCTGCAGCAACGATAACTCAATCCACAATTACAATAACTTTTAATATCTATAGCGGCCCCATTATATATATATCAACTTATAAGCAAGCCCCAATGGGGTATAATGCCTAAATATATAGTTTACGACAATAATCCCGCCAAAATGTGAAGATTCTTGTCCCACATAATTTACTACTGTATCCCGTATTGCAGGTAATTCAAAGTGAATATAATAGTATTTCGAGTGCTTGAAAGCTATACCTCTTCAATACGACTCAAATATTCACGTACAGTTAGCTGCCTGACGTACGATAATGCATCACAATATGCGCATTATAAAAAATAGAGTTACAGCTGTTGTACTTGTTCTCTTTAACCCAGAATATTTGTAAACAATGAAAAAGTGATCAAGCCTGTTCACAATATAAGAGGGTCACTCGACTACAACTATAAAATAAATATAATCAGGAAACCGAACCTGGCATCCTCATATACTCCCTCACGCCTCATGACGTCTGCACAGGCGTCATCGTATTCAAGAGGCTAACTTTAGGAACCTGCACGACCCACCAAGAACGATTTGCACCGTCCCACTGAAATAGCCTGTTTGAAAATGGCCATTTACACCTAAATGATGCTATGATTACTTATTCACATATGTCATTACATTTGACATACTTAACGTGACATTTGGTAAGCAAATTTATCTTGCTCACTGGACATTATGTGGAAGCAGACAATTCGTAACAATCAATTGTCGATATTTTGTGAGAAAGCCCGAAATAAATGTAGTGGGTGGTGGAGAGAAGGACAGTGATTCGCCAACGTCAAAACACGAAATAATTTTCGACCAATCAAATTTGACCGCTTTGGTCCTGCCCGGGTGCCAAGAAAGCAGATCGCGAAAACCGTCGTCATACCTAATGAAGTCAGCAAACACTAAAGACAGACAGTCAAATATAGATTTACTTCCGTTTGTAGATTTAATCAATTTTTTCCATAATGTAATATTTTATTACTTAATGCGGTCTGTAAAGTTACAATATGACAGTGAATAGTGGAGAGTCGAAAGCAGGAAGTAATCTTGCAGGGAATCCAGATCGTTGGGACATGGCGCCTCTCCGCATCGTACAAGGTAGGTCTGATAAACACGGATACACATGGCAAGGCCCGTATCACGATAGGCACGTTATTTTCGTTATTGTGGATTTGTTTGAGATACTAATAGAGAGATCTCGTATGCTTAAAAGGAGGTCGAACTTGGACTGGGTAGGGCAAGTCGATCTAGCCCAGATGTCGCAGGAGGGGGATAGAAATATTAGTTTTAGATCTTTGATTGATACGGTCTCGACAGTGTAGGGTATCGTATGGTTAAAACAAAATCCAGGGCACGATACCACCGCCACTGTGTAATAGACATTAAACCCAGGTTTATTTGCAATGGTGTTGTTACCGGTCCCAAGATTTGAGCATACTGTAGATACAAACTATGCGCTGCCGCATCTACATATTTACACTTCTAGGTACTATAAAGAGGACAAAGACAAAGCTAAGCGCTCATGGGGTGAGTATCCATTTTTTGTAGTTAACGGTAACTATTAAATGGTTTATTTCGTAACAAAGCCAATACGGCGTTTTGGTGCGAACGAAGGATTTTCGGTTGCGTACCTAAACAAGAATCTTAGACGGCGTCTTACTGAATGATAAACTTGTCGTGCTTGAAAAATAGCATTTTTCGGATTTCTCTCCCGTAAGCACTGCATCCCCCCCCCCAACTTTCATTTTAAAATATTTTCATCTGGATTTGGAAGATTGCCTAGGCAACGCGTCTAAGGGGTAAATAATTTTATTTGTATTACATGTTTGACAGTACCGTTTGCAATATATTTTTAATAGGCCCTGTATTAGTAAAACTGGTTTCAACCCACTTCCAAATTAAATCTAGTTCCTGACAAAGATCATCATTTCTAGTGCGATTTGCATTCAGTGGGAATATTCCGTCACTTGATGTAGATTTCCTTTAACTGTGCTTTATTAAGGATGGAAATCTGAAGATGACAAATTGCCTACCTGAAGAATGGGTTAAATTTGTAATAGTTTACTGAAGATTCACAGCCGTCACGGGAAAATTGTTACAGATCGTAAATGCATTTGTCAAAACCCAAGAATAACCATAATTGTACTAGAATGACTATGTGCAGGTCACCAGCATGCATGAAAATAATGTCCACACAGGATAAATTTGCTAGATTCAAAGTTGTCCCAGGTGGAATTAAATTACGGTGGACCACTGCCCTACACTTGCTACTTCAACATGCGCGCAATATCATCAGACCTGTGGGCTGAACAGAACTGCGGCCTCCTTTCAAAAGTAGACCACACGTATGTGACAAACTCCTTGCTGTATCTTTTTTTTTTTATTCTGGTTTCTACTTTGGAGCAGTTCTTTGTTCCATGTAACTGTGCACCTCTTGCTACCCTTCTTGCTGTTGCTGTTCTTGTTCAATCATGTTCCTGTTCCTCTTATTAGTGTTACTATTCTTGTTCCTACTAATGTTCATCTTTCTGTTGTTGTAAACGTTAGTCCTAGTTTCTGTTAGTGTTAAAATTACAAAGGGACAGACGCCCACTTTATACAGATTAAATCCTATATTACACCAACCATCTCCGTACATCATGGGTGTAAAGGGTAATTGATGTGTGAGGGTCAAAATGCAATAAGGCTTTTGCACAATTCTTAGTTGATAAAAAAATGAGACGTTCCTTGTCATATGTACTGTTAATAGCATCACAAATACTTCTGGTAGTTTTTTTTCTTCTGGTATGTGAAGCTTCTGGCAGTCGGGAACACTTAAGATATTAGTTGATGTTTCGTAATTTAGAAAATAAGTGTCGAATCGCACGTAGTCCAGCAGCAGTCTGGAGACGTCCGATATAGAAAAATATGAAGGCTGTGCACTTCGCGTGGAGACGGGCAATAGTTGAGGTCCAAAAGACTTGTTTTATCGGAGTTTTCGTAATCGGCAAATGTAGAATAGTTTCTACGTAGAATCAGATGGGCACTGGGCGTCTGCTTCTTTTCTTGACTTTGTTTTTTTTCATCTTCTGGATCTCTCTCTTCTCTTCTCTATGGCTCTCTGGTCTCTATTCGCTCTCTGTTTGGTCCTTTTATACCCCGGGAATGGCAAAAACGTAAGTAAATCGGTGTTTAAAGATCTTCAGCCAATGAGAAAGTATAGTGAGCTTTCCCGCCAAAGTATGTTACGTTTATGAGCTTGACGTCATCTGATAATACGTAATGGGACGCGCTCCAACAGACTGATATTGTGCAATGCAATACAAGCTTCTCCTTGTACTCTTGCACTAAAAGTTCTTTTGATACATTTTCCATAAAAAGAAATTTTATTCAACAGATGAAATGTACAAGTCATGAAATATTTCAAATCTATCTTCAGTACACAAACACTTCACTTTGCTATTGATGTTTAAAACAATTGGTCCCAGGTCAGTGTTCAAGTTTAGGGCTTTCTTGTAATACTAGGAGTAATAATGCAAATTTATCTTTACCTGTATTCAGGACTAAAGTACTGAAAAATGGCATTACAAATTTTGGTCTTGAGTTCTTAATAGCCTGTTGGGATATAAAAATCCTGCTTAGAGGAGGTAATCCAATCAAATTGAAAAAGGAGATAAAAAGTTGTTTGATGCGTATACAAATTCGGATGCACTGTAATTCTGTCAGAGATTTGATAGGACATTGTCTTCGTTATAAATGTGGTGGTAGTGTGTGTGTTGCATTCTGACAAACATTTTATGTTTTATGAAATTTACCCGTATGACTTGATAATCTATTCTCATTAAAATTAATTATTTCTTTCACTTGCTGATCATCTTTCCACAATTTGCTGTTCAAATATTTAGATATGTCCGTGTTCTGCGTTATTGTTATATCTTTATATGTCTACCTGTAATGTCAATAAACTTACACACATTCACACACACACACACTTTTGCTTCTTTCACTTGACTTTGGTCGACCATTTTCCTATCTTATGACAAGATTCATTAAAACCTCCACTTGACTCTCTCTACTTTCACCTGTCTCTCACTTCCCTCACGCTTCACTTTCACTTGAGACGTACTTCAACCTTTCTACGTTTTCTTCCACAGTAGTAACTTGTTAACAGTTATGGGCATCATTCAAATACGTACTCAAATATGTAAATGTGTACTTTCGAGAACACACACGTACGCACGCACTCACACGAAGTATTCGCAGTCATGAAAGGTAAGGATATATTTTATAAAAAAAAAAAAAAGTAGATAGATAAAAAAAAAAAAGCGTTGCTAATTGAACAGCGATAAACCAGATGTTTGAAAGACCTTCAGAATGCAGTTTTCAATACGGTGATATTGATCTATGGAACAGTTTGGATGAAGGGACAGCTCAAATATAATGGGATAATTGAAGATGAGGATTGACCAGTAGAAACGCAGAGACTAGCCCCTACAAACATAGATCTTATCCTGTGTATTACCAGTAGGTAAATATAATACACACACACACACACACACACACACACACACACACGCACACACACACAATATAAAATCGGTGCAAAGGAAGTAAAGAAAGTGGGATCTGAAAAAGATCTGGGAGTTAAAATCATAACAAAGGACATGTCCCCTGATAAACAGATAAACCAAATTGTCGGAGAAACCTACTTGCTAAAATCAATAAAAGTGGCTTTTACTTACTTGGACGAAGAAAATGGCGAAGAAATTACCATTCACACTGATAAATCAAAGATGTACGCAGCGACACTATGGTCACTCAATAAAAAAAAATAAAAAAAAAAAATTGAGAAAATCCAGAGCAGCTATTTATGGCCCCCAACACTTTCAAAACTGTCAAATGAAGAGAGATTGTCAAAACTAGAATTACCGACTCTGGAACAAAGAAGAGAAAGAGGTGACTTGACCATCTATAGAACCATGAGAGGTATGGAAGTCCTTGATAGAGAAGACTTACTAAAATGGGATATGAGAAATACAAGGGGACATGGAAGGAAGCTCAGAAAGGACAGTTATAGAAAAGACCTGAAAAAGAACAGCTTTCCCCACAGAATGGTGGATGTATGGAACAAACTAGACGAAACAGTAGTATGTGGAAAAACTATACACGAATTTAAGATCAATTTAGACACTGCGAGATACAGAGACGGGACACTACGAGCGTAGCTCCCCTTCCCGTAAGATACAACTAGGTAAATACACAAAAAAAAAAAAATAATCTTTTGTCAGAAATGCATTTGACATGACTCGATGCGTCTTACTTTTTAGTTGACGAGAAGAACATAATTTCATGGAAGTTACGCTAGGAACAGATGCAAATGGTTAATTAATGAAATTACTTCAGTAAATCTAGGGAAGGACTTGGATGCAACAGACTAGGTTGATAGCATTTGTAGGTCAGGTCAGTATAAGATAAATGGCACGCGTCCAATGAAAATAAAATTCAAATCGCAAGCCATGGTAAAAGAATTAATAAGCAAGTCTTGGAAGTTAGCACAAGAGGAAAAGTTAAAGAAAAAAAAAATATTAGGAAAGATGGTAACGAAGAGGAACGAGTAAAGACACAAAAGCTCTTAGAGGAAGCAAAAAAAAAAAAAAAAAAAACAATAAGAGGCCGGAAGAACATAATTTTTTTTTTTTTTCTTCTTTTTTTTTTTTTTTTTTTTTTTTCAAGTTCTCTATCAGAATGGGAGGAAATCGTTAAAAAACAGTAAGGCAGTATTGGAAAGAAAACACTACAAGGACACTTAGAATAGCACATGGAGATAAATGACTACTTAAGGAGAAACGAACCTGATATTTTGTGTCTAGTGGAGACCAAACTCCCAAGAAGTGTTGATCTACAATTGGGGAACAATAGATACACCTGGAGAGGAGACGGAGAAGATGAATTTAGTGGAAGGGTAATGTTTGGGGTGAGAAATGACCCAAAGGGAGAAGAAGCAAATCCGAGTGAAGTCGAGGCCGAGGCAATATACCTAAACATTAGTACTCTAATGGTGGCATAGAATATTCTTTGTGTGTTGTACATACGTATTTGTAATATTGTTTATTTATCATTATATATTTTATATATTATTGTGAGAACCAAGTGTTCATTTAAGCGTGTATGTTTTTCCCGCCAAGTCTGAGCTTGGTGGCATGGCTTGGCGTCAGAGTCGGTCTTGGTTCGGCTTACAAAGCGACCGACCGCACGCTTGTCTTGGTAGTGCTTTATCCCATTGAGAAATATAGTGTTTTACATTGTTATTTGGTTTAATTTAGCCACACCCAGTACAGTACTAAAGGAAAAAATAAGACTTCATGGCGGCGTATGGCGTCCCCCACACCGAAGACAAGAGATTGGAATGAAACTGAATATCAAGAAATGTTATTGGACACAGTTCTTTGTTTAAAGAAGACTATTGAACAAAGTAAGAACATAGTCCCTATCGAATATTTTAATTGTGGTGACATCAACTGGGAAGAATGGAAAGCAAGCGGCAAGTCCTGGGAAGTACCATGTTCTGGATTCTGGATTCCAAGAAAAGACCACCTCGCTTGCGCGGGATCGGGTTTTGTGGGAGGGGAAGAATGTCTGTTAGAAAATGAAAAGATAGTAGTGTATAAAAGAGGGCTATTGCCACCGGGCGAATTGCGAGCGATTAGGGGCTTATTTGTTGTCGTGGCTTAGGAGAACTGGACCAGGAGCTTGGAGGGCAGCGCTTGACGCCGGAGGTTAGGATTACCAACGGGGTTAGGATCACCAACGAAAGTTTAGAAAATGGTAGGAGGCGTAGTAGTAGAGAAAGGTGGAAAAAAGGAAAAATCTTTAGTGGGAGGTAAACTGAAATGAGAAGATGTAGTAGAAGAGAAAGTTAGAAAGGAAGCGAATTTTAGTCGAAGAAAAAGTAAGTGTAGATGTTTGTGCGTGTGTTGTGGCTCTGTTCGTGAGAGGTGTATGTGTGTATCTTACGAGAAGTGAGTTGATTTCACTTTCCGCGTGTAGAGGGCGGTCCTGATAAGCCACAGGGGGGGCGAGCGTACCCTGATTATCCCCAGGTTTTGGGTTTGAAGTCCTTTTAGAGTTGATCAAGGGGCGGTGCGAGGGGGGGCAGACGGGCGGTGTACACCCGCCTGCCGACGTCAACGAAGAGATCAGTGACCAGAACGGGAGCGGCAAGGAGATAACTCCTCGCCGCCACCGCTGGCGAGCGCGTTCCTGATGAGCCACAGGTGGGGCGAGCGTTGCCTGTTTATCCCCAGACTGGGTTTGGATTTCGGAAGAGTCGATTCAGTGGCGATGCGAGGGAGGGGCAGACGGGCGGGTGTTGTATGGTCTCTTTCCTTCCAATCACAACTCTGAAAACAGAGAATTACGCGATTGGGAATTGTGTGTAAATGTCAGAAGTGTAAACTCGCTCACCAGCGTCAGCAAGAGGCTAGCGTTTGGTTGCGGGCCGGTCGGACAGAAAGGTGTCCCAAGTCTCTCCGTCAACCAGCCTGCGGTCAGATTGGGCGTACTGAGAGAGACGGTTTGGGCCTCTGCTTTGCTAGCGAGAAAGTGTGCATGTGCCTCTTTTCTTCCAAGCACTACTCTGAAAACAGAGATTTACGTGACTTGGGAAATGTGTGTGTGTATTTGTCTTGGTGTAAACCCGCCTGCCGACGTCAACGTAGAGGTCGGCCATGCCAGACCGGCAGCAGCTAGGAGATATATCTCCCAGCCACCACCGGTCGGCGATGATACTTGGAGCTTGTGGAGAGAGTTGGTTGAAGAGACGTCCGACCTCTAGGAGCGCTGAGTTGATTGAGAACACAATAACCCAGTGGGTAAAGGAAGTGACCCGGTAAGATGAGATGGCATTCCCCCAAGATTAGATTTGTTACTAATCAAAGAGCCAGACATCATCACCTCCTTGAACTACCTTTAGCCCATCGGGGAAAAAATGACCATATAACAATTGAATTTCAGCTGGAAGATGAGAAAATAGAGCCAGGGAATGAACCACATAGGCAGGGGAGACTCAATTTTAGAAAAGTAGATTACTTATGATTGAAACAAAAAGGAAGGAAACTGGGAGTTCCTGAATATCATAGGAATAAGAATGAAATGGGAAATCTTTCTTGACATTTACAACCTAGGAGTGAACAAACATGTCCCGAAGACTAGTGGAAGGAAGAAGTAGACACAGGATTGGTTTAACAAAAAGTGTGAAATCGCCAAAAAGGCAGGTGACATAGTTTGGGGGAAATGGAGGAAGAGACAAGGCAGTAAAACAAAAGAAACTTACAAACAAGCTAGGAATGAATATACAAGAGTTCAAAGGGAGGAAGAAAGCAATTTTGGAAGAGGTGTAGTAGTTAAATGCAAAGATGAACTAAAACTGTTTTACAGGTTTATAAATGGTAAACTGAGACACAGGGCCGTAATCACCAAATTAATAGTGGGTGATGAGGTCTTTGAAAAGGCCTCAGCTCAGGCAGAAATAATGAACCAAAGTTTCCAATCAGTCTTCACGAAAGAGAGCACTTTTTTGGAGGAAAGCGGAAAAAAATTAGAGGATATAAATGTAGAATCGAGGGAAGTGTTCAATCTTTTGGGATCACTGGATATGACAAAAGCTTCAGGACCCGACGGAATCTCAAACTGGATACTTAAAGAATGGAGGGAACAGCTAGTGGACAAGATTCACAGCCTTATTTTATGTTCGTTCCTGCTTGGTTGGAAAAGGGCTAATGACCCGTCATCCAGGAGGTACCAAGATAAGAGGGTGGAGGGGAGTAGAGTGTGATAGGGTTAGAATAGGTGGGAGTGGTTTTTATGCCTTTCATTTTTGGTTACCTCCTTTATAAGGGGGAAGAAGCCTTTGGTATATGTATGTATGCACCACCGACCAGCACACTATTGAACATTTTTAAAGGATTGTGAAAGATCGATGTACCAAATACCTTGAAGAGATGAACATTCTGACAGACAGTCAGTTTGGCTTCAGATCTGTAAAGTCGTGTGTGTCGAACCTTTTAAGCTTTTACTCAAGTGTGATTAATGAACTGCAAGAGAGAGAGGGGTGGGTGGACCGTGTGTTCCTCGACTTAGAGAATGCATTTGATAAATTACCTCACAGTCGACTTATGCGGAAATCGGAGCACTTTGAAGGACTGAGAAGCAAACTACTAGAATGGATGAAGTACTTTTTGAAGAAGAGAGACATGAGGACAGTAGTAAAGGATAAGAAGTCAAGCTGGAGAGTAGTAATGAGTGGAGTTCCACAAGGTTCAGTGTTTGCACCAATTATGCTTTCTATGTTAATGACATGATGGAAGGAATAACATGCTATGCCAACATGTTAACAAATGACGCAAAAATCATAAGAAGAGTGAAAAATGAGGACAGTAGATTATTGCAAAAAGATCTAGATACTATTTTTGCATGAAGCCAAGAATGGGAAAGGAAGTTCAATACAAAAAAAAAAAAAAATGCAAAGTACTGGAAATGGGCAATAGTGGCAAAAGACCACCATTGAACTATTCCTTAGGAAGTGAACACATTACAAAAGCAAAAGAAAAGAAAGGCTTGGGAGTGTTGATAAAAGACACCTGACAGACATATCAGCAGGATTGTGGGAGAAACAAATGGACTATAGAAGATCAAAGTGGTGTTTCACATTATGGATGAAGAGATGATGAAAAAGAAGAAGAAATAATCGAACCTTTAATCCGTCCAAGACTGGAATATACATCAGTAGTATGGTCCCCGCACAGGGTGAAGGATATAAACAAGATCGAGAGAATACAAAGGGCAGCAACCAAACTGGTCCACAGCCTGACAGATAAACCATATGAGGAGAGACCAAAAGCACTGGGTCTGTCAACTTTGAAAGATCGAAGAGAAAGAGGCGACATGATTACAGTGTTCAGGTCACTAAATAGAATAGATTGCATTGACAGAAGAGATCTCTTGATTAAAGATGGGAGGACTCTTAAGAGGTCACGGGAGCAAATTAAGAAATACAAGTCTAAAGGATTTGAAGAAATACAGTTTTCCATATAGATGCATAAATACGTGGAATAGTTTAGAAGGTGATATAGCCTAAGCTCAAACAATACCCGAGTTCAAATCTAAATATGGTAATTGGAAACCAAGGATATATATTAAGTTGGAACCATACACGAATTTGAGTCTAGGTATGATGAAGAGTTAGAAAACAGGAGACGGGACCCAACAAGCGTTGCTCTTTTCCTGTATACTATGATTAGGTAATTGCAATTAGGTAAACACACACACACACACAGAAACGGGCTTACGTGTCTTGATTTCTTACCTGGGAAATCTGAAGTCAAGTCATTGCACGGTTTGAAAGCATCACTGACACTGCAAGTCGCAAATGTTTCTTTTGAGCAAGGGAATGGTGTGGATGTGTGTTGTGTGTGTAAGGTTATGGTTGTACCCATTGATCTGGCCACCTATGTGTACTGTCCTCTCATTCACGAAAGTATCAGGTGTCCCAACGTGTGTTCCAATACGATGGCGAACACGTAATTATTCTTGCACGTACTTACACACGCTCAAACATAGATGTCTTGGCTGGGGCAGACGCCAGGCGAGACACACTTTCTCTTTTACGCTTCGTCGGAGACAGGATCAGGAGCAGCTGCGGTTCTGGGAGCAGACGCACGAAGAGATGTTCTTCCTGTCCCATCAGTAGAGGCATCCGAAAAGAAAGGATAGAGAAAAAATAGTGGATGAAAAAAAAAAGGTGGGCTAGTAAGAGAATAACAGTTAAGGCGCTTGGCGATGGACTTCGCGCCAGACCTGTTGGGGTTAGTGCTCTGTAAATACACGGAGGCATCTAGCAACACCCACAGAGACAGACAGTGACAGAGAGATACACATATAGAGACAGTCATAGAGATAGTGACATTGAGATATAATCAGAGAGACAGATAGATAAAGAAACAGAGACAACAGCAGACAGGTAAAGACGAAGAGTCTGAAAGACAGGCAGGCAGGTAGGCAGGCATAAAAAAGAGAGAGAGAGAGAGACAAGAAACAGGAGGCATGCAGGCAGACAGGTACTAGTGAAGTTCCTCGTGTGTATAAACGATCGAAGTGAATAATCAGTTTTGCTAAAAAAAAAAAAAATGCAAACTATACTAAGTTATGATGTCTGACGAAAGCTCAACAGAAACTCTGCAACCATATCGAGGTACCGGGTAATACAGTATAGGACCAAAACATTGAAATGGCAAATGTAATTTGACAGCAATATATATACATATATATATATATATATATATATATATATATACATATATATATATATATATATATATATATTGTGATGCAGACAGAAAAATCACATTACGACAACAGTAGCATATAAGAACTGAAGAATATTGATAAATGAAAATATCTAGAGCCAAAGGTTTAAGACTCAAACGAGCATATACTTAGCACAAGAAAACACATAGGTGGTTGATAAACATCAAAATGGTCTTCAGCTTCATGGACTTAAACATGGCAAAGACACTGATCACACCAAGACCCAGTGTAATATACACTATGGCGCCCGCACCCGAAGTATGACCCTAAACTCGACAAAGTAGGGACAGAGGAGTAGAAAGAGGAGGGTCATGTTTTTGTCAGTTATAACCAGTGCTTCTGTTCTTGGAGACAATGTTACACGGAAGAGATGGAGTCATGGCGGTGTGAGATTATATTTTAAAAGCAGAACGGAGGAATAGTAGAAATGAAGTGACCAGAATTCTTTCTTTGAGTGGAGACTATTCTTCAATCATAAAAGAATGTTTCATGGCTCTCTGGTCCGTTGGGATGTTACTACGTATTTTAAAGTGTCGACTGCATAAGTATTATACAGTTAATATCTCTCAGGGATAAGAGGATCAGAGGGGGGGGATAAACAAAATAAATAATAATAATAATAATAACAACTAGCAGGACACTTGGGAATTCGACGGTTATTAAACTTTGAAATCTTCCGAAGGAGCCTTTGAACTCTCCTGGTGTAATCTTCAGTCTCCTGAAGGAATCTACGAAGGAATCTCCGAAGTACTCTTCAAGAGTAACAATTAACATGGAAAGCGTGATGCACAAGGCCCGTGGAAATTCCACAATTATTTAATTTCGAAGTCTTCCAAAGGAGTCTTTGAAATCTCCTGAAGGAGTCGTCAAAGTCTACCGAAGGAGTCTTCAAAGTCTCCCTAAGGAATCTTTAACGTCTCCCGAATGAGTCTCCAAAATAGTCTCGAAGAGTTCCACTTAATATAGAAAGCGTGATGCACAGGATCCGTGGAAATTCCACGGTTATTCAATTTTGAAGTTTTCCGAAGGGGTCTTTGAAGTCTCCCGAAGGAGTCTTTCCCGAGGGAGTCTTTAAAGTTTCTCGAGGGAGGCGTAGGTAGTCGTCAAAGTCTCCCGAAGGACTCTTCAAAGTATTCCGAAAGAATCTTCAAAGTATCCCGAAGGAGTCTCCGAAGTAGTCTTCAAGAGTATCAATTAACATGGAAAGCGTGACACACATAGGTACAAGCGCATTAATATATAGATAATAATAATAATACTAATAATAATACATAAGAACATAAGAATAAAGTAGACTGCAAGAGACCATAAGGCCTACACTAGGCAGCTCCGTATCCATCACCACCTGTCATCCCCATCCATAAAGTTGTCTAATCGTTTTTTAAAACAACTGATAGTTTCAGCGCTTACTACATGGTTACTAAGTTTATTCCATTCATCGACCACCCTATTAGTAAACCAATTCTTGCCTATTTCCTTCTTAAATCTAAATTTATCCAGTTTATACCCATTACTGCGAGTCCTGCCCTGTTGTTTTATTATGATGACCTTGTTTGCTTCACCCTTGTTATAGCCTTTGACCCACTTGAACACTTCTATTAGATCACCCCGCACTCTACGTCTTTCCAGAGAGTGTAAGTTTAGGTGCCTAAGCCTCTCTTCGTAAGGCAAATTTCCGAGTCCATGTATCATTTTGGTCATTCTTCTCTGTATTGATTCTAGTGAATTGATGTCCATTTTGTAGGACGGAGACCAAAACTGTACCACATGATAATAACAATAATAATAATGATGATGATGGTAATAATTATAACAATAATAATAATAATAATAATAATGATAAAATAATATGATTTATGAACTTATAACTGGTACAGCTGTGTGGCGTTCTCAGACTCTTCGGATCGGACAGGTAATGTCCTTCTTGCATTGAAAGGTGGCCTAAACTTAGGCAGTAGGCTAAAAGAGGAAATTGACGCACGCGGTGGTTGCATATCTTGCATTCGCTATTGAATTCACTCACTTGTAATGCAAAATTACAATCCAACTTGTTCAAGGTGTGAAGATGCCCATTGAATATTACCCCTACAGTAATTATAATGTAAAATTAAACTGTATTGTTACATGTATAATATATTCTATACATACATTTGAATTGTTCACCGTCTTCAAAATAAAGATTGGTAAGTGAACTAATCGATGAAATAAATGCAAATGTTATTTTAGAACATGATATTCAAAATTTTCTTCTTAGCATAGAATTTTTTTTTTCTTTTTTTTTTTTTTTTTTTTTTTACCTTTGCAAGTTCGAAGTTTTTGCTCCCATGAAAACCATGGTTAAGATAATTAAATATTGTATATCATCTGCGTGAACAGAACTGACTTCATTATTGATGATACAGATATCTAATACATCTGTATACTTTGAATGCCATCACCTTATTTCTGAAAAGTAACCTCGCCAAGCCTAAGCAAGTGTCTACGAGATCGTGTATACGTTGGGTGGGCAGAAGTAAAGATGACGTTGGGGAATTATTAATATTTATTAAATATAACGTTTGGCAGCTCATGTGGCGCTCGTTGAAATTATAGTTTTAGATGTCTACACATGCAGTAAGGAATGAGGAAGTGGGAGATAAGGGGTAGAGAAAGAGAGAGAAGATACTGCGGGGAGGGTGGACAGAGAGACAGGGAGACATAGCTGGTGGGAGAAAGAGGGAGAAAAATGTGACGGAGGGGATGGAGTGAGTGCTAGACAGAGAGAGAGACAGACAGACAGACAGAGGAAGAGCGAGGGGAGAGAGAGAGAGAAGAGAGGGAGGGAAAGAGAGAGGGAGAGAATGAGACAGAGAGAGAGAGAAACAGAGAGATATGACGGGTGTGAGAGGGAGAGCGAGGGAGATCTAGACAGAGAGAGAGAGATCGCTTAGAGACACGACTTGAAACACAGTCGTCACCTCCCTCGCCGTCTCGCCCCCCACAACTGGCGCCCAACTTTCATTGCTAAATAAAACCAACTCTCCATCAGATTTTGCCCTCAACCAGCCTAACATTTGGCTACCCAACGTGAGGTAAGACAGGCCTTACAATCATGTTCTAAGATAATATTTGCATTTATTTTATCGCTTAGTTCACTTACCAATCTTTATTTTGAACAGAGTGAACAATTTAATTGAATGTATTTAATATATTATCACATAACAATCTAGTTTAATTTTACATTATAATTACTGTGCATCTTCACACCTTGAACAAGTTGGATTGTAATTTTGCATTACAAATGAGTGACCTCGATAGCGAATGCAACCACCTCGTGCGTCAATTACCTCTTTTAGCCTACTGCCTAGTTTAGGCCACCTTTCAAGTCAAGCAGAACATTACATGTCCGATCCGACGAGTCTGGGAACGTGACACAGCTGTACCAGTTAAGTTCAGGTGATAGTACCATTACCCAAGAAATCAAATGCTTCAGAATAACCAGTAGAGATATTTTGAACTTTTGCAGACTAGAAATGGGTCGCAGTGAGTACTTGTATAGACAAATACGTCTAGATAACACGCAGACACACACGTACACGCATACATAAACACACACAAATGGGGCCGGTGCTAACGCAATCTACCGTACTCTTTCGCACATGTAGGCATGTGCGTGCACTGTCTCGGTCACTCGTTCTCGCTCTCTAACACTTTGTCCCCCTTGTGCCCCTCGCCTGCACACAACCGACCAACCAACCAACCCACCACCCGCTCTTCCTCTCTCCGTCCTGTCTTCTCTTGGTTTCGTGTCTATTCTGTGTTTGCCGCTTTTATTCCTTCCCTCACTCATTCCTTCTCTCACTCTTTCCCTCCCTCTCTCCTTCCCCCTCTTCTTCCCTCCTCTCCTTCCTCCTCTTCTTCCCTCCTTCTCTCCTACTCCTTCTTCTTCTCTCCCTCCCTCCTTTCTCTCTCCTTCCTCCATCCCTCCCTCTCTCCCTTCCTCCCTCACTCAGGGATGAGGTCTTCTTTATGTGTTATGGATTCCGTTCCGAGGTTTTGCAGACCTCTCCGCCGCGTCTCGTGCCTAAGAAGAGGGAGGCAAGATCTCGGGGCGAGATTCGAAAGCAGGCTGGAAAGGAACACAACTTCTGCCTCACCAACCCCTGGATTCGACTCTCACTGGGAGTGGATGCAGAGAGTGAGGCAGCGACTGAAACTGACAGCATATTTAGTTGCGGCCATAACTTTTCTCCCACTTACAATAATTTCATTCTTCCAACCAACAAAAAAGATCCTCGGAAGATGGTGCATGATGATGGGGAATAGACGAAGGTGATCTCTGGAACCCAAAAGGTGTAAGACTTGCGTTACCTCTGTTGTGGAACTAGGGATACGTCAGTTCGAATGCAGCATGTACGACTGAGCAGCCCTTTTCAGGATCCACCCAACTCACACCACATGAGTAAAAGGTTAGAAATGGTGGCTCAGACATTACCTACCCTAGCAAGGTCACCGAAACAATCAAATTGTATCTCTCCCATCCACAATACCCATCGGAGCACGCACATCCTCGAAAATGGAGGTACGCGCGGAAATCCATCCTACCCCTGTGACAACTGCACCCACCAACTCCAAATCTTATGTAAGTCTTGTAGACCTCCCAGTGCTTCCATCAGATCGAACTGGAATGTACAAATTATTAATTTCAGACTCATACTACTCATTCCATCTCCTTCCCCATAGAAAAAAAAAATCAAGCACACCAAAGAACCACCGACCGCAGCAATCAGTACACAACCTTCCTCTTCTTGCTCCTACTCTTCCTCCTCCTTTTCTTCCTTCTCCTCGTCCTCCTCCTTCCCGTCTTTCTTTTCCTCTTCCTTCTATCCCTCGTGTTTATGCTCCTTCTCTTCCACTTCGTCCATCTTTGTCCACCTCTCCCTCTTCCTCTTCTTTTTCGTCTTCGCTTTCCTCCCTGTCCTCGTCCTCCTTTTTCTACTCGTCATCCTCCTACTTTTCTTCGCGCTCCTCCTCCTCCTCCTCTTCTCATTCTTCTCTTCCTCTTGTTCCTCCTCCTCTCCCATCTCCTACTTGTTTTGTCCTTTTCCTCTTTTCTTTTAACATCTTTATATAGTTATTTTCCATCACCCTCCTGTTCCACTTCTCGTGAGGGGACGCAGCCTTAGCACTCCTTCACTCACGGGCTATATTGATGGAATTCTGCATCCATCAGATTCCTCTGTTTTCATTTCCCCCTTTAAATTCTGTCTGCATCTTCTTACCTTCGTCTCCATATCTATTAATCATAAGTTCCTTATCACCATCTTATGCGTAAGAAGAGAGGCTTTAGAACCTCTATGAATAATACCATTAAATGCTTACATGTTGCAAGATTCTGGGGTTTGAGGACACCCAGGCGGACTGGGGACCGACGAATGGGGAGTGGCTAATTGTCCCTTTAAGCTCCTGTACGTGCTAACCATCCCCTGTGACTATTTTTTGATGAATATGGTGGCTGACTCATTTTTGGTGAAAAAGCTCTCCTACCATGATGGATGCCAGGCCATCCCCAAGTTTTTGGGCTTTGCCACTGGATTTTATATTCCTGAATATAAAGCGTGCAGATTCTGACCGTTTTAAGGAGTATTATTAGTTTTTAATAGGGGATTGAATTTCGTCGTCACTCCGTGGCGCTTGTGTCAATTGAGGTGTTCGGGTACAGATTCTGACCGTTTTAAGGAGTATTATTAGTTCTTAGTAAGGGATTGAATCCCGTTGTCACCCCTGGCGCTTGTGTCACGTGTTGTGTTCGGGATCTGCATCACGTTTGGGATCGTCCAACCCTGGTAGACCTTTGGTTGGCGTGATAACAACTATGAGAAACGGTCTTCTGGAAGGAAGGAACTTCCTTTGAGAACTAGACAGCTGTGGTGAGCGCGACATGAATTCACCACCTTTTTTCGATTAGAGGTATACAGTACTCATATAATTTCAAAGCCGATCAAAGACATTAGTTCAAAATGCCTTCAGTGTTGAGAAGATGTAGCAAGTGCCAGGATGGGTTTGCTAAGCCGTATTTCCTATCCACCTGTCGATTGTGCACTTCGGAAAGGTCTTGAAAGAATGCCGGGCAGTGGGTAGGGATTTAAATCGTAAGGTGAAAATTCTTGAGGATTTTGTGACATTCCGTGTAGGTGCCGATGCTTCCTGAACTTGCTACCGTAACCTCAACTTTGATACCTACTCCTCGCATCATCCCTCCATCATCCCCTGCACCGGAGTAGGTTGGCACTTCCAACATCAATTTCATCGTGGCTAAAAATGGTGCTCGATTAAAACAAAAATGGCAACCATGCTTGCCATGACACATAACTCGTTCGGTCCTCTGGCTGAGTTGGTGGATGAACTAGATGATAGTATTATTGTAAGTGCTTCAATAATACGTCACCAATTAGAAGATTTTTGTGGAAGAGTCCCAAAACAAAGGAAAATATATTGCTTTCCTGGAGCCAAGATCGATGACGCCACAAATGCTATCAAGGAACTCACTGATACGGAAAAGGATGATTCATCATACATAGTGCATGTCGGTACAAATAACATGAAGATGATGGCTTTCCTGTTTGGTCTCCAAGAAGGCTTTATCAAAGTCTAATAATGCCTCTGGCTTTGGGCCAGCAGAGCCATCTCTGACCACCACAACAGGAAGAACTGGGAGCAGCGAACAGAATTTGTAGTTGGGACCCGGAACGTCATGCGGGAACTACTGGTCGATCTCAGGATTGTGCTCATGCCGCCACTCCACATTAAGTTGAGGTTGATGAAATAGTTCGTGAAGGCTCTCAACCAGGAATCAACCGCTTTTAAGTACCTTCTTGAGTTCTCCCCCGAGGTATCTGAGGCCAAAATCAAAGGTGGGATTTTTGTTGGGCCTTAGATAAAGAAGGTACTTGAGTCTACTGAGTTCTCCAATAAGCTCAGTAGGATTGAGAGAACAGCATGGAACTGTTTCATAGCAGTTGTCAAGGGCTTCCTGGGCAACCACAGAGTTGAAAACTACCAGCAGCTTGTCCAGAATCTGGTAAAAGCTGTTGGCACCATGGGATGCAGGATGTCCCTTAAATTTCATATGCTGGACGCTCACCTGGACATTTTGAAGGACAATGTGGGCGCCTATCCAGGAGAACAAGGTGAGGGATTCCACCAAGATGTGGAAGAGATAGAGTGGAGGCACCAGGGCCACTACGATGAGAAAATGGTGGACTATATGTGGAGGCTGGTGCGGGCGTGCGACCTGGACTACAACCACAAATCCAGGAAATCCAGTCATTTCTAACATGCTTAAGTTGCTTTATAACTGTCATTTGTTTTTGCTTGTTTGCTTTTGATAAGCTTGTGTCGTAAAATGAATATATACTCTGTTCATTTAATTATATGAACTGAAATATCTTATTTATTTTTTCTTGAAAAAATATGAACATTTCGATATATCGAAGTCCTGATCACAAACCGAAACTTCTGATTAAATTGTATTTTTGTTTTTTTATATATATAATAATGGGGTATAACAAACCAGGAAATGACACTTAGAACCGGGGAACAAAATATGTGTTACGGTGTTATTAGTGTGTTAAAGGCAAAGGGAAGTGAAGTTCATGGTATCTGGCATTATCCCTCGCAATGATGCCGAAGGACAGTTTTATAACAAGGATTTCAGCACAAATGATCGTCTAAAGTCATTGTGCTTAAAAAATAGTTCATAAAGTTGTGGAACCACTTGTATGATCAACAAATAATTTCTAATCGTGATGGGCTCCATTTTAATCCAAACGGGTCCGTTTGCTTTGGTAGACTCCTTAACGATGCATTGGATGCCTATAGGATAAAATTTCTGGAACAATGGGAGTTTGACCACCCCGTAGGAAAAAAAAGAAAACGGTATTCGTTCAAAGGCAGCAATTAAAATTTTGTTTAGTCGCTGTGCGCAGTTTGCGAAATAAATTCCAAAATCTCAAGGATTTCGATATTGTTGGAGTCACTGAATCTTGGATAAACACCGAGAATAAAGATTTGTTGGCAGAGTACATTCTAAAAGGGTACTCATTATTGAGCGGTGAACGGTCACAGAGAGATGATGTACTTCATCATATAAAATCGCATCTACGACCACAGGGGAATTACTAAACCACAAAAATCTCACACTGACATTAAATATGTACAAATTCGCTCAGAGTCGGAAAAACTCACTCTTGATTTTGTTTACCAACCACCAGTCCAGAATTCAAATGTTAACAATGAATTGTATGAACAGATTTTAGATATTTGCAGTGAGAATTATGCGATTATATTTTGGAGATTTCAACTTACCTGTAACTGTGTGGGACGGAACATTAGATTCTGATATTGGTCATGAACTCTATTCAAATACTTTGGAAAGTTCTTTGTACCTCAGTACATTCGCGAGCCATCACGTGGGCAGAACATTCTTGACACAGTTCTTTCCACTCATATAAATATTGGCCGAAATTCAACACCAGTGATTTATTCCCTCATTAAGTATCGAATGTAACACTAAACTACAAAATGATAGTTTGAAAAGGTGCAAATGTTTTGGTAAGTAAACATTGAAAGTTTAAAAAGAATACTTGAAATGTCGACTAGTCAGGAATTTACAGAATTCATGATACTGAGCATGCGATACATTTATTGATACACTCAGAAAAACCTTTGGTGTAATGCCATAAACATAAATGGGGGAATATTGATATAAGAAACATTTTGTTAGCCAAGAGATGTGCGTATAGGAGACACAAATCAACGCAAAGCCAAGCGAATAGACTAGAATGCAAAAGAATCCACCGAGAAACAAAAAATCAGTAAGAAATTTCAAGAACATTATATTGTCTCTAAATGCAAAGAAAACCCTAAA
>NC_134783.1:60349946-60372446 GCF_046742065.1 Oratosquilla oratoria
CCTCCTCCTCTTCCTCTCCCTCCTCCTCCTCCTCCTCTTCCTCTCCCTCCTCCTCCTCCTCTTCCTCTCCCTCCTCCTCCTCTTCCTCTCCCTCCTCCTCCTCCTCTTCCTCTCCCTCTTCCTCCTCCTCTTCCTCCACTTCCTTCTATTTCTCCTTCTCTTCCACCTAACATCTCCTCCTTCTCCATTCTCCCCATTTTCCTCCTCTCTTCCTCTCCCTCTTCCTCCTCCTCGCCCTCCTCCTCGCCCTCCTCCTTCATTGCTCTCCCTTTTTCTCTCCATCTCCGTCTCCCTCCTCCTCCTCCTCCTACTCCTCCTACTCCTCCTCCTACTCCTGCTCCTCCTACTCCTCCTTTTCCTTCTCAACCCTCTTCTTCTACACCCTCTTCTACTCCTCCTCACTCTCTTCCTTCTCCATTCTCTCCATTTTCCTTCCCCTCTTCCTCCCTCTCTTTCTTCTCTATTCTCTCCGTTTTCCTTCCCTTCCTCCTCCCCTCTTCTTCCTCCTCCCCTTTCCTTCCTCTTTGCTCTCTCTTTTTATCGTCCTCTCTCTTCTTCTTCCACTCATTCTTCCTCTTCTTCTACCTCTTCCTCTTCCTCTCCCATTCTTCCTCTTCCTCTCCCTTTCCTGCCCGTCTCTCTCTTTCCCGCTCTCTTTTTCCCTTTCTCCCTTCTTAATACTCTTCTCTTTTTTTTCCTCTTTTTCCTTTTCTTTCCTCTCGACCTTCCCCTCCTTCTCCTCCTCGTTCTCGCTCTCCCTCCTCCTCTTCTTCTTTTCTTTCTTCTTATTGTTCTCCTTATCTCCCTCTGCTTTCTCTATTGGAGGCGACGTGGCGGCCTCGGTATGCTAATAGCTGGTATGCGACCTTGATCTCCCGGTGACGTGAGGCGGCAACGGTGGCAGCGGCAAACGACACATCTCACCCAGGAAGAACTTCGGGATGGTCTCCACGCGACTACTGCCCTCCCGCGGCGGAGCGGAATTAGGCCTCAATCGGGTGACCTCCTTACGTCCTCCCAAGCCTCTGTCAGTCAATGGCCCCTCCGCCCATGCTCGCTGATGCATGGTGCACATGTTCGATGGAAGAGATGTTCTTTTGTTTCCCAGGATGGTCTGTCGCGGGTAGGGGGGATGGGAACGCTGCAGTGTAAAAGGTAATCGTGTTTGGCCGTACGGCAGAAGCGAGAATGACGCCTCTTCCTTTGAATTTAGAAGAAACTAAGTTTAACATAAATGTAAATTTGTGCACATAGTTGTTTGAAGTAAAAAAATAAACAAAAGTGATTGTAATAAAAAGGATATTGGTGTAATTATCATTAACGACCTTAAGATAACAAAGCATTGTATGCCTATCAACGAAAAAACAAATAGAAGACTGGAACTGTTAGCGCGATCTTTTGACCTCGAAAGTCCAACTATCATCAACCAAATTTATGAAAGAGGAAGAGAAAGGGAAAAAGAAAGAGAGAGCGAAAGAGAAAGATAAAAAGAAAGGGAAAGGAAACGAGGAGGAGAAAGAGGAAGAGAAAGAGAAGAAGAAGGCGAGAGAAAAATAGAAGAAGGAAAAAGAAAGTGAAAGAGAGAGAAAGAAAAAGGAAAAAGAACGAGAAAGAAAAGGAGAAGGAAAAAGAGAAATAGAAAGAGAAGGAGAAAGAAAAAGAGAGGAAAGGAAAAAGAGAAAGAAAAAGAAAAGAAGAAAGAGACAGGAAAAAGAGAGCGAGAAAAAGAACGAGAAAGAGAAGGAAAAAAGAAAGGAAAGGAAAAAGAGAAAGAAAGAAAAGGAGAAAGAAAAAGGAAGGGAAAAAGAGAGCGAGAAAGAGAAGGAAAAGAGAAGGAGAAAGGAAAGGAAAAAAGAGAACGAGAAAGAGAAGGAGAGGGAAAAAGAGAAAGGAGAGGAAAAAGAGAACGGAAAAGAGAAGAAGAAAAAAGAGAAAGAAAGAGACAGCAAAAGAAACTTACTTCTTTTTATTCTTACTGATTGAGGGATCCGACCTCGTTATGGACTAAAAGGTCTCCTGTCATCGAGCTTTACCTTTGTCCAGCTATCGTTAACCAATTATATGAAAGAGGAAGAGAAAGAGAAACAGAAAGAGAAAAAGAGAATCAGAAAGAGAAAAAGAGAAAGAGGAAAAGAAAGAGAAAAAGAGAAAGGGATATTTCCGTATATTTACAACAAGAAAAAAGAGCCTCTTGGGTTGAGAAAGACTCGTTCTTCTCTTTTTCCTACGACCCAGAGATATGGGCTACAATGCCTTAGAAGATTTTAGCTACTGTGTAGTAGTTAGAGAGAGGCAACTTTCCTAAAAAATATAATGTCTAGAGGACACAGACTATCAAATGATGTAGACACACAAATAGTTAAAAAAAAGAAAAAAGCAGGGTGTGGGTATATGCGACTACAAATGAATGCACGCAGAAATACACACACGCATACACACACACACACACACACACACACACACACACACACACACACCAAAACCACATGAAAAATTAATAAGGAAAATTGAAATAATAGGAGGAATACAAGGTAAGCTACTGGAATGGATGAAGGATTTCTTAATTGGGAGAAAAATAAGAGTGGTACTTAGAGACAAATATTCGAACTGGGAAGATGTGAAGAGTGGCGTCCCGCAAGGCTCTGTATTGGCTCCTTTTGTTTGCCATATATATAAATGATATGGGTGAGGGAGTAAATTGTTACATGAACTTCTTTGCTGACGATGCCAAATTACTCAAGAGAGTAAGAACAGAAGAAGATTGCAGATCGCTACAAGACTTAGACAAAACATGGAATTTGGAAAAAGCAAAAATAGAATATCGGGTCAATATAAATTGGAAACAAGGAAGTCAAAAAAGTCGATTCAGAAAGAGACCTGGGAGTGATCATCTGAAGTGACTTGACACCTGATAAACATGTCAATAAATTATTTGGAGGTGATCACACACACGGGAGCAAAAAAAAAAAAAAAAAAAGTTTAACGGATAGAAATGAGGGAAGTGCTCAATCTCTTGGGCTCATTGGATCCGACAAAAGCTTCGGGACCCGACGGGATCTCAAACTGGATACTTAAAGAATGTAGGGAACAACTAGCGGACAAGATCTACAGTGTTATTACGTGTCCATTGAAAGAAGGCATTGTGCCGCTTGACCGGAAAAGGGCAAACGTGGTTCCAATTCACAAAGGTGAAAACAAGGAAACACCAATGAATTATAGGACAGTATCTCTAACTAGCACAGTAGTGAAATTATGTGAAAGGATTGTGAAAGATTGATAGACTAAATATCTTGAAGAGACGGACATTATGACAAAGATTCAGTTTGGCTTCAGATGTGGAAGGTCGTGTGTATTGAACCTTTTAAGTTTTTACTTGAGAGTACGAGAAAGAAAATTGACGCAGCCCGAAGTGATTTCTCCCCGTCTTCTCCTTTTCTGCATGGGGGGACGGAGAGGGGGGTCGCCGAATTTATGAAGCGGCCTTGCTGTGGATGTGCTGTGTCTTGCGACACTGCTTCTGACCCAGGGCAGTGGACAGGATGCAGGGATGACCCATCATCCAGGAGGTGCCGAGATGGGAGGAGGGTGGAGGGGAGTGGAATGTATGGGAAATGGAATGGGTGGGAGTGGTTTCTATGCCTTTTTCTTTTTGGCTACCCCCCGTGTAGGGGGAGAAAGCCTTTGGTATATGTATGTACTTGAGAGTAACTGATGCGATGCAAGAGAGAGGGGTGGGTGGTCTGCTGCCCATAGTGTGTAACTAGAGGAAATCGAATCTATGTTACTGTAAATCATTCTTTCATTTGTGTTCAAACTTGATTCGCCTTTGTTCGGTAACTGAACACATCCTCAAAGGGGAAGTTTATGCAATAAGGACAACCGATGTGGCTGTCCTCCTTCCTTTCAATACCAAGATCTCTGGGCCATATTGGTCTTGCTACCACCAAATAGATCATCACTCTCAATTTTAACAGCGTCGCTGTGCTGAATGCTGACTTCGTTTTGTTTTTCTATCTTGCTCTTATCCGACCTCTCACTTCCTGTTCCGTTCCTTTCATGCTATCCACCTTTTTTCCGAGATATTTGAGGATATCTAATTAACTGTCTTCCATGTGTGTCCGCTATTGTAATTTGCTCTCCTCCTCTCCTTGTAACCATCATCTCCGTGTTTTTTTTCGCATTTACTTTAAGTCCTTCAGTCTTTAAACATCCCTGCCAGTAGCAACAAATCTTGATATCTGTTTCCTATTGCCTCGCTCGATAAGTCAATCACCACCACATGCATACAGGAACGGACACCCTTCATGTAACCCTTTTTAATTCCAGAACTTCTTTGAATCACTATACCGTTCTCATCACTGTTCTTAGGCTTCTGTACATGCTATTTGCCACAATGACTAGTCTGCCCAGACTCTCCTCTTCGGACACCGAAATACTACCCCCCTGGAATCTTGTGTCATGCCTTCTCAAGGTCGATAAATCCACAACACTTGTACCCCGATTCCCTCCAAGGCCTTCTCTTATAGTGCCCTTACAATGACAACCACATCTCTTTGTTTCTTAAACCTGAACTGGGTACTTGTTATTTGTACAAATCATCTCAATCTAATAGCGTATTGGTGTCTCTATTTCTCTTTGCTCATTTCTCTTAGTGTCCTTACAATGAAATTCACATCTCTGTTTTTCTTAAACCTGAACTGGGTACTTGTTATTTGTATAAGTCATCTCAATCTAATAGCGTATTGATATCTCTATTGCTCCTAGCTCATTGCTTAGGAAATGACTTCCTTCAACCGAGCCTACTCTTCCCCCTTCCCCCAGCCCCGACGATCTCCTCTCAAAAAACTTAACTGTCGATATAATCCCCCCTAACCGCCCTCTCTCTCCCCCTTCCCCAGAATTCCTCCCTAATATGGCTTGTTAATCACCCACTTCCTCTCATCAAAAGACCTCTGTCTTCATTACCTAAAGCGGGCCCCCACCCTTCCCTTCCCTCCCGTCGTCCCGTCTCTCTCTGACTTTTCCAACGACATTACTGCTCCTTTGATTAATATTTTAGGTAAGCATGAAAAAATATTTAGATAGTTTTCGTACTTCTATTTCTGATATTTGGCATTAGTTTTCTTTCACGCTGATATACTCTTTCTAATCTGCCAATGTCTTTAATGGGATTTAGTGTCCATACAAAACACCATATTCCAAGTTTAGGTGGGATGATGATAGCTGCAGTTTTGAAATTTAAAGATTGTACATGCAATTCTATAAGAGCATTTGCTTCGGTGATTTGGGGTTGGTACTAATGATCATACCAAATTATTTTCACTCTGCTCTTCCAGTTAAGTTTTTTTCCGTACAACCTGGAGTTTTACTTACTATTATTTTTATCTATGTACATAACTTTATAACTACATGGGGATCGTTGAGTGATGACTACTCCTAACACACGCCCTATGGAAGTCGATAATGGAAGTGAAGACGTGTGGAGCCTCAACAAGAAACTGTCAAGGGAATTGTCCTCCCTACGGGGCCGGAACTTGAAGGCGGGGTTAGAGTTGGCCCACAGAGTACAGGAGTAGCACCAGGTGGCGGTCCGTTTGCCACAGGGTAGCAAGCCTCGGGGCGTTCGACTACTCCCGTGGGACCGGAGTTGTCTTGTACGTCATAGATGACGTCGAAGAGGTCGGTGCATCTCGGGAGTCGTCTACTCAGGGGATCTCGTACCTGGAACGTGTCCTGGGATCACGTCGCACGGTGGCATTGGAGCGTGGTTACATCTCCCTGAAAAGACAGACACTTGGAAATGGTCGTGGTTAATAGGTGGGACGTTAGGCCACCCAGGGCGTCGTGGACTTGACAGTCGAGGTTGCTAGTCATTAGCTTTAGCGGAGTCGAGTTGCGGGACCTTGTGGTCTCCGTTGAGCGTGTGGGTGGGTCAAAGTGGGGACGGGCACAGCTCTAGTTCGCAAAATGATCAAGCGGTAGGCCACGAATATACCTGTGGTGGGTAGTGGCAGGTAGCGACGGCAGTCGAGATGGTGGGTAGCGGTGGCAGACAAGTGCCGGCAGATACCTGTGGTAGGCGAAAGTGTAGGCAGTCGGCAGACCTGGCAGGCGGCGACGGCAGCGGCAGACAGCGATGCTGACTATCTAGCAGATAAATGACGGTAGTTGATCTGGCAGACACGTGGCGGCGGTCGATCTGGCAGACACGTGACGGCTGGCAGCAGTCAAACGGCAGACAGCGGTGGCAGACGATTTGCAGATCAAATGGCGGCTGGCAACAGTCGAGCGGCGGCTGTCGATCGGCAGAACGGCATCGAGGGCCCCAAACGTTGGGCAGCCAGTTAGTCTGGTAGTCTGCCCCACGTTGGGCGCTAGCTAGTGTGGTAGTCTGCCCCACGTTGGGCAACCAATTAGCCTGGTTGAAGGCAAACTCTGGTGGAGACAGTTGGTTTTATTTAGCAATGAATGTTGGGCGCCAGTGAGTGGGGACGAAACGGTGAGGGAGGTGATGACTGTGTTTCAAGTTGTGTCTCCAGGCGATCTGCTTGCGAGGAACAAGGGGGGGGGAGGTTGTGAGAAAGCAAGAGCAGCAAGTCAGGCTCATGTATACTGCTCCGAGGCGATCTGAATCTTCGGCGTTAGCCCATTCTTTATATACACGGGCAGGTCATGACCTGAGCTCCTAATTACCGTAAAGTCAAGTGTGAGGCGAGGGAACTCGGACGCAAAAACGTCCTGAGGCCGCTGACTCACGTAGATGGAGGATATGGGGCGGGTATCGCACGTGAGTTCCTTCAAATGGGCTATGTGGTGTCTCACGTGGCACTGGTTAGCCACCCAGCTGGCCCCACGAGCGATTCCCTTGGGGCCTCGGAGGTCAAAATGTCGTGAGCAGAGAAGAGGTTAGGTCGAGAGTGAGGACAAGAGGTGGGGACTGGTGAGTGAGGACTACTAACAGTCACCATGGTTGTAGAATGTGTATATGGACGGAGTGATACGAGAGGTAAATGCAGGTGTTGGGCAGGGGTCTGGAGCTGATAAGTGAGCCAGTTGCTGCGGATGGGACTACGCTTGTGGTGATTAGGGGAAATTTTGAATTTTTTGGCGGCAAATCTTGGGAGTGTACGTGAGAGAAAGGTGAAAGTGAACGAGGCAAAAGTAAGGTGATGAGATACACAAAGTGGTGAGGGTGGTAGTGAGAGAAGCTGGAGGAAGCGGAGAGCTTTAAGTATATGGAGACACATGTAGGAGGGAATGGAGGATTTGGGGTTGAGGTGAATTATAGAGTAAGGGAAGCCAGTAGATATCTGGAGGAATGAAAAATGTCATGAGAAGCAGGTATCTGGGTATGAAAGCAGAGGATTCTTCGAAGGTTTGATTGTGCCTACGATAATGTACAGAGAAGACTTCGAATTTAAAGGAGGCACAAAAGAAGATTTTAAGATGAAGTGTTTGAGAAATATGGTGGCGGTTACGAAGATGAATAGTGAGAAATGAGAAAGTAATCAGTCAACCTATCACATTATGAAGCTATAGAAGCCACAAAATGAGGTTATGATAGTATTCTTAATTGAATAAGTAGAAGAATGAGTAGTAAGGTTGAGTCTATTTCAAGGACGGCCAGGAATACCAAAATGGTGCAGAATTTTATGTTCCAGGTCGTTCAGGACAGAAAAGTTGAAGGCTGCTTGACCAGTAAATAAGAAAGGAAGTAAAAGCTGATTGTGAGCATTAGAATATCCTAAAATAGGGATTTCAGAAAAGGGAGAGTGGAATATTATTATATGTCCCACTGAGAAAGTCAGGTAGTCGAAGAATTACGAAAAGCCCTTGGAACTTGGGGAAATTTATGTAGAACATATATTTTCGGTGGAAGAAAGAAAAGAAAGGAATTTGATCCAGATGGTTGAAAGTGTGGGAAATTCAAGTTCGGTAACTCGAGAGAGCAATATCATTGCTTTGAGTTGGAGAATTAGAACAGAGAAAGTAGGAGGAAGCAGAATACAGAATGTTACCTGTATGGCCACAGTGAGAAAGAAGAAAGGGGGTTTGGGTGAAAAGAGGTGTTCCACAAAAGAGAATTGAGCGAAGGCCGCAAACATTACAAAAATAAGTTGAAGGATTGAGAGAGGGCATAGAGGCACCTGGGTTTGTCATCTCGATGTTGCTCCAAGTTGAGCGTGAATTCAGTTTCCTTCAAGGCTGATTAAAAGGATTAGTTTATCAGAAAAAATGGTGTCATGTCTAGTGTATTATGCAATATAGATATGAATAAAATATGTCTGAGAAGAGGTCGGGCTCTACGACAGGAAAATTTGCAAGCAATGGCAGTTAGTGACGTAGAACAAAAGAGGTATTTAGAATTCCGGCATCTTTTGCCATTGCTTATGACCTCCATAAGTAACAAAGCCCTAAGTTGTTCCTGTGACTAACAACTTAGAGAAGCGCCATAGCAAATTGCTATAAGGTCTATTTTTTTTTTTTTTTTTTTTTTTTTTTTACTTTCTAATTGTATACTTTTTTCTGCTGTATAAATGTAAATCATTGAAAGTAAGAAAGAAAATGGGCATGAGCACGTACATGTGTGAGTATATGTACATGTGTTTGTGTGTGGATGAACATGTTTTTCGCGCACGCGGAGGTGTTTGTGTGTGTGTTTGTGTGTATGTTGTTTATATATATATATATATATATATATATTACAAAAATAATCACAATAACGCGTGACTAAATGATATTGCAGAAACCACAGGGAAAATAAAGTCGGTATAATACTAACTGTTTCCATCTATTACATCCTCTTGAGGATGTCGTAATATACGAAAACGTTTGGTATTCCGACTTTATTTTCCCTGTGGTTTCTGCAATATATATATATATATATATATATATATATATATATATATATATTGTGTGTGAGAGTGTGAGTGTGTGTGTGTGTGTGTGTGTGTGTGTGTGTGTGTGTGTGTGTGTGTGTGTGTGTACGTATGTGAGCACATTGAATCAATTGGATTAAGTTTTATTACCAGCGCATCTAACCTGACCTGTTCAAACAAGAGGCAAACGTCTCATTCAGAACTGTGCTTTGGTAAACACCGCCCCCCCCCACCCTCAAGAAAAAAATCTGTTTTCACTTCATGACTTTCAAACAGCTCGTTACGTCCGGGTTCAGAAGATTTTCCGAATGGCTCCGGCGTGCCCCACGGCGGCGGCGGCTGGTTCTGGTGTCGATTCCCAATTCCCCGCGTAAGGACAGGAGGACGTTCCGCATGGAGGAGTTGTACGTAGTTGTCCATCTCTGCTGATATGTATGACTTTCTCTGCTTGGCTACCTTTACGAACGAGCACGGGCAGGAATGGAATAGTTTAGCGGTGGTCTTGAAAAAAGAAAAAAAGTAGAGAAAAGAAAAGAAAGAAAAAACACTGGCACGTAGACGAGGGAATCCTTCACCATTCTTCCAACACCGTCGTTTGATCATTCAGGATGTGCAATCACGAAAGAGAGGGAGATAGTAGAGAGAGGAATATATATATATATATATATATATATATATATAGATAATATAGAGAGAGAGAGAGAGAGAGAGAGAGAGAGAGAGAGAGAGAGAGAGAGAGAGAGAGAGAGAGAGAGAGAGAGAGAGAGAGACAGGAAAGTGAGGGAGGGAGAGACAGGGGAGGAGAGAGAGAGGAATATAAATATATATGTATGTTGTATGAAGGTAAGACAGATGAGTGGAAAAGGTGGTAGAGAAACGCGGGTTAGAGCGAGAACACTATATTCCTGACGTTTCGATTACAAGTCTTCTTCAGAGTGAAGATTTGTAGTTGAAACGTCAGGAATATAGTGTTCTCGCTCTAACCCGCGTTTCTCTACCACCTTTTCCACTCATATATGTATGTATGTATATATATATATATATATATATATATATATATATAGAGAGAGAGAGAGAGAGAGAGAGAGAGAGAGAGAGAGAGAGAGAGAGAGAGAGAGAGAGAAGGATTTCCATACGAGAGAATTTCTTTTTGAATGTTCACCATTTTCTGGCCTACGATCTACTTACTTGTTTCCTGACTTTATTAGGTCCAAGGCACGTACAAGGGCTGTACTAAGACTTGTCATGTCGAAAGGGATGTAAATTCGACAGATAGGTGGGCTCTTAGGAACATCCGAATCTGACCCACGGTCTATCAAAAGTATGCAAAATGATCAATTTGTTTACGAAAATTCACTTTCATTATAAGGGAACTACTGTATTTCCCCAGCCAAATGTGTATTTACATATTTCCGATAAATAATGGGTCAAAGTTGGGCATACGGATTAGTAGTATATATATTTCTAATCTTTGAATATTCACATCATCCTAGAATGCTTTTGAAGATGGACGTTTCTAATATCTAAATCAGTGTCTAGGTTTGGTATAATGAATGTGTGTTGATTTTTAATGGGATTTTTACAACCGTCCCCGCTATATTTTTTCCACCTGTTTTGTTTGCAATTATTGTGTATATTGACAGGAGTTATTTAACTTGTGTTTCTGTAAAAAACAAAGTTCATGCCGGATGTATGCAATCTGATATCTCTTGCCTCATTTGTACGGTTGGCTATATAACAGCATTCTAAGTAGGTCCCCACCCGAGTACAATGGAGTCTGAGGAAATATTCGGTTCCGGAGACATGGAAAGACGGGAAACCCCGGCAAAAGGTGAGGTAACTGTGAGGTTAGGCTGTTGCCGAGGTATGTGATCCTAGGTGGCGGCGCCGACAGGCAAGTCATCCGCCACTTCGATCAAATTGTGACGGCAAAAGGATAAAGATAGACATCCATTAGATAATCTCGACTAATTGCAACCCCGTTGGTTCCTTCTTCATAATTACGACTTGCCCGAAGTTTATATATATATATATATATATATATATATATATATATATATATATATATATATATATATATATATATATATATATATATATATATATATATATCATCAATAATCGTTGCAGATATACTAAACTGTGATGTGCTCTAAAACGAGGCAAAAAGAAAAGAAGAAGAAAAGAAAGTTTGGTTGGCGTTAATCTGCTCTATGCCAAGTAACACCAGAACCTGACCTATGATAATATTTCAGATTGATACGAATAAATCCGTTGTTGTTGCACTAATGGAATTTTGTTAAAAAAAAATATATATGAGGGAACTACTGCACTGTATATAGAAAACATATCAAATGCTCAAAAAGAAAATCTATATTTGCATAGATCCAACCCGAACCTGGCCTCCCGAAGGTCACCTCAACGCTGAATAAAATCGCTAAGACAATTTACTCAAAACCCTGCTCTACACCATCTATATGTGCTTTGATACACCCACACTCACACACCCATCTACCCTATCCATTCACAACTGCATACACGAATATCAACTCCCAGCATCACACACACACACACACACACACACACACACGTACAAAAGGGCAGGTGTGTTGAACCCAGGGGGATTATTTCATGTAAGAATGAGAGATAGCATCTTAAAAATTTCTAAGTGATGAATGTTCCGCGTTTTAGTAAAAAGAAAAACCAACGATATTGAACGTCTCCAGTTTTCAGTCCAGAGAAAATATTTTTTGCAGTTTTATATGTAATAAATAATTTCTCATGATACTTCTACATAAACCTGGTCTGTTTCTGTTATGAGGTATTTTTCTCGGGTTATTTAATGGTCACGAGAGTCACCAAAACGACTCCGTACAATTTGAGAGCAAAATAACCTTTCGAAGAATGTTCTTCCTGCCCTCCGGTTCTCTTTGGAGACCACATCATTGTGAGAATCAACACCGTGTGAGATCGAAACCTTTGTTGGTTCGACGTTTCGCTTGTTACCGCTTTTTCAGGTACAGACATATGGCAAACACTCTGAGTACATATAGGCCGACGGGGAAGGAACTGGGAGAGGTTATCAGGGAGGGGTGGGTGGAGGTGGACCACATAGTATAGGTGTGGCTAGGCTCTGGATTCACAAACATTTTACGACCAAGAAATTTGCCGTCAAGTCTTGGAATCCCATGGTTTCTCGAATTTCTCTTCAGTAGGTCACTACAGAAGTCGTACTCTTACTATTCTATTGGATTCTCGTTGGTTGCCATATGAATATTTCGTATCATTTTACTGGAGATAGATTGTATAGCGTTAAGAAACATTTCAAGCAATAATGAGCAAATTTTTTTTTTGTACATTACTAAATATCTCACTGCACATGTAGTAACTAATAAGGCTGGTGAATGGGGGGTTTTGGTGTGAGTGTTTTGAATGAGTCACCCCTATTAAAGGGGTGGGGGTTGACTAAGAGGAATACAAACAATAGCTGTTGGTCACCCCGTACTTGCAACACAATAGGTAGTTGTCGCACATCGTCTACTGACCTGTATACGTCAAGATTCCCAATGTCTGAAGTCCCGTGTGACATTTCCTTGAAACATATTACCGTGTCATTGCGTCACTAACGACGACAATGGGCCGGGAAGTCGGGAGTTTTATGCCGTGTGCGCAGACTCTAGACTCTGGGGCATGTCGAAACACCTCAATGCCAAAGTAAGGAGATAAATTAAAGCACAGGAAAGTAAATTAAACGATATGGTCCCTTCTATCAAATTCATCAGTGAGACAGAAACAAAACAGTGCCCTTTTGGGATGTTCTGATATATAGGACTGGAAGACGTTTTAAGTGTAATGTTTTTTAGGAAATATATTAATGCTCTGCCGTATGTCCATTTTTACTCGGCTCATCATAAAAGAATAAAATAAATTATTTTTCTATTTTTTGTTCTTTGTTTCTTAGAGCTTACAGGATTTGCATATCCGACTTATTGGATGATGAGCTGAGGATGATACTCGTACATGACATGGCATCAGCTTTGAAATATCCAAAGCACTTGATAGACACTTCCTATGATATGGCTATCAAGTCTTACCATAATACCTCTCAGTAGAGAGAGAGAGAGAGAAATGGTTTTAGTAAGAGTTTAGCAGGATTACCTAAGTTACTCAAAGGATTTAATATCAATGTAGTGTTTGAGAATATTAATACAGTTAAAGAATCTTAAAGGAAATAAAAAATGAGATTGTTGTTCCATTAGAAATTATTTAAAAAAAAAAAATCCATCATATCCGGAGATGTCCCAAGAGAATGTAAGTTAGCTAATGTCACTCCAATATTCAAAAAAGGCGACAAAAAGAAACCAAATAACTACAGGACAATAAGCTTAACTTCAATCATAGGAAAAATTATGGAAACTATCATCAGAGATGCCGTCGAACATCATTTAGAAAGTAACTGTTTGATAAATGATAGCCAACATGGATTCAGACGGAAACCTTCTTGCTTGACTAATTTACTCGAATTTTACAACACAGTCATCTCGAGTTATGACAAAAGAAACAATATAGATTTAATATATTTAGACTATGCAAAAGCTGTTGATACCGTCCCCCACGAAAGACTACTAACTAAATTAGCTTCACACGGAGTAAGTGGCAGCCTATTAACCCATTAAACTCCGATGACAAGACATCTTGTCATCGGAGTTTAATGGGTTAAGCTGGACTAGAAATTGGTTGAATGATCGAAAACAGAGAGTTGTTTTAAATGGCGAAACTTCTAGATGGAAAAATGTTACAAATGGAGTTCTTAAGGGTTCCGTTCTTGAGCCACTTCCATTCATAGTATATATAAATGATATAGACCACGGACTAAAATCTATTGTCTCCAAATATGCTGATGATACAAAAATGTGCGGGATGGCAAATGATCGCTTCAGTCAATTAGATATTCAAGAAAATTTAGATAAATTACAGCAATGGTCTGAAAAGTGGCTAATGAAATTTAACACAAATAAATGCAAGGTTATGCACATAGGTAAAAATAACAGTAAGTACGATTACAAGTTATTTGGAAATTCGTTAACAAAAGTGGATAGTGAGAAGGATCTAGGGGTAATTATCAGTAACGATCTCAAATCATCTAAGCAGTGTATTTCAGCCTCTGAGAAAGCAAATGAGATTCTAGGATTGCGCGATCTTTTGACTTCAAAAGCTCATCTCTCATTAACAAGCTATATAAATCGTTAGTTCGTCCACATTTGGAATATGCTGTTTCTGTATGGTCACCGAATCTCATTAAAGACATTGACAGATTGGAAAAAGTACAAAGGAGAGCCACAAAACTGATTCCAAATATAAAAGATAAATCATACGAAAATCGACTAAAACACATGAATCTGTTTTCCCTAAAAAAGCGTAGACTCAGAGGTGACTTGATACAGGTATTTAAGATTCTCAAGGGGATTGACAACATCAAAAGTGACAAAATTCTTACACTGAATAAGAATCCGACAAGAAACAATGGTCTCAAACTGTCCGGAAATAGATTTAATTTGGAAGTGGGTAGAAACAACTTCGCCAACCGTGTAGTTAATGAATAGAATAAACTTCCTGCAGAGGCAGTGCAATGTAGTTCAGTTCGACGCTTTAAGATTCGTTTAGATAAACGTTTAAGCAAGATGCTGTAATGACTGCCATTTATTTTATATTATCTGGTTATTATTTGTCTGTTTATCTATTATTTGTTTGATTTCCATTTATTATTATCTATTTGTCAGTTTATTATTATTAACTATTTACCTGTTTGTTTATCATTTAACTATACCTACGTATTATTTTATTTATTATTGTTTATATCATTATTTTTTTATGTTTTTTATAATTTATATACATTTTTTTCGCATCCGACCTAGTTATGGACCAAAAGCTCTTCTGTCGCCATGCTCCGCCTTTGTAATCCTTTGTAAGATATACTAATTAAAAATTCACCTGATGATACTGGGAATTATGGGTACTCAGTTCCTTGTCTTCAATGTAATAAATCTTATATTGGACAAATTGGCAAAGACCTTAAGACAAGGATCAACCAACACAAGTATAGTGTAAGATATGGCCAAGTATTCAGTGCTGTTTTCGCCCATGTTATAAAGAAGTATAATTGAATCTAGTAACATTAAACATACTTTTGATTATAATATTAATTTAAGCTTGGGTTTGTACAAGCTCGATAACTTCATTACTTAAAAAAAAATGTTCGCTGTTCTACAGATCCGAGGATTTCCCCGCCTGCACAGTGTTCTCTGTCTCGACTTTCAGCAATTCTAAGCCTCCAGACGGAATGAGCTCGGTTTTCAGGACAGTGGTTTGGTTTTTGACTAAGATAGCACTTCCATGTGTCCTGCTTGGTGCTGAGATCACGAACGGCATCCCAGGGATGTTAGGGGGGATTCTCGTTTGAGCGATGGGTTTCTTGAATGCACAGGATATCCGGTTGGAGGGGGGGGGGGCAACAGTTCTATTTTGGCCCCAGAGAATTACTCCATATTATGGTTGATAATTTTAAGCTATTTGCTGTTAGACGTTTGCATGTTCTCTGAGGTCACAGGCTGAGGGCTCATCATTTTACCACCTAGTTGCTCAGAAGCTAGAGTTCTTTCTTGCATGTGTGTTAGGGTTGGTCTCCACAAATGGATTAGCAGGGTCAAGACGAGAGGGTTTCTAAATTGACCCCAGCATGATCAATATATAGACCCGTGTACCCCCACCTGTTATAATTATCATTTCAGGTCCAGGTGTGGCAGGGTCTTCGTCATGGGATTATCCCCAACCCCGAGAGTTTGGGGCCAAACAGCTACAAGAATCCCCTGCCACCTGCCCTTATACAGGTGGCATTAATCCTAGGAAGCAGCTTTGGTAACCTAGGCGATTATCACAAACATTTTTCCAACAATGCACCTTCACATCTTTTCCTGCACTGAGGGATGATTCTCCGGCGATCATCCCTCTCCTACTATTAGCCGGAGATGTAGAGAACAACCCTGGGTCCATCACAAGCTATACATGTCCAACACGTTCCAAACCTATCATCTCAAGCCGACAGACAAAGGACTTAGTGTAATTCATGCAAAAAAACTGGGCCGGCCCACCTTACTTTCACAACACTTGCTGACATAAAGCAATACACAAACACCTGGGCCTTATCTACATACCCACCCATAACCTCACCCTCATCATCCCATCCCCAGCCTGCATCCTTACCCAAACCCTCACCCTTGCCACCCACTTTCCCACCGCCCTCCTCCCCAAACAATCCTCTACCTCCTTAATCCTGATCCTAATTCTCCCCTACCTGTACCCCAACCCCATACAGCAACCTGCAACACGTACAGAACACACAACATCAACACCTTACAATATAATATTGATAGGATAAAAAAAATTAACTCGAACACTTCCTCAAACAACGCAACATACATATTGCCATCATGCAAGAAACAAAACTACGACACTCACAAAAAACACCTTCATTTCACAATTTCACCACCATTAAACAAGACAGGACCGACGGCAGCGGCGGTGGACTCATAGCACTGATCCACCAATCAATCTGTTTCGTGGACACAAGTACCACCACCAAATCCCTCCTCCCTTACGCAGAAAGCACCACTGAAACCCAACCAACCCAAATCCGAACAGATAACAAATCCACAATTACAATAGTTAACATGTACCCCTACCATCATCCCACATAGTTCCAAACAAATTTAGGCCAAACCCAGACCAACATGCCACCATCCCCAACCTTATCATGGGTGGTGATTTCAACGCCGAGTCGTCGGCCTGGTATAACAATACCAACATAGATATAAAAGTGAACATTGCCATAACCAGCAGAAACATAGATACTTGCGTGTACTGGATAGACTTTGCATCGAAAGTGTTTGGAAACACATAGGGAGACCTGAAATCATGATAAATCTCTAACGTGTTTTAGTTCTCTCTGCTTCTTTCTCGCCGTCGCTCTATGCTTGCTCTTATATAGCCCGGGAATCGGTGCTTACGTTTCCGGGATGCCGAAACGTATCTAAAGTAGGTAGTTTAGACACCTCCAACCAATGGGAACGAAGAACATGTTTTGGCGCCAAATTATGTATCGTTTTCCTGAGCTTGGCGTCATGACAGAACGTATTTTCGAAACGCACCCCAAACAGACGGGTATTGCGCAATGGGTTACTTATACATTTTATGAAATATGTTTGTAACATACATTAATGACAATACACATCATCATATTCATGCAAGGCGTGCCTTAGAAAATAAGGACGTGACAAACATACACATACAAACACACACACGCACGCACGCATGCACGCACGCACGCACACACACTTTTCCCAAGAGAACGAGGTGGCGGCTTGCAGTGAAATGATTTTCTACTGGGGACAGAGACAGAACTCAGTATCACATAGTAGGCGAGCTAGGCGCGTGCGTGTGTGTGTGTGTGTGTGTGTGTGTGTGTGTGTGTGTATTTACCTTGTATCTTACGAGAAGGGAAGCTACGTTTGTGGCATACCGTCAGTGTATCTCTCAGCATTTAGTTTGCTCTTAAATTCATGTATGGTTTTTGTACACACTATTGTTTCGTCCAATTTGTTCCAGATATCCACCACTCTTTTTGAGTTTCTTTTTATATCCTCTTGTATTTCTCTTATCCCAATTTAGTAAATCTTCTCTAATAAGGACTTCCATTCCTCTCATGATTCTATAGATGGTCAATAGGTCACCTCTTTCTCTTCTTAATTCCAGAGTCGGTAATTCCAACTTTGACAATCTCTCTTCATATGACATTTTTGACAGTTTCGAAAGTGTGTGTGTGTGTGTGTGTGTGTGTGTGTGTGTGTGTGTGTGTGTGTGTGTGTGTGTGTGTGTGTGTGTGTGTGTGTGTGTGTGTGTGTGTGTCCACAAACGTACGGCAGAGGAAGTGAACGTGAGTGAAGGGTTATGTTGGAGCGAAGACGTCATCGAGCATACGAACAGGTAGCTTTGTGCGTGTATGGCATTATGAGAGGGTTGGCTATGTATAAGGCGTAGTGAAAGTTCCCCTTGGGCGGTGGTTAGGGTAAAAGGGTGGGAGCTCTGTCCCTTTTCTCCTACGGAGGTCACCGAGTGAAGTCATCGAGTACATGACTATGTATGTCACCTGTGCGGGGATACATCCATTTTGTGCAGGAGCGTATAAGTTCGCTTGAACAAACAACTTAAGAGAAGACACATTTCTTAATAAAGATGGGGAAAGACAAAAAGATGATAAAAGACGGTTTCAAGTGCAGGGGATGAATGTTTTCATATTGAGAGAGACAAAGTTGTTGAAATTTGCGGAGATAGACGGTTGTATGAATCATTTCAGCATAAAATCCTGTACTTGTTTGGCGTTAGCAAGAACGGACAGATAACATTAAAGGAGGAAGATGTGGTGATCAAGTTTTCGGATGAGATATCGGAAAGTTTCTTTTATTACAAAGTTGGAGGTTCAAGGATACTTTGTGTGAAGAATGTGTATGTAAAGGAATCGGAGATGATGGTATTAGGTAGATATGGACTAAATGAAAATAAACCGAAAAAGAGAGAAGAAAAGAGAGAGAGAGAGAGAGAGAGAGAGAGAGAGAGAGAAAGAGAGGAAATGAGATTAAGAGAATGAGAGTGAGTAAATTATAGAAAATAAGGGAAAGGAAATAAAAAAGTGATGTATATATATATATGTATATATATATATATATATAGAGAGAGAGAGAGAGAGAGAGTGAGATTGGTTAGAGACAGACAGAAGGACAGACAGAGAGAGAGAGAGATAGGGTGGGAGTGGAAATAAGAGTAAGGGAATGAAAGTGAGTGAACAAAAGATAAAAAAAAATGAGGGAGAGAAAATGAAAAAGAGAGAGAGAGAGAGAGATCTGATAGGCATCCGTCCCATACACTATTATCAATATTCCACATATATCAGAGAAAGTGTATAACGCGATTAGGCATCAGAAAGGTCACAGGAAAGCGATGACATATCACATGTGAAGTGAAAAAGTGTAGTGTAGTGCAGAAATAAATTCTCGAGGAAAAGAGTTAACTGAATCTGATCTATGTGAACGTAAGGATAATATTCACATGAGACTATCATTTCCACGCCACGCCACGTAAGTGCGGTCAAGGCAGCCACAGAAAAGGCCATGGCTGCTGAGAGATAGATAGATAGGTAGATAGATAGAGATAGAGATAAAACGAGAGAGAAAATAAGAGAGAGGGAAAAATAGAGAGTGAGAGAATGTGTGTGTGTGTATGTGTGTGTGTGTGTGTGTGTGTGTGTGTGTGTGTGTGTGTGTGTGTGTGTGTGTGTGTGTGTGTGTGTGTGTGTGTGCGAGAGAGAGAGAGCGATGAGGTAGAAAGAATGAGAGAGAAATAGACAGATAGACAGACAGCTAGATAGATGAAAAGTGTTTTATTCTTGCTGGTCTTTGTATTGGGTGGGGGGTGCTCTGCAGCATCCACAGTCCAGTGGCATACTTTGCAGACGTCGTTCTGGTTAGGATCAGGAAATGTTATTTGTTAGCAGATGGACATCGCTCATTCTGAATAAATCATATTCATTCATATTAATCACGTCAATTTAACGACTCACAGTTTCTTTTCACAGACCATCGATAAAAGGGTTTAGCAATGCAAAAGCCGTCACTGGATCAAGGAGGTCAAACCGGCCCCCCTCCCCACAGTCCCGCCTTACTTAGTGTATCCTTTGTGAATTATATCGTGGTGAAACTTGACAATAACATTGTGGTTATGAATGTCCCCTCCTCCTTCATCCTATTGTTCCCGAGGGGAGTCCCCGAGTAAGAGAGAGAGAAGGGGGATAGATAGATAGATAGATAGATAGATAGAGAGAGAGAGAGACCTTGTGCGGAAAGGGTTAATCAAGATATACGATGAGGTTTCTTTGGTTTCTCTGCGTGGCGGTTTTCCGTCCGGGTAACAGGCGAGCTCGCAAATACAATCAGGGACAACTAAACGGACGCATAACTTATCAGAACCATGCAAATTTTCCCCTTCGATTTTGTGCATTTCACACCTCTCTATATGCCATAGTTTTCTTACAATAGACGTGATTATGAAAAAAATAATAATTTAACAACTAGTTCATATTATAGGTCAGGTTCGGTTGTCCACAATAGCACATTTCCGCCTACACTAGCTTCAGCGGAACATGAAACTTCTTAGACGCCTCTCCCACGACCCATACAGACGAAAAAAGGAATCTACTTACAAAGAAACGACACGCCTATGGGATGCTTTGCCTTCTGGGACTTTCTTCAGCAGATTAATTTTACCCGACACAGGAACGACATATGAAACTCTTTATTGAGACCTCATCATATAATGACCCGCCTTTCAGTTAAATAAAATCAACTGATGTAAGACAAAAAAAAAGAAAAAAAGAAAAGGATAACACCCATTTACTGAAAACGTTTTTCTCACTTAATCCTCTCTCCGGATGTGAAAAGAAACGCACCCACGCACCCACCAATCAACCTTCCCTACCTACTAACCCACCCATCCACGTACACACTTGACAACAGTACCCGCCCACTTTCCTCTTTCTCCCTCCCTTTCTTATTTTTTTACCTTTATTCCTACTTTCCCATTTACCTACCTACATGATCATTTACTTGCCTATCTCCCTCTATTCGTTCCTCTCCTTTTCCTTCCCTTCTTTTTCTCTCTTCCTACCTCCTTTACTATCTGCCTTCCTCCCGTTCTTCCCTTCCGACTTCCTTCCCTAATTCCTTCTACCGCGCGCACACCCGACATCCACTCCTAACCTCCTTCCCTGGCCTCATTCTTTTGTTGACTCCCCTCCCTCCCTCTCCTCCTCCTCCTTTAATACTCGTATGATGCCCCGTTTCTGCTTATAACATCGAAGAGGATTACTCCCGCCAGCCCCCTGTGGCTCGCTCCATTCTTGTTGCTAACCAGGAAGACATTAGGTCGTTGTCCTCGGCTCTTTGATTCCAGGGTTAAGGTCAAGTTTACCAACAGCAAAAAGGTCAGAGAGGGTTAGGTTTGCCAGGCTTCACTGACTCCGCTGCACCGTGTCGCCCTAGAGTCTGTAGAAATATGAGGCCGATTAGGTACAAGCATTTGTAGCGAAGTGTCACATGTATATGTATGTCGGTGAGCGAGTGAGTTTTTATGTTTGCTTGTATTGTAGGAGTGTTTATATATGTATCTATGTATATATGTATGTATGTATCATCATAATCATTATTATTATTATTATTATTATTATTATTATTATTATTATTATTATTATTATTATTATTATTATTATTATTATTATTATTATTATTATTGTTATTATTATTATTATTATTATTATGATGATGTTGTTGTTGTTGTTCCATGTTTCTCCGCATACAGTGCTGTCGGCACAATCACTCCTTCATACAATCTCCTCTTGGCATCCATTCCCAAATTTCTATTCCTCATTACACTTTTGAATCCCCCAAGGCAATTACTTGCTTCTCTCAATCTACATTCTACCTCCACCTCCACACCTCCCTTTCCCGTCACATTTGGACCCAAGTATTTAAAACTATCCACTTCCTCCAGTATATATATATATATATATATATATATATATATATATATATATATATATACTTCTATATATATATATATGTGTGTGTGTGTATATGTATGTATATACATATATATAGATATGTATGTATATATTTATGTATATATACATATATACATGCATACATATTATACATATATATACATATATATGTATGTATATGTATATATATATATATATATGTATGTGTATATATATATATATATGTATATATATATATATACATGCATATATATTATACATATATATACATATATATATGTATATATATATATATACATATATGTATGTATGCATATACATATATATAGATATGTATATACAGTATATATATATATATATATATGTATGTATATACATATATATAGATATGTATATATATATATATATATATATATATATATATATGTATGTATATACATATATATAGATATGTATGTATATATATATATATATATACATATATATATGTATGTATGTATATACATATAGATATGTATGTATATATATATATATGTATATATACATATATATATGTATATACAGTATATATATATATATATATATACATGTATATATGTATATATATATATACATATATATATGTATATATAATATGTATATGTATATATATACAAATATATGTATATATATATATATATAATATATATATATTTGTATATATATATGCATATATATATATATGTATTATGCACATATATATATATATATATATATATATATATATATATATATATATACATATCGGAAAAGTGTAAACGCCAGACTTAATTCAAGGGCTTATTTGCCCGACGTTTCGATTCCCGTCCAGGAATCGTCTTCAGGGGATATAATGGATGGTGAACTCAGATATAAATCGTCAAAGTGGTAAACGTGGAGAAGGTTTCACACTCTCAATCACATATACAAAGCAATCCT
>NC_134783.1:60384946-60399946 GCF_046742065.1 Oratosquilla oratoria
CACTCGGCTACAATTACAAAATGAATATAATCGGGATTCCGACACTTGCATCCTCATATACTCACTCACCCTCCCCCCACCCATGACGCCGACGTAGGCGTCATCGTATTGAAGGTGTTAAAAGAAACCGGCATTCCTCCTCGGGTGGGGATTAGTCTCCAATCATAAAGGAATGCAGCGTGACTATACCGTAAGGTTATCATTCAAGTTCGTAGAGTTGTATTAGTTGCACGAAATTGATGCAGTCAAGACCCGACAAGCAGGTGTTGAATTAGGAATAATTACAGGAAGTCTGAACGGGAGTGTCAGAGAATGAAAGCAGACAGAATGGCAGTGTCATGTCGAGAAACAGGACGGCAAATGATAGGTTCTCACTTGACTGGGATGCAATGCTTAACATTAGCAAGAGCGGGAGCAATGGGGACTGGGAGCGGCGTCAGGTCAGTGACCGATGCGGACGTGGCAATGCATGAAGGAAGGGAGATAACCGTGCTAGGGAGAAGAGTCTCCTATTTGGCAGTCAGCCAGCCAGCAAACTGAAGAGTTGGAGATGGCTACCCCACTCAACATCCACCACACACAAACACACATACACGTACACGTAAACAAACACACACACACACACACGCACATACAAACACATATACACACCCACCCACTGACCCTCTTTTAGCTCCCCACCCACACCGACCAGGTGTCAGAACGCAAAGCAGGAAATGCCTCCGTTCGTGTAGTGAACTAGCGACACTTCCGTGTCGTGCACCTCTGCCTTTCCAGTTCCACACTCGCCATCTCCACCTCCACCACCGTCGCCATAACCACAGACTGACACCAGGAACGTTGATCATAACGATACACGACCCATACGACAACTACAGCTTCCAGCACTGTTGTCAACGTAACCTATACACGTAAGTTTAGAGGCAATAACCAGGTTCCCCATCACTGCTGGCTAAATCAGGTAGCTGTTGTCATTCCTCCCATCGAGTCTGTGCTCATTTGCACCTGCCAACAGTACCGCAAATACTGCCAGCACTGTCCCAAAGACTGCGAGCAGCACGATAGAAAATTCCAACAGTGTAATGTGTCAACATTACTGGTACTGCCAATGGAGTTGATGGACAGCCCCAATAGTGTCAACATTGACAACACTGCCTGCCTGCCTGCCTGCCTGCCTGCCTCCTACTGTTGGCATAACTTGCGTTTCAAATATTTTTCCTTCAGGAGATCAAGTTTTTGCTGCCTGGCACACTTTGCCACTGGAAGGAGGAAGAGTAGGAGAGGGAGGAGGAGGAGAAGGAGGAGGAGGAGGACTATAAGGAAGATGGAGGAGGAATGGGAAAAGCACAAGAGGTAGGCAGAGGAGGAAAAGGAGGAGGTAAAGTAGGGCAAGAACGAGGAGAAGAAAGAAGAGGATTTCGAGGGGTAGGAAGAGGGCGAACAGGAAGGGAAAATGAGCAAGATAAAAAATGGGAATAAAAGGAAAAGGAGGAGGAGAAGGATAGTAGGAAGGTAAAAATAAGAAAGGAAGAGGTACGACGAGGAACAGGAAAAAGAGGATTAAGAGGAGAAGAAAAAATATGAGGAAAAAGAGGAGAGGAAGCAGGAAAAGGAAGTAGAGGAGCACAAGGAAGAAGAGAGGATGGTGAGGTGGAAGAGGAGGTAATGAAGGAGAAGGAGAAAGAAAAGATGAATAAAAAAGGGAAGGAAAGAGAAGGAAAAGAAAAAGAAAGACGAGAAGGAGAAGTAGAATGAGACTGAGAAAGAGAAAGAGAAGTAAGAGGAAAAAGAGAATGTGAGGAAGAAGGAGAAAGAGAAGAAGGGGAGAAGAAGGAGCGAAAGGGGAAGGAGAAATGGATGTATAAGGGGAAGGAAATGAAGAAGGAGAGATGGAGAGTGAAAAGCAGAGAAAGAGGAAGGGGGAAGAGGAGAAGGAAAATGAGGAGAGGAAGAAGGAGAAAGTGAAGGATAAAGGGAAGAAGAAAAAGGAGGAGAAGGAGAATTAGTAGAGGAGAGGAGCAGGAGGAAGAGAAAGTTAAAGGGAAGTGGGAACCGTAGGAGTTGCAGAAGGAGAAGGACAATGGAGGAGGAGGAGAAGAAGGACGAGAAGGAGAGGGAGAAAGAGGAGGAGGAGGAGAAGGAGAGCGAGGAAGAGGAGAAGGACGAGAAGGAGAGGGAGAAAGAGGAGGAGAACGAGAATGAGGAAGAGGACGAGAAGGGGAGGGAGAAAGAGAAAGGAGGAGGAGGGGGAAGCTTCTACTTTCCTCCTCCTCTTCCCCCCCCCTTTTCCTCTACTTCTCCTTCTCCCTTTCTTCTTCTTCCTCTTCTGCTCGTTCTTCTTCTCCTGGGAAGGAAAAGGAGAAGGAAAAATAGAAGAATTGGCAGAATAAGGAGAAGGGAAGTGAGGGACAAAAATGAGAAGGAGGAGGAAAATTGAGAAAGGTGAGTAGGAGGAAGAGGAGGAGGTGGATGAGGAAGAGGAGAAGAAGCAGAGAAAGGAAGAGGAAAAGAAGGAGAATGTGAAGGAGGAGTAGAAGGAGAAGAAAAAGAAGAAAAGGAAAAGTAGAAAGGTGAAGGAAGAGAAAGAAAGGAAAGAGGAGGAGGAGTAGAAATATGTAAAGGAGGTGGAGGGAAATAAGAAGAATTAGGACAATCAGAAAGCAAAGGAAAAGGAGGAGGAGAAGGAAGAGAAGTAGAAGAACAAGGTAATGAGGGGCATGGAGAAGAAGAAAGCGGAGGAGAAGGAGAGGGAAAGTAAGGAGTACTAAGAAGAGGATAATGAGGATGAGGTAGGTAGGAGCAGAAAAAGAAGAGAAGGAGAAGAAGTAGAAGGAGGAGAAGAAAAAGAAGAAGGAGACGGAGAAGGGGAAGGTCTAGGAGAAGAAGAAGAAGGAAAATGAGAAAATTGAGAAATAAAAGGAGAAGGAGAAAAAGAAGATGGAGAAGGAGAAAGAGAAGGAAAAGAAGAATAAGAGGTTGATAATGAGGAGAAGGAGGAAGAAGAGGAGAAAGGCGAGTAGGAACAGTTGGAGGAGGAGGAAAAGGAGGATATGGTGGTGAGAGAGGCACAATGAACTGCCACAAATCTTTCCATTCGTCAGCAAATTTTGCTACCGTCTTGTCTCAACCCTCCGTTGCTGTAGTTGTCATCGTCGACGTCGTCGCCGCATATCGACTTCGTCGTCGTTAAAGTCTCTGAACACCGACATGAGTCGCCACCAAAACACACTTAGAAACAGATTCCCAAGAAATAAATCCTCCCTTTGTTGGTTGTGCCTCAAACCTCAAGCTTCCCTTGTAAAGAACATCTCACCCTTAGTCCCTTTCCTATAGATCATTCTCCTTTCACGAGTATTTATTATTTTTACCACCGTAACTTTGTTGTGCTCAAGACAGGCTTTTCTACCCACAGATTAATAAGCGTCTTTCTGCCCATAACGCTCGTTTTCTTTCTCGTTTTCTTTCTCCTGCCCACAACCACCACCACCCCCCACACACACACTCACTCACACGCACGCACTCTCTGAGCTGACACTCTCAGACGATAGAAAGTTGCAGCATTCCTTCCTCTCTGCTTCCCAAATCTCTCTGATTCAGTCACCTCCGAGTCACAACCGTTTGTATCTCCTTGTCCAGATTTGCAGGACGTATTTCTGCGGGACAGTTTGTTGTCGCATTAACACAGATTTTGCTGATAGAGGTGTGAACGAACTCTAGATGGGTCGAGAGTCCGCTCAAGTTTCTCAGGTGCCTAAAGTCGTCTCTCGTTCGTGCACGTCAGAGAGTCAGGAACGGTAAGTGTCGCTTCACTACGGAGCTGCTCCGCCCAGAGACGAAGTATTCATTTTTATGACAGCACCAGGAAGTGATATTTGCCTTCGCGTTACCCGTATTTTGATTGCCGGGTCGTTTTAGTCTGTTATTCGCAAAACGACAGAGAGCCCCGGTCGAGTCCAGCACCTCCGTCTTGGCGTGGACTCCTCTTCCTCCTCTCCTGACCATGTGACGGTAGGAAAGGATCTTTGCCACCTTGCGTCAAGGCTGCGAGAGGCGAGATGAATGGATGCCGAGGAGGAGGAGGAGAAGAGAAGGAGGAAGAGTAGGGGGAGGAGAAGGAGGAGGAGGAAGAGGAGAGGAGTATCCTACATGTGGCGGGGTTCGAGTGAAAGCGACGGCATCTACTCGGTGAGCGAGAGCGAGAACGGCGATGGAAATCCACCGAGCGTTACTGCTGGAGTAGAGGAAACGCTGTCCGAAAGGCGGTCAGGTCTACTTTGACTGCGTATGCAATTTGGCGCAGTTACACTCAGTGAATCTGATGAAATGTTTGTGTATGCTTGTGTGTCCATGTATTAGTGTGTGTGTGGGTGTGTATGTGGGTGTTTGTGTGTGTGTGTGTGTGTGTGTGTGTGTCTGTGTGTGCGTGTGTGTGTGTGTGTGTGTGTGTGTGTGTGTGTGTGTATGTGTGTGAATAGTCACTTTAAAGTGTGCATGAAATACATAAGGTCAGGTATAAAGACTTCGATGTGCGGACTGTTATGCTAATCCACTTTTTCGGCTGCCACAGAAACCCTCTTATTCCACAGGTGGATTGCTTTGTCCCAAGAACGACGGTGGCTCGATATGTCCGGAAATGTGGAGGCGCTGGTGAACTACAGTTCATAAACAATCAACTTTGGACAAAAAGAAACTTTTAATCTGTCAAGAATCCAAAAATTCATGACTGGTGGTGATTTGGATTTCAGTTACGAAAAAAAAGAATATATTTAATCAAACTTCCCTAAAGTTTAACACCCTCCAGCTTGACAGAAAAAGAAAACTTGCATAAGCAGCTAAGAAAAATTCTGAAATGTCTGTCAGTTCGTTTTTTTTTTTTTTTTTTTTTTTTTTTTTTGCTTGTCTCTTGGTTGTGTGGCTGTCTGTTTCCTCTATTTGTTTATTACTTTTTCTGACTTGGATCTCATGATGAACCATAAAGTCTCCTGATGTCCTTTTGTTTTACTATTGTAAACAAGTTCCATTGGAAGTCATTGCAGATTAAAATTTTATTGAAACGTTTAAACCCCAAAACTTTTCTACGAAAACTAAACGATCCTGGGTAAATGCTTTTTATTCAGTGAGGCGCTTTGCCTTCAGGACAGCCTGTTCTTCAGAGTTCCTTCCTTGGGATCCAATGAAGCCGTATATCAACTACAGCTTCCAATCAGGAAAGAGAGAAAGGGAGAGAGGGGGAGAGGGATTGAGAGGAGAGAAACTATAGCCTTAAGCAGTATCTTAAACGCTAAGGTGGCTCTTGTCACTAAAATCCAAATTTATCTCATTAAACCCCTTTGATACCTTAAAGGGTTTCCCTCAGCTGTATAATATCTTCTGGTGTCAGCTAGATCAAATAGAGATCTTAGAGGGCCAGAAGAGAAAATACAAACAAGATCAGAGGGAACTTAAGTAGAAAAAGAGAATTTAGATAAGACGTAACATAAAAGTCTTCATGATACAGACTATATTCTTGGGTACCGAAATAACTGGATTCAGAAAGGATCTCGGAAAATCTAAGCAAAAACTACATAGGTATGAGTCTTACGGATATTACTGTAGTTGCAACAAGAATAGGAAGTAGAGAATCAGCAAGAGCTTCTTTGTGAGTACAAAATGACCTAGTTACAAGGAGTTGTAGAGCTTCGAGGACCACTGACGAACGCGCAAACTGGAGAACCCTAAAGCCCCAGTCACACTATCACGAGTCTCGTCAAATGTTGTGAATTCGAACATCTGCTGAACGGCTTCGCTTACAGTATCCCAGACTTCACTAAGGGCAATTCAACAATGTGTCTAATAATCGTATAGATTTAACTTTTCTTAGTTTGCCATTCAGCATCTCAACATATGACGCAAAGGTGACTTGACATTTGGAGATTCGAAAAATAAGAAATTGTAAACGAAGTCGTCTCTACTCAAACGAACTCACTTGAGTCGTGACAGTGTGACAAGGGCTCAAGTCTCACACATCGAATTCGTGGTGCAGGTATAACATAATAATTGTATATATTTTCAAGGCGCTAATATTCCTCACTAGATTTTTTTTTTCTTTGACCATGAAGTACAGCTTAAAAGAGCTGCACAGTGGAAATTAAATGTTATTACTTGATGCCCATGCTGAGCGGTTTAATTTTTTCTTTAAAAGTTCAGCTTTCAAGGTTTACCGCCCTTGGGAGGGGGGGGATACGGGGTCACACGAAGAATCGTCACCCTCAGACTTCGACAGGGTGACAATTCTTCATGTGGACCATCCTAGGGTGACAATTCTTCATGTGGGCTATCCTAGGGTGACAATTCTTCATGTGGACCAGGGTGACAATTCTTCATGTGAGCCATCCTGGGTTTACGATTCTTCAGTCGTATAAGTTGATGACAAGAAGCATAACCCTCATTCAACCTAACCCAGCCTAACCTAACCTATCCTAACGTAACCTAACCTAATCTTTATTCCACTATTGATATTCGGTGTACTGGAGTGACAATTCTTCAGGTGGGATCTCATGGGGTGACGATTCTTTACGTGGGCGTTCTGGGAACTTGGTGACACCCCTGATAAACATCATTATAGAAAGCTTATGGGAAGCCACGAGAGCGCGATTCAAACAATTGCCCGATACTTACCGGGACTTGAACCCAGGCTGTCCATACCTGAGTTAAATATATATATATATATATATATATATATATATATATATATATATATATATATATATATATATATATGAAAAGTATGGGAGCAGATTCTCTTGTAAGCATGTGTTGTTAAAATCGACAGCATTCTGACAGTTGTTAATCTTCTTGTGCGTATTTTCAATTTTTCTAACAAGGATTCGGCCATTTGAGGGGTGAGCAAATACCGTAATTTTGCCTCTGATCACGACAGACATTTTTGTCCACCTGTGTGGGTAGATCCCGGGCTAAATCTCCTCTTCAGAACATTTTGGCGCCAAAGCAAAACAAGCTCTGCAAAGTGTGTCACAGTTAATGGGAATTACAAATGAACAACGAAAACCAGAAGACAAAGAAGTTGCTGCTGGGGATGCCAGAAGCTACCAGAGACGAGAATTGGTCCTTGCTGTTATTATGGGAAGAATATAGAGCCAAGAGGAGCTACAAAGCGAGGCCTTCATGAGAACCGAGACAAGACTGGGCGGGATCTAGGCGAGGTATGAAGAACAATGGCACCTTGGGAAGACAAAGACCCACAGCAAGTTGAAAGACAAAAGATACTTTTCTCATGGCACAAAGAATGAGTGTTAATTTTATTTTCCTTCAACGACACAGCTCGTAGTGTCGGGGAGAAAAAATGGGGTTGGGAACGAGAGAGAATGCCACACGGAAGTCTTCCTCTCATGTCGACCGAGAAGAGAACGTGGATACACTAGGGGAGGTCACCCAAGACGGGGTCGAGGGTGAGTGTGAGGTTGAACGTGAGCGTGAGTGTGTTCAGGGTGAGAATGAGAGTGAAGGTGACCATGAAGGTAAGAGTGAAGATTTGGGCGAGGGTGAGGGCAAGATTGAGGATGAGGGCGAGGATGGCGGTAAGATTGAACACCTGGATAGGCTAGATAGGATTGTGTTTATATTGGGGAAAAAGAGTGGAAGGCGATATGATGGGAAAGAGATGGATAGAAGGGGGGATTGATAAGATGGATAGAAGAGAGAGATTGATAAGATGGGGTAAAAGGGAGAGATTGATAAGGTGGATTGAAAGGAGGAAGAGGATGAATAAAAAGACAGAAAAGGAGTGTAGTTGTCTCTCAGGCAGTAGCCTGCCTTTTATGGCCGTGACGTTAACCTCTTTTGTACCAGGTGGCACTTCTCCTACCCTTGCTGGGCTATCTATTGAGCTCCGTGGCATCCCTTTGGCGACGGATGCGCTAAACACGTCGACGCGATGACGTATACCGATGACGTAGCCTACACCGAAGATGATACTCCGGTTCAAGAGAGGCAGTTTCATGCAACTGAAGGTTCGGGAAGTAGGGTGGAGGCGTGTGGACGGTGTAATTCTACCTTCAATGAAGTTCTCAATTGGTGGTGACCTTCCTCCGGGGGAGAGTCTGCTCTTAAGGTGCATAAAAACTCCTTACCTTAACCAAAAACAAAACGTGTAATGAGCGTCACCAAATTGAAGGAAGTAGAACGAAAAAAGAAACATTGTTTATTTTTAAATCGTTTATTTCCAAATCGCTGATAGTAGATTCGCAACGGGTAATGCGTGGATAGAGGGTAATATTACGTTGCCAGACAGTAGTAACTATCTGCTGCGAGTCTCACTTCGTCAAGGGTTTCACAGGTACAAGTGGCGCTACAGGAGAAGGAAGAAGAGAAGAATAAGGAGGAGGAGGAGGAGGAGAGGAGCGGAGGAGGAAGAGGAAGAGAAGGATAAGGAGGGTGAGGAGGAGGAGAAAGAAGAGTTCTGAGAAAGAAAGTGCCAGGTGGTTGGAAAGTCCCTCATAGATCTGTTGGGGACGCGAAGCGAGGGAGAGTCCTCAGGGACGCTTGCGGACGAGGCCCACCAGGGACACGCCAGCCGTCGACTGCAGGCAGTGCAGGGTGTCATCCCAAAGGCGAGGAGTGGGACGGAAGGAAAACGAAGTCAGATGGAGGGAAGCGGTTGGAGGGTGTAGAATGGAAGGTGGAAGAATGAGGGTGGAGGGTAGAAGTTGAGGAGTGGAGATCGCCATGTTTGTTGACACGATTGTCCGTAATTGATCAAATTCCAGGATAATTTTATATTATCATCATTATTTCTCACCTTGAAAAGTCGTTTTGGTTCATTCAAATAAATGTTGGTGATGGCGATGACGAGCCTCCATACCGTCGTTGATAATTGACCCTACAATCTATTTGTCACCTCCTAGGTCTCTCAGTGTATTTGGTGATTTGGGATTACAATCTCCACAGCTGATGCTTTGCTGCGATGATCCCACCTCGTCTTTCGTTTTCGTCATAATCCATGAAGTGTTTTGTTTGGCTTATGGGGGACCTGTATCCTGCTATTGCGCAGAATTAAACACAACCTTCGACTGACTTTCTATGGAAGACAATGATGTGATAGATTTTTGTATTCTGCAGTCCGGCGTGGAAATGCACGGCGGCCTAATTCACTTCCGCACAACCCAACAGAAATGTGGTGGCGTGGCGTGGCGTGGCGTGGCGTGGTGTTGTGTAGGGTGGCGTGGTTGGCGTGTGTGTGTGTGTGTGTGTGGTGGACGTGGTTGAAGTAGTGAAGGTGGTGGTGGTGATGGCAGTGGCATTGATGGTGGCGATGGAGAAGGTTAGTTTTTTGTAAGGTGTCTGTAGTCTGTCGCGTGACTGAGGCACCAGCTAAAGAATGACATAGATAAAGAGGAGAGAAGGCCAGGAGGGACGGCGGTGGTTCAAAAGATTCTTAGCTTCTTTACTCTTTTGTTTCTTCGCCTCCCCTCTAAACGTCACGCATGACCTTTGGCGTCAACTTTGACCTAAACAAATCGCCAACTTTCGTCCAACGATCTTTGACACCCGAGGCGGCGACGCGACGTGGCGGCTGTGATGTGAGGGCTGCGGTGGAACAGCCCACCTGGCGACAGACTGGCTCCTGGAGCCCGGGTTTGCAATTTAGGGTTCTGCAGAGTTGGTCGGTGGACCCTTGGGGCACTGAAGTCTGGCACTCGAGAATTCGCTCTCTCCTGCGCCAGGAGCTTGCCAGGTTTCACTTCTTCCGCATAGACCTGCTAATGACTGTTCTCGTAAACACGCGAAGCAGTAAAACTCGCGAATGGGAATAACGAAAGCAGTCATTTTCTATACAGTCCAACAGCCCAGATTCTTGCAATTATTACCGCTCAGAATTTCTTTAACGTTTGCTGCTACTTTTGTACTAACTTCTTAATCTGTGAAATCTAATCGACGTTCACTTTCCAATATTATTATCACCCTAATCTATCTTGAAAAATTGTCTAGCTCCAATCAAATACATTTTATGCACTTACAAAACTCTCATCTTGAATGCACATTCTGACCGTACACATTCATTGCACTTATTTTTTCATGTGCATTTTCAAAAGGGCTCAAACTCCAGGAATAGAAGGTGCAGAGGTTATGAGGTTGAACGAAGGGAAAGTAATGCGTACTTTTGTACAATTGAAAGCGATTTGTTCAAGGTCCTTTCTGTGAGGTCATAAGCTATGATTGCAGCAGTAGGCAAAGGTTCAGTCTGGCCGGACAAACGCGTGTGCTGTACCACCATATAAATGGATAGATGATGACGAAAAACTTAGCCTAATGCGATTATTAGGTACCCTGGGATACGCTTATGGTAGTATAATAACTAAGGAGGGAATAGTGACAGGGAAACTTGGGAAAGAGAAGTGTTTTTTAAGAAAGAGTGGAATGTGTAGACCAGGTGTTTACAATGAACCGTGCACGTGAAAGGTTTGTAGAGAATGTCATGAAACTGAGGGTGCGTTTTGTAGACATTGGTAAGGCATACGACAGGGTATCCAGGGGCACGTTTATAGTGTGTGTTAGAATGAAAGGAACTGATGTTTGTACACAGAAGATAAGCGGCTCAGTGTGGGAACGGTGCTGGGGCAAGAATGAATGATGTCACTGTGGTTGTTTAATGTGTAAACTCCGGGGTCTTTGAAGGAGGTGATTGCAAAGGTAACTGGGAGGGGAATAATAAGGAATGACTTGTTATTGACTAGGCTTTGTGGATGTGATAGAGAAGAAAACTGCATGTACTAGTGGTGGCATATGGAATGGATAGCAGAGAAAAGAGGAAAGCTGAAAGTCGATGTAGAAAATATTTCTGTTATGAGGTTAGGTTGATGGATAAAGAAATGATGGCCGGTTGGTAGTAAGTTTGAACATAAAGTTCTTGGCATGTAAAGATGAATGCATTTCATTTACAAGTGATTCCGTAATGATTAATCACTTGGGCATGGTGACGCGTTCTACAGATCTTCCCTGGCCATTATGAAAACGTGAAGGAGTGGGAGTTGACTTCTTCAGGAGTGTGTGCGTAGTGAGGAAAATGAAGAGACTAACAAATAACCACACGACAAAAAAATTGAAAAAGAGCTTGTGTGGAGGAAAATATAAATAAAGCCTTGTTGTTTTAGCTTAACGCGTAGAGGAAAGACATAGACTGTACTGTATTATATTTCGTCGCCAACAATTCATCCTTGGGGGCATTGTCGTTAACGGAGATTAAACGTAGTAGCGATAGAGGACAGAAGAGGGTGCTTATAGCTTGTTCTGGGCAAAAATTAGGGAGGAAAATGCTGAGAAGGGAGAGGGGAGCAAAAGGAAACAATATTCCTCTGTTCGTATTATTAAACGTAGAGTAGGGATAGAGGACAGAAGAGGGTGCTAATAGCTAATGCTGGGCCAAAATTAGGGATGAAAGTATCGAGGAGGGAGACTGGAGCAAAAAAAGAAAAAGAAAAGTATTCCTCTGTTCGTTCTCATTTTGATAGCAGACATGGCAGTTTCAGTGCCAAAGGCCTTGGCGCAAGAAGCTGCGCTCTCCCTCTCGTCAGGAGAAAAGGAGCGAGGAAAGTTGGGGCGGGTCGGAGGTTGTGCAACGTCAGAGGACCATTATTTTGGTCTGGGACGCACGTCCATGACCCAACGGGCGTGAGTGATGCACCGCTTCGGCGACGGGCCAACCCGAACCGACACGGGATGAACCCCGGATTCCCGTCTCGCTCCGAATTCCACCGCTTCTGTTCGCCATTAATCATGTACGCAAAATGACAGTCGTAATGCCATAAATATTGTATCACGCAACTTCTGGTTTCTGTTCACGGTTACCTGGACACAAAAAAGAGACACACATTAAGCAAGGACGAACCGCTCGTGAAGGGTCCGAGTATCGGATTGTACGCTACTCATGCAACAGAGATTTCCGCTTTCGTTCCTGCGCTGCGCAGGTTGTGTCAGGTAATGTCAGCGAGAAAATCCACATGACGTTACACAAGCGCAGAGATAGTAATAGAAACTGCCTGCAGCATGACGTTAAAGCAACATTCGGGAAAAAAAAATCTTAAACAGTCTCTAGTACGATGACACTCCCTAAGCTGAATAGAGTTGCCATGATCCAGTGAATTACAATAGTAAAGTATACTGGCAGGAGATCTATCTGCTCATAAAGATACTAGGTAGAAAAGATAATAAATGAAATACACAGAGTATTTTCTACCAAGGGGTGGAGTGACCCTAAGGCTGCCAAAGTGGAATGAAATTAGAGAATGAATGAATGAAATGGAATTTCATTGACTGGAAATCCATTATGAAGCTCATCAAATGTTAAATAATTGCCAAGAATTTGTTCTTCACATTAGAAAAAAATGGGTCCTGAGACACATGTAATCTTTATTTGTGACATAAATGGACTGACTTGATGATAGAATATACATTTGCATCAAACAACGATCCTTGAAGAAAGGTGGTGAAGAGATAGAATATTACGTTTAACCCTTTGGCGACGCAGTGAGGTTTTCTCGGATGAATGAACCAACTGGCGACTGTCAGAACAATTTATGTGTCGTGAATGGCAGTGGAAGACGGTGAGGACCCTACACGCGCCTTGCTATTGCCGAAGCCGTCACCTTTGACCGATGCGCTTGATCTGTTGCGGCGAGTCATTGCTGGGAATTGGAGTGAAGCCCGGGATTCGAACCCACAACTTAGCAAATACAAGACCAGCACGCTTCCGATTATGCCATCAATTCAGTGGAAGAGTAGTTAAGCATCGTTTTTAGAGAGCAAAATCGTGTCAATCTCATCTTCCTGCACTAGACTGAAGCGCCGTTTTCTGTGGGTGGGTAATTTCGACTGTGGTTTTCCTTCCAGGAAATCGAGACAACGTTATTCCCTGTACGGAATGGTCAAGATGATTTCTTTCTTCTTCTAAATCCTTACTGACCTATGAGACCCATTCCACCGCGCATTATTTACGCCACTGACCTCAAAGTAAGCATGAACGTGATCCCTTTTGTACTGAGTGTTCGTCTGACTCCTTTTCAATCTGGCTGCAGAGTATTCTGTTCGTTTCCGTGCCATTGCTTCGAAAGCTTCGTTCATCAACGAGAGCCCGACAATGGATACCTGATTGTGGTGCTGCTGCAAGACAGACGCTGGGGAAAAAAAATATCTCCCTGCTACTCTCTCTTTGACACTCTATCTGGAGTTTGATGTCTTGAGGGTCCGGCGTTCGGTGCCGGGAACAAGTCAAAGATCTCTCGCTGTCAGCTCTGATTTTTTTTTTTTTTTTTTTTTTCAAAAAGGAGAAATGATAGATGGCGATAGTTGCCTCCCTACTCCTCCTCCTACTCCTCCTCCTCCTCCTCCTCCTCCTCCTCCTCCTCCTAGCAGTCAGTGACGCGCAACAAACTGACATAACCTAGACAACATATTTCTTCCCAGAGAGATCTATGTATGCCAGGACTCAAAAGGCAACACTGCCGGTCACCCCAGACCTGCTGGCTCCCAATCGTCAGCGAAAACTCTTTTTAACAATTACCAATATCACCTTCAATAGCGGAGGACCTCACGGTGACTTTTTAACATTCAGTCATTCATTGATTGCTATAACAGGGACTGATATTCTTGTCATCTCTCGAATGACGACAGGACGGCGCGGCGTCTGGGAACGTGTCGGTCCGCGCGTTTCGGATCTCGCCGTTGCCATCTATCACCTCAATATTTATTCAATGCAAAGCTTTACTTTCACCCGTTGCGTAAACAGCGAGGGCAACCAACTTGGTGGGAATATCTTTTCTAGTTTTCGCCTTAAAAAAGAAAAGAAAAAAATGTATATATATATACTGTATATATATATATATATATATATATATATATATATATATATATATATATATACATACATACATCCATACATATGGAAATAAACTCTCCTACTGGGATTCCAACCCTCGCCTGAGCGGCTTGCTTTTTATAAGACGAGGACCGTACCATCGTGCCACCGTCTTATAAAAAGTAAGCCGCTCAGGCGAGGGTTCGAATCCCAGTAGAATTTATTTCCAAATATCATAATGACACACACACACACACACACATATATATATATATATATATATATATATATATATATATATATATATAAATATATATATATATATATATATATATATATATATATATATATATATATATATATATATATATAAAACCTACCCGAGAGTTGACACCTTGACGTGGTGGATAGGCTTGATAATCTTAATTATTACAAAAGCTATGTTGATAGAGAGGAAATCTCTGCAGGATCACCCATATCGAACACGTTTTGTAAGAAAGATGAGACAAAGAGCAGCTCACACACACAGTCGCAGGACCCACTGCTAACTGGAACGTCCTTGATGGCGAACAGGGATATTCCTCATAGATATATGGGGTACCGTGGATCACTGGGCACCCTATAGATATATAGGGCTCCACCGAATATAATGAATAAGGTGACACCAGAGAAATATTACACCAGAAACAAGTTGGCAGGGAGTTGAGATTTCTGCCAAAATTCCTTCGTAGAAACCATTATTTTCACAAAGAAAAGGGGGTGGCGGTCCTGTTGGATCATCGTCTCCTAAAGGTCCAACCGCATTACCTTGTGTGCTTACGGACAGTGTGCCACCGAATGTGAGTAAGCACTGTCCAAGCAGATCCAAGTCTTGGACATTAAATAGCATGAACAAAATGAAGATCTATAATTACAACGTAAGAACCCACTCAGAAGACCACAGATTGGAGAATTTAATAGAAGAACTAGACAACATCAAGTGGGACATCGTAGGACTGAGCGAAGTCCGAAGAGCGGAAGAAAAGCTGATACAATTACAAGATGGTCACCACCTGTTCTACTATAGAGGTAAGGACAAAGAAAGATCTAGTGGAGTAGGATTCTTGATAAACCGAGAGGTTGCTGATAACGTAGTCAAGCTCAGTAGTTTA
>NC_134783.1:60404946-60414946 GCF_046742065.1 Oratosquilla oratoria
GTTTTGTTTTTTTTTGTGTGTACCATCCCTCCCCACAACCTACGTATACCGGCATGACAACAATGAAATTCATTAAATGCCTTGGATATTATCTTTCATCTGGAGTCCACAAAAGCCATTTACATCAGGCCCACCAGACGACCTTGACAAGAGAAACGTTTTTATAAAAACAGAAATCATCAGAACATGCCCGAAGGCACGTCGTCTCTCGGTTCTGGATATCTTATTCATCAGGGATTTGGACCCGAATATTAATATCTAGGCAAGCAAGTTTTACCGAGAATAAGGAGAAATTCAGATCCTGGGACTAGCCAATCAGCGATGAGAATGAGCTTGTCACGTGACAAAACAACACTTGTATCCATATGCTCGTATATGCATGTAGGCAGTCTTCTGTGCCTTCTAAAATGAAAATAAAGTATTTCGCAAATATAAAAGGATTGATATATTTCCTAATAATTTTCAAATATTTCCCTTCCCAGCTCAACCCTGTGAAAATTTCTTTGAGCTTGGGTGAAATAATATCGCCTGGGCATACTCCTGTCTCGATCTTTGTCTTAACATTGAGTTCATTTACATATTGCTCGCGTAGTGAGTTAAGTATTGCCATTTGTTCTACAGAGTCAGATACAATACCTTTTCGCTATCTTCAAAAGCAAAACAAGTCTTCAGATAGTTAAAGTTCTGTGAATCCAAGGCGTCGTATGGATGAGTTGCTTGTGGTAGTGGAAGGAGCTGGAGGTAGTGACGTCAGCGAAAAGGAGAATGAGCAGAAGGCAAAGAGAAGAATACCGATAATAACTCATTCTGCTTTCATCCACCACCCTTTCCCTTCTCTCACCTTAGCACCTCATGGACGATGAGCCATCCCTGTATCCCGCCTACTGCCCTGGGTTAGGAGCAATGCAGCAAGACACAGCACATCCACAGCAATGCCGCTTCATTTAATCGGTGACCCCCTCCCTCCTCTCCGTTCCCTCATGCAGATAAAGAGAAGACGGGGAGAAATCCCTTCGGGCTGCGTCAAAATATCATTCACACATAAACACAATCTACCCCCCATCCCCCACCCACTCCCTTCCTTGCATCATAGATTCATCTATACACAACCATTCAAAGGATTACAAAGGATTACAAAGGCGGAGCATGCCGACCAGAGACCTTTTGGTCCATATCTAGGTCGGATGCGAAAAAAATCATAATAATAATAAATTAATAAATAAAAACTATAATGTACATAACAAATAAAATACATAAATAAATGCATAGGTATAGTTAAATAATATTCTCCACACACCACTAATCTCCTGTCCCCTTCCTCCTTTGTTCAATAGACATTCCCCTCTTGCTCAATGCCTCCTTCACCCCATCCATCCACCTCATCCTCGGCCACCCCCTCATATTCACTCCATCCACCTCTGCCTTCCACACCTCTTTTACTAATCTTTCTTCACCCATTCTTTCCATGTGTCCAAACCATCACAATACTCTTTCATCAGCCCTATCTGCCATCATCTATTCCACCCACGCCCTCTTTCTCATCTCCTCGTTTCCCACTCTTTCCTACCATGTAACTTCTACCATACTTCTCAGACATATCATTTCAAACACATTCAACCTTTTCCTTCTGCCTTTATCAAATTACAAGTCTCTGACCCGTACAAAACTGTCGGCACAATCACCCCAACATATGATCTTCTCTTTCTATCAACATCTAGATGCCTATTTCTCATGATATTTTAATCCCCCCAGAGCATTTATTTCCTTCTCTCAATCTACGATTTACTTCCGCCTGCACTCTTCCCTTTCCTGCCACATGCAACCCCACATACTACCCGCTATCCACTTCCTCCAGCCTTATTCCTTTAAGAATTACATGCAACTCACTGCCATCTCATAACCTTACTTTTACCCACATTTACCCTCAACCTTTTCCTATGGCATACCTTCCCAAACTCCGTCACTGTTTCCCTTAATCCCCCCTCTGACCCTGCCACAAGAGCAGTGTCCTCTGCAAACAACAACTGGCTCACCTCCCACTTTTCTCCATTTTCTTTAACCATCTCCCCTTTCTTTCCCATTACCCTTGCATTTACAACCCGCACCACCCCAACCGTGCACGTACTGAACAGCCACGGCGACATGACACATCTCTGAGGCAGTCCCCCCTTTGCCTCAAACCATTCGACCTTTTCATTTTCAGTTCTAACACAGTCTCCACTACTCTCGTAAAAACCCTTGATTGCACTGAACAACTTTCCTCCAGGCCCATGTATCTGCAAAACCTCCCACAGTGCCTTACTGTCTACCTTGTCGTAGGACATTTATAATTCCATAAAGGCTAAAAAAAATCCTTACTTTTTGCTAAACCTTCTCTCACATATCTGCCTTACCACAAAAATTTGATCCGTTTTCCCCTTTACAAGGGGGAAAATGCACACACACACACACACACACACACACACACACACACACACACTACACATACATATGTAAATATATATATATATATATATATATATATACATATGCATGTATATATATATATGAGTGGAAGGGTGGTGAGATAAACACAGGGAACCGTTAGGGATTTCGTTCTTACCAGGACTTCCTCAGAATACATACACCTTCAAACAATTCACACCCTATATACCCGCCGAAGCTCTCCGCGTTCCGCCATGATCGACCTGACCTCTCGTCCTCCTCCGCTCTGCCTCGCGAAGTATCAAACGGCTCGCCGTTTTTGTTAGCTTAATAAACCCATCGCGGTGGTTGTTGTTTGGATGGGAAGCGATGTAAGCTGCTTCAGTTATTTTTCTTCTTTTCTTAGGAAGTCCTTTCTGCAGCACCTCTATTCTGTCCCAGTCTGGTAAGTGGTCATGAGTATCTACATGAACCACTAGCGAGTTTGATACTCGGTGTGCCTTGACGTCATTCCTGTGCTCAACTGTCCGCTTTTTAATACCTCTGCTGGTTTCCCCGTAGTAGCTCATAGGACAGTTTCCACACGGTATCTTGTAGACGATACTATTTTCTTCCCCGTTGGCCATGACTTTGTTCTGGTTCTTAACAATGTCTCCTATTTTCGTTCCCGTGCTGATCGCAATCTTGACACCGGCTCTAGTGAGCAACTGTCCCAACTCGCCTGAGTGGCTCGAGTTTGGCACGGACAAATACCCCCTGCTATCATTTTCAGTCACGTCTCCTCTGTTCCTTATGCTTCTTTCTGTTATCTTTAAAGCCTTTTCTCTAAGTCGGTGCAACAAAGTCCTGGCCAATGGTGGCTCTGATACTTGTTCATTTTGCCAATTGATCAAACTGTAGTACTCATTGGCTTCAAAGATAATCACTGGTATTTTGAATTGGCGCAGTTGCTCTTTGTTGGCACCATCTCTTGCCTTTGGCATTCTTTGCCAATCTAATTCTCTAATGGTTGTGTAACCATGCCCAAGTCTTTTAACGTGGAGCTTGCAATAGCTGCAGCTTTATGGTCAGATGTTCCAGTTCTGTCGCATATCTTTGCTAGAGATGGCAGCTTTAAAATCATTTGAGAAGAGTCTTTCATTTTTTTCCGTGGGTATCTGCTCTTCATCATCAGAGTCTGGAGAATCAGGTCCAGGTGAACTTGTATCCTATGATGAAAGAACAACCATGATGGGTGACTCAGATGGATCTGTTTCATTATGAGCTTGTGACCTCTGTTTCCTTCGAAGTCATTGAGAATTTGATTTGGTTAGTGTAAGGTCAATTCCTGCTATTGGCATTTTTCTTTTCACTCCTCTGATTATCCAGGAATTCTTTCTCCATGTGTAGTACTTTTCTGTTCTTTGGGCAGTCACAATCAACCAAGCATTTACTGGCGGCGATGTTAAATAATTTAGCGTTCAGACACACACACACATACACACACACACACACACACACACACACACACACACACACACACACACACATAAATATATATATATATATATATATATATATATATAGATACATACATACATACACACACACATACATAGTGATCGATTATGTTTGGCTCAGATGAAATCCCAAATACTTCTGTAGCAAATAACTAGAGCTGAGGGGAAAATATACATGAGAGAGAGAGACGGATCGAGCACCAGTCCAGCGCGCGTCGGTAGTGAGATCTTACGCTCTTAAATCACGGCAGCCACACCAAGTTCACGTCTACCTCGTAATGGAAAGGGATCGGGCACATTGACGTGGATCTTCTACACGACTGTTGCGGTGGTCATTTAAAAAGAAAAGTGGGATTCCAACACATCTACTCTCAAGGTCGTAAAAGTTATGTGGATCCGGGTTCGGGCTTACCGCCGCCGCCCCTCTCCCTTCGGCCCTATCCACCGACCGACCCTCAACCATCCCCCGCTGCCGCCTTTACAACCAAGGTTGGGACTCGTGTATAAGAATAGCAGGTCGGGTCTCGTAGGACATCGACTTTCTCCTTCCTCGCTGAACTTAGTGTGCCCTCCTAGGCTGTCGGTTTTTTTTGTTTTGTTTTTTTTCTTCTTCTTTTTTTCTAATTCTTCCATGCTCAGCCCTTCCTTTCCCACTTCCGTGGCGACTCTCCCCCACCCTCATTCCTTTTTTATTCCAGCGTTGCATTCCAAACACATACCGAGTCGACCCTTCCGAATGGTTCCAGGTTTCCTGCGTCAGGTCACATGAATGTTTGGGATTCTTGGTATCCCTCTCACCTCACCTTTCCAGACCTTTCATGAGCTGTCGTTCTGATCTATGAAGTCCCTCCAATTGATTATGTTTTATATGAATTCTGCCCAGTATCCCTTCGTCAAGCTATTATATATATATAATATATATATATATATATAATATATATATATATATACATGTGTGTGTGTGTGTGTGTGTGTGTGTGTGTGTGTGTGTGTGTGTGTGTGTGTGTGTGTGTGTGTGTGTGTGTATGCATGTATATATGTATATATATACATATATATGTATATATATATGTAAATCTATGTGTATATATATGTATATATAATTATACATGTATATACATATATTTATTTGTGTGCGTGTATGTGTGTGTGTGTGTGTGTGTGTGTGTGTGTGTGTGTGTGTGTGTGTGTGTGTGTGGGTGGGTGTGGGTGTGTGTGTGATGAATAGCCTTTTTAAAGACAAACTAGGCAAATCCCTTTTCGTCTATCCAGACGACCTAATGATATTTTCCCCTACAGAATAAGACCCCCTTGACACTCTTTGGTAAGACTTATGCACCATCAGCAATGTTGGCCTCAAAATTCAATTGACCAAATGCAAATTCTTTAAAAAGAAATTTACTTTCCTTTCCTATACAGTGGACAGAGGAGGAATCCACACATACTCAGATAAGATCAGAGCCGTCGCTGAATTCCCCACCCCAAAGAACGTGGACCAACTCCGTTCTTGTGTTGGCACGGCAGCATATTACAGACATTTCGTGGAAGGTTTTGATGAAATGACTGTCCCACTTAACCAAACTCACAAATAAGAACGTGCCTTTCAAATGGGACTCTGAGGAAGAAGAATATTTCTGGAGAGTAGAAAAAGCTTTATGCAGAGCACTTATCCACGCATTCCCTGATTTCACAAAGGAAATCCTTCTGTTCACGGACACATTCTCTCTTGGAGTAGGCCCCGTGCTACAGCAAGTAGATTCAATAAGGAAACATAGAGCGATTGCATACGCAAGCCCCGTATTGAACCCTGCAAAGCGTAACTACTCCACCACCCACTTGGAATCCCTAGCAGTCGTCTGGGCTCTGAAACTTTTCTGAGAACTCCTCCTGGGACACAAGATCACGGTCATGGCAGACCATCAATCACTGACAGACAATGAAACTGAATTTCGAAACGAGGTTCTCCAAAACATAGCCAAGTTGTACCACATAAACAGGATATATTCTACAACATATCATCCCCAAGGAAACGGACTTAAAGAGACGACAAACAGAAACATCCTCGAAATGCTCCGTCCTCTACAAGAGAGTCTTTGCGACACACGGGAGGACTGGCTTCCAAAAGTACAGGCCAGCATTAATGGCTCCATCAACTCGGCATCCAAGAAAACACCACACTCTATTGTATTTGGCCAACCCCTTAGTATGCCTTATGTCACACTGGAGAAACCCCCTCCCCCTCTATACACCAAAGCGCGTAGAACTCGCTATGAACCTAATACACAAGGAAGTCAGAAAAAATATCAAACAAGAAAAACAACAGACATGGATGAGACAACATAGACACTCTCGATCCCTGACCCTCACTCCATGTGACGTTGTCATGCTTAAACATCACAGCAGACCAAACAAACTCACACCAAAATTCTTAGGCTCCTTTGTGGTAGCGGAAACCCTAGGTAACAACAACTACCACAATTACTATTCCCTTATTGAAACAACATGAGGTGCAAGTGCAATCTATACTCATATCCCCCTCGACTCCAGAAAGATATTTGTAGGTTGGAATATAATTCCTTTCTCATACACCTACAAGGACTCCACAATCACCCTCGACATTGAACTCACTATCATCATCAAATCCGAAGATGGCCAATGGTGCTCCTACATTCCCTCCTCTGATTTCCCTCTACGCAAGTCTGCTGTTACTAAATTCAACATTTGCCCCGCCTACCTTTTCCGTTTCTTTCACACCACAGAACCTTCTTGTATGAACCAAATCTTCATATCCGACAACAGTACCTTGAACACTTGCCACTTCAAAAATGTAATGAAGACCCTACACACACATATTAACATGGATCATTTCCTATTTTCCCCACAAACCACCCTTGTTTTGGTCATCTGCAAGAGCAATCCTTCCACAGAACCTTCTTGTATGAACCAAATCTTCATATCCGACAACAGTACCTTGAACACTTGCCACTTCAAAAATGTAATGAAGACCCTACACACACATATTAACATGGATCATTTCCTATTTTCCCCACAAACCACCCTTGTTTTGGTCATCTGCAAGAGCAATCCTTCCACTTGGCAAAAGTTAGTCAAATAAGCCTTTTCGATCCCAGTCATTCCCAGTCATTCCCAGTCACCATATCATCCTTATATACAACCTCAGCTTCACCCTCGACCTTATTACGCCCCTTTCCGTACCATTAACACCCCCCCAAACCTTTGTCTCTCTCATCAATCACACAAGACTATGTAGTTTGGCTAAACAACACACAATCAGACATTGTGGATACACTGCAGTTCTCCACACCCTCCTCCCATCAATCTCTCTATCACTCAGATCATTATCCTTACTAATCCTGCTCCTCCTCATTGGTAGACTAGTCTACGTCTGCGCAATACAACGCGTTAGATAGACCATAAGCCCACCACATGAAGTTCAAGGACCGGAAGGTCATGATCTACAAAATATTAACTGTATTGTATTAAAATGTATAGCCCATAAGTGTATAACCCATAACTTGTATGGTTCCTAGCATTATGTCTCAACAATGCAACTTCATGGTGACAATTATATTTAGTTTTGCTGGGTCAACCAATACTTACACTTGATAACATGAAACCCAATGCACACCTATTTCTACTAAAGAGTTGTAAATTTTAACTAACAGTTTATTATACTTCGAGGTCACACACACACACACACACACACACACACACACACACACACACACACACGCACACACGCACGCACGCACACACACACACACACACACACACACACACACACCACACGCACACACACACACACACACATATATATATATATATATATATACATATATATATATAATATATATACATATATATGGTGAAGGTGGGTGAGGAAGACATAAATCAGAATCCAAGTTTATTTCTGACTAGTTTCGCACAAATAGGCTTTTTCAGATAAATAATGTATTAAGGAGAAAACAAGGCAAACATATATATGCGGGGCACTGTGAGGAGCTTCGGAGAGCTCACCCACGGTCGTTCTGTATATTGGGGATTTTGTCCTATTGTCCGTGCCCACCCCAACCTTCGGGGGGGGGGGGCGCACACCTGGGAGGGGGAGTGTTTAAAGCTATATTACATTTCCAAAAAGAAAAATATATTTTGGTTAGGGTTAGGAGTTAGGTGGGGTATGGTTAGGTTAGGGATTATTAATTAACTCGCAGAAACCCGCGGGTAATTTGGCTAATATGTATATATTATATATAAGAATATATATATATATATATATATATATATTTATATATATATATATATATATATATATACAGTTTATATACCCAAACTTGCCTCTTTCCATATTTTCACATTCTATAATCTCTAGTAAAACATGGAAACCAGAAGAACATCTTTCATCAAGAGATGTTAGAATCATCTTTCCCCCTTTGTATCTCGTTACCACTCCAAAAGTGTTGACTCATAGAAACGAGTCCCGTTCAACCAGAAGTGACATTACAGAAAAGAGTTTCCATCACATTAGAACAAAACTGACACAATAATAATGACGTTCAAAGGATCTCCCAGGAAAGAGAGAAGTGAAAATAGATGAAACCAAATATGAACCGATTTTAAAGAGTTGGACACCCCACTTTAAAAAATATCCTCCATTGGTGCCTATCCTCCATGATGCCTACTTGACTACATCCCATAAATTTGTAACTATTTGACCCCCACCTCTCAACTCCTACTAAGGTTCACAACAGGTATCGTGTCATACTCCCAATATATATATATATATATATATATATATATATATATATATATGTTTTGTTTTGTTTTTTGTTTTTTTTGTGGTGGTGGTGTGTGGTGGTGGTGGTGGTGGTGGTGGTGGTGGTGGTCGTTGTGCAACCCCCTCACCGCTAATCCTTCCAGTTGATAGGAGTCACCTCTTGCAGGGAGAGAGGTATTATGTAACCTTCCTTCTAACTTCCCATGGAAAATTACAACAGAACACACATACGAACAAAGATATATTTCAACGACCCTGTCCGTGATTTGAGATTATCGAAGAAGCAAGTTGAACTTCTTGGTTCTAGGTAAATGGTTCTTTACCTGAGGTATTCGTACCCCCATGGGGTCCGAAACCTTAGTCCTAGGGGTCCGAAACCTTAAATCTGGGGGTACGAGACATGATAGCCAGTGCAGTGGTACTGTATATTTACCATGAGAAAGCATAATGTGCATTCAGTGTATCCTACTAATTGACAGTTCTAATTTGAAATAAAAAATACCGTTGTTCAGTAATTGAATATTCCTAATCATTTCTCAACAAGGTTTGTATCACTAATGGGGGTAATATATATATTTTTTTTTTTTTTTTTTTTTTTTTTTTTTTTTTTTTTTTTTTTTTTTTTTTTTTTTTTTTTTTTTTTTTTTTTTTTTTTTTTTTTTTTTTTTTTTTTTTTTTAGATAATCAAGGGGTACGGGCATTAAAAAAATACTGTTCTAGGCTGAAGGGCTGGAATCTTCTACAGGAAGAGACCAAAGTTTGTTTCTATTATGATCGACATTATGTTTTCGAGAATTTATTCTCATTTGAGTTTTGTCTACTATTCTGCAATGATGTCCGGTTTGTTATGGGAGAGCTTGGTCACGAATATTGCACAAATGAGTGGCGCTTGTTTAATAAATCTTCCAAAATAAGTATGAAAACAGTCCTACTCTATAATGGAAACGCATTTCCTTTTGTTCTTCCTACTCGTGCAGCAAACATAAAGAAAACATGCGAGATTATGAAGTTTCTGTTGCAAAACTAGATAAATGAATAAATAAATAGATAAAGGAATAAATAAATAAATAAAATAAAATAGAAATAAAACAAATCCAACGAATAAATAAATAAATAAATAAAAATAGAAATAACAATAATAAGTATAAGGAATCTATATGTAATAACTGTGGCAGTTTTAACACTTTTACTCGGAATATGGCCAGGGCGATCACTGGGTTCAGGAGAGAAGAATGACATTAGTTCTCCATCGATTGATCCTGAGAAAATTCACCTTTATCCT
>NC_134783.1:60424946-60429946 GCF_046742065.1 Oratosquilla oratoria
ACTCGTTGGGGGTGGGGGAGGAGGATGAAGACAAACTGTTTCCCCACCACCTCCACGTAGCGTTCCTCGGTTCTTACTGTGGTCGTTACTAAAAGTAAGGCTGACATTGTACTGAGTGTCTATCGAACATCCCTCCTATTATTTTAACAATATCCTCGTTGTTCCACTTGACGCTGGAAAGTCCGTCGGCGACGGTGCGTGATGGCGCGTGCAGGAAAAGAAGATCTCTGGAAGTACCTGGACGAGGCAAACGATTATACGAATTTCATATCAGGTTTATGACTTCGTAAATGGTTCAAACATTTGAAGTATCACTTATATCGGAATTAATATTTCACCACTTACCCTGGGACCGGACTCGACGTCCGTAATGTACGACTTTTATCATTTCTGTTATGGTGAAGCTACATAAACTCGTACAGTAAACGTGCGTGGGTGCACGATCAGACTCTCTCGTCATCAAATAAAACCAAACAAGTGTTGAGCAAGAAAAACAAAGACGGCGTTAGATCACCTTCTTTAGCAAACAGGCGATGCGAAGGAAATAAACAAAGAGAGGCCAATTCGCGCCTTGGCGGCATACCTCTCGGTGAGTTCAGACAACCTAAAGGAGAGTCGGCATCAAAACTCGACAGAGCAACAGCGTCCTCAACCAGGAAGAGCGGAAGAAAGGATAAAAGAGGTCGATAGGTAGATCGATACATATAAAGACAGATAGAAAAGAATTATATATATATATATATATATATATATATATATATATATATATATATATCACTTGGACAAAATGTAGTAGCACATTTGTAAATTATAATCACGAAGAACCCACAGTCGGAATAAAAGGAAACTTAGAAGAAAGTATAACTTCTATATTTCGGCTAATAGCTATAGCCCTCTTCAGGAAAGTACAGGTTACAAGAATTTGCAGAGACATAAATACAATTGAGATATGAGTAGAAGGGGAACACGCAGAGCTAAAAACATGACAATCCGTCGCGCAGGGCGGAGTCAGAGGGGAGGGGATGTGTGGGTGGAGGTGTGAGGTCAGAAGGGAAGCGGGGTCAAGATTGGTGAGGGAGCGGGGTCAGGAGGGTGAAATTTTTTTAACCAAACGGCTCACATCTAGCCGTGAGATCATGTCCGGTGACCATTAACCTTTGGAGTTGTTCAAGTCCGGACATTCTTCGATTAAGGCGGATGCAACAATTTTTCTTCTAAAGCTGCAATTAGACTTAAACAAAATTTTGGCCTTGTCCCAGTCAAGACTATGATTTTTGGTACTGACATGTTGGAACACAGCGGAATTTTCTTGGGCATACCTAATGGATCTTTTGTGCTCCGTTAACCTGGTATTAAGATCCTTGCCGGTCTGACCAAGGTACACTAAATCACAATCTTTACAAGGAAGGCTATACACTCCTTGGGTCTCAGTTCCCCTTAACCTTTGATGAACGTTAACAATTTGTTTATGTACACTGTTAGGGTAATGGTAGGCAACTGTGAGACGCTTGTTAGGAATTAATTTAAAAGAAGGACTGATGGAGTTACAATAGGGGATTTTTAAAACATCTTTGAAAGAGGGTTGTGTGGTAGGAACTGAGGTTTTATAGTGGCTGGCTCTAGCCTTACTGAGGGCTTGATCCAGGAACCAGGACGGGTATGCCAACTTCAAAAGTTGCCTTTTGATGAGGTCAATCTCCCGGTCCAAGAATCTAGGACTACAAATCCTAAAAGCTCTCAGAAAAAGGCCGGAGGCAACACTCTTCTTGACTTTGTCGGGATGGTTGCTGAAAAAGTGGAGATAACTACCTGAATGGGTGGGTTTCCTATAAACTGTAAAAGATTGTTTATAGGAAAGTGTAATATGCGTCAATGGTATGATCCCCACACAGAGTGAAGGATATAAGCAAGATTGAGAGAATAAAAAGGCCAGCAACCAGAGTGGTTCCCAGCTTAGCAGATACGAGTAAATCATATAAGGAAAGACTAAAAGTACTGGGTCTACCAACTTGGAAAGATCGAAGAGAAAGAGGTGATATGATAGAAAATAGATTGCATTGACAGAGAATATCTATGAAAAATGGAAGGGATTTTAGAGGTTATGACAATAAATTAAGAAAGATCACATGTCGAAAAGATGTGAAAAAATACAGTTTTCTACATAGATGCATAAATATGTGAAATAGCTCAACCAATACATGAGTTCAGATATATATACATATATATATATATATATATATATATATATATATATATAATGTGATAATTGGAAATGAACGATATAGATTAAGTTGGAACTGTACATGAATCTGTGTCTAGGTATCTTAGAAAATTAGAGAATAGGGAAGGAGACCTAACGAGCATTGCTCCTTTCTTGTATACTACAATTAGGAAAATACACACACACACACACACACACACACAAACACACCGCATAAACACACAAAGACATAAACACACACACATGTAGGCACCTGCACACATAAATACACACACATATACCACAGACACACACATACACACACACACACACATACACATAAACACATCACACGAGAAATATCATGTCCACAAGCGCAAACACATATACATGCTTTCTCCTCTACTAATTTTCAATTAATTTCTAGCTTTCTCTGTTTCAGAATATACTTTCTCATTTCACCTTACCTCTTATTGAATGTATTCCGGTTTTCTGTTTCTCTTTACCACCAGGGATCATGCCCCCTTCACACATCACAATGTTGGTAAACTATTTCTGCCACCAGCACCAACTTCTCCTCTCCTTCCCTCTCGAACAGCGAAAAATATACATATATAAGATGAAATCAAATCAAATCAGTCATCGTGAGTCCACTGCCGAACAAAGGCCTCTTTCATAGTATTCCATGATTCGCACGACCGCTCCAGCCTCTGCCACGTCACTCCTGCAATGTAAAATTCCCTATCTCGTCTTTCCCGTCTGTCTGGTCCCCCTCTTCCACGCTTCCCATCTCGCGGCGTCCAGTCAGTAACACACTTGCTCCATCGCTCATCAGTTGTTCGGACTAACCTGCTCAATTCCACTTCCTCTCTTTTACCGCCTCCACAATATCTTCCACTCTAGTCTGCTCTCTCATCCAACTTGTTCTCTTTCGGTCTTTCAGCGTTATTCCCATCATTGATCTCTCCATTCTCCTCTGTACATTCTCTAGTTTTGTCCCCACCGCCCTCGTCAGTTTCCAAGTCTCGCACCCGTAGATTATTACTGGCAGAATGTCTCTGATTTTAAATTTTACTTTCCAAACATAAAGGTAGAAAGCCTCTCACGATTTTATTATTCTTACCAAAAACTTTCCCAGCCATTTGTAATACGTCTTTTTATTTCATTATCATGATCTTTGGTCACACTCACCATCTGGCCTAAATAATTATATTCTTCAACTTCTTCAAGAATCTCACCATCGATTACAATCTCTTTACTTTGAGCTTTCGTGTTGAACATTACTTTGGTTATACTCTTATCCAGTTTTAAACCTACTTTGAGACTTTCCTTGTTCAGATTATTCAGCATATTTTGCAAGTATGTTGCTCTTTCTGAAATAAGAATAATGTCATCCACAAATCTTTGGTGGTTAAAATATTCACTATTAATTTTCAAACCTTTTTCTTCCCAACTCAACCTTCTGAAAAACTTTTCCACCCAAGCTGTAAATAATTTGGGTGAAATTGTATCGCCTTGCCGTACTCCTTTCTCGATCTTGATCTTTTCTGTATCTTTATATAGTCGAATCCTTACGATCTGTTCGTTTATACCCTGCTTGCGCAGAGAGTTTAGTATTGCTATATGCTCTACCGAGTCAAAGGCCTCGTAATCTACAAAAGCTAAACAGAGTGGTTATATTGTATTCTGTCGCTTTCTCGATTAGTTGGTTTAGAACCTGCAAATGGTCTAAACTCGAATATCCGCTCCTGAAGCCTGTCTGACCCATCCACTTAGGTGTACAAAACAGCACATGTCATTATCCACTGATATCGTCATCATTTGTAGCGACTTAACCTTATGCAGCAAACGTTATTAAAGTTACCTCAACACTTTACACGATGTGTGTGTGTGTGTGTGTGTGTGTGTGTGTGTGTGTGTGTGTGTGTGTGTGTGTGTGTGTGTGTGTGTGTGTGTGTGTGTGTGTGTGTGTATGCGTGTGTGCGTATGTGTGTGTTAGTGTGTGTGTGTGTATTCACCTCGGATCTGCTGCAGTCTCTGTCGAGACAGCCAGACACCACCCTACGGCAGTGAGCTCAGAGCTCATTATTTGCCGATCTCTGGGTAGGTCTGAGACCAGTGTGTGTGTGTGTGTGTGTGTGTGTGTGTGTGTGTGTGTGTGTGTGTGTGTGTGTGTGTGTGTGTGTGTGTGTGTGTGTGTGTGTGTGTGTGTGTGTGTGTGTGTGTGTGTACGTGTGTGTACGCGCGTGCGTGTACACAGAAATCCGGGAATAGTTTGGGTCATTTTCTCATCGCGTAACTGCTGCTGTTTTCGTGCAGAAGTTTTCCGATCCTTCAACTCCAACGCAGGGAAAGTCAGATCGAGAATATGAAAGTAAACTGCTCAATTTGGGAACCAAAGTAAATGCGTGGTTAAGACGATTAAGAGAAAACGGTATTTTTTCCCACTGCCGACCCCTCCACTTAGGCGTCTCATGACCACCAACTTCCCGGTCCATGACGACTGTTCATCGATCGGAAACCTGGTGAGCTCAATCTACTCATTTTAATCGTGTTATATATATATATATATATATATATATATATATATATATATATATATATATATATATATATATATATATATATATATATATATATCCTTATTGTTTGGCGACTTTCACCTGTTAATTTTATCCGTGTATGAAAATAGCAAATACCGACTAAAATGTCAAAGGTAAATCAGTCAATCGGTCATCCTAAGTTCACTTCTGAATAAAAGCCTCTTTTGTTCCGTGACTCGCACGACTGCGCCAGCCTC
>NC_134783.1:60434946-60452446 GCF_046742065.1 Oratosquilla oratoria
TAAATATTTTTCTTCATTGTTATCATTACTATTGTTACATTTTTCTATTAATGATTTCTTTGTTATTAGTGTTATCATATTTGATTGTAAAAAAAAAAACTTCTTCATTGTTACGCTTTGCCACAATGTGATGTTCACATTCGTCACCAACTATGGTAACTCGGGGAGGTGGTGAGGTCCACCCCATGTATATAATGCCCTAGCCCGTTTGTACACATATTCCTTTGAAAAAGCATACCTGCGAAACTAGTCAGGAATAAACTCAAGACTAAGACTCCTGTGTTTCCTATTCCGCTTACATCAACCTGTCAGAATGTCTCAACATATATATATATATATATATATATATATATGTATATACACACACACACACACATATATATATATATGTATGTATACACACACACACACACACACACATATATATATATATATATACATATATATATATATATATATATTGTGTATATATATACATACATATACATATATATATATATATATATATATATATATATATATATATATACATAGTAAATAGATGAATAAGTACATAGATTATTCAATAGATAAATAGATATATTAACAAAAATATGTATAAATAGATCAATATATAGATGACTATATAAATTAATTCATTCATTCATTAATAAATCATTAAATCAACCGATCAATCAATTAGTCAATCAATTACATATATATACCAACGGCTTTTTCCCCCTTAGAAGGGAGGTAGCCAAAAACAAAGGCATAAAATATCCACTCCCACCCATTCCATCCCTACATACTCCATTCCCACTAACCCCACTCCCTCCCTCCCTCTCTCTCTCATCTTGACTCCCCGTGTGGATGATTGTGGGGTTAAAATCTGCTCAGTAGGATGCAACTGATACTTTAGGATCCATATGGGGCACCCCTATGGACCAGAGACACACATCATTTTGTCTGTGATAGAGGAAATCACTATTCATAGAGAAATTATGATACTTTGTCATAGTGCGACTGTCTCTCCGTTATGCTGCCCCCTCCCTACGCTTAATAATGTCTTGTACCACTTCTCTGAATATTCATTCCATTCATTCGCCGAACCCTGTGATAGGGGAGAAGAATACGGCCACCGAGTGTTCCCACTTGAGTCGCAGAAGGCGACAAACAACGGGACGGGGATAGGACTAGGCATCCTACTCTGTAGCCCAAAAGGGAATATTCCTTAAAAAAAAAAAAAAAAAATAAATAAAAATATAAAAAATAAAGAAAGAAATAAAAAAGCAAAGGCATAAGAGGGTCTGGGAGGAATTTTCCAACCAGAACCCTAAGGTTTGGGTCTTTTAATGTACGTGGATGTGGTAGAGATGAGTATAATAGAAGAAATAGGCAGTATGTTTGTGAGAAGAACGATGGATGTGTTGGCACTGAGTGAAACTAAATTGAAAGAGAGGGGCGAGTCTGTGTTTGGAAGTGTAGTTGGGAGGTTCTCAGAAGTGAAGAGAGGACGAGGAAGAGAAAGGATGGTTATACTAGTAAGTGAAGAGATAGGTAAACGTGTAGTGGAGTGGAAGGAGGTTTCTTCAAGGTTAATGTAGATGAAGGTAAAACTGGGAATGGAGATGTGGGTTTTTGTAAGTGCATATGGGCCTGGTATTTAGAAGAGTTTAGAGGAAAGGGAGGCTTTTTGGATGTACTTAAATGAGTGCATAGAGGGTTTAGAGTGAAATCTCAATGTAGTAGTACTGGGAGATCTTAATGCTAGGGTGGGAAATTAACCCATAAACGGAGTGGTTAGGAAGTGTGGAGTTCCAGGAAAAAAATCATAGAGGAGAATTGATGGTGGAGATGTGTCTAGAAAGAGAGTTGATGATAACAAATACAGTGTTTAGGAAGAAAGTCAAGCATAAGTACACATGGGAGAGGGTGGTGGATGGAGAGGTGGTAGATAGGACTTTAATGGACTATATAGTGATAACCAGAGAAAGAGTAAGAAGAGTTTTGAATGTACATGTTCTAAGGGGAGAGAGTGGGGGAATATCAGATCATTGTTTGGTGGAAAGTAAGTTGAGAGTGGAGGATAGATGGAGAAAGATGAAAAGGGCAGAAGGTAGGGAGGTGCTCAGAGTAAACTACTTAAATAACAAATAAAAGGAGAAGGATTACAAGAAGAAGCTAAGAGAGAAGAGGGGGGGAGTGAAGGATAGAGTAGAGCTAGGAGTGAAGGAGGAATAGGTATGGTTCAAGGAGGGAGTCAGAAGGTGTGAAAAATTGATGTATGGAACAAAGAGGATGGGAGGAAATACCTGTAGAAGGAAAGGTAGTGAGTGGTGGGATGGTGAAGCAAAGAAGGTTGTAGAAGAGAAGAAAGGAACATTCACAGATTGGTTACAAGATGGGACGAGAGAATCATATAAGAGGTACAAAGAAAAGAGAAGCAAAGTAAAGCATAAGATAAAGGAGGCAAATAGGAGAGCAGATGTGAAATGGGGTAAGAGTATGACAGAAAATTTTGAAAGTAGTAAAAAGATGTTTTGGAAAGAAATTAAGAGAGGAAGAGGAGGCGAATCAAGTAAATAAGAAAAGTTTAAAGGTGCAGATGGAGAAATGATAATGGAAGAGACGGCAGTAAGAGGAAGATGGGTAGAGTATTTTAGGGAGTTGCTAAATATGAAGGAGGATAGGGAGGAAAAGGTAGTTGCAGTGGGAAGCGCTAAGAAAATGACAGTAATGGATGAGGGAAATGGAGAAGGAAAGACGAGGTGAAAACAGTTATTAAAATGATGAGAGCAGGTAAGGCACCTGGGTTGGATAGGTGCCATACAGAGTATAAAAAAAAAGGGAGGTACACAGATGGTGGACTGGAAAATGAGATTGTTTAATGTTTGTCTAAAAGAGGGTAGAGTACCGAGGGACTGGAGAAGTGCCTGTATAGTTCCACTTTACAAGGAAAAAGGGAATAAATGTGAGTGTAGTTGTTTCAGAAGGATCAATTTGTTGAGTGAAATTGGGAAGGCTTATGGAAGGGTTTTAATTGAGACGACTAGGAGAGGAACAGAGGGAGTAATTGGTGAGGAACAGTGTGGTTTTAGGATAGGTTGGGGTTGCGTCGATCAGATTTTTGTGGTAAGGCAGATATGTGAGAAAGGTTTAGGAAAAGGTAAGGATGTTTTTTGGGCCTTTATGGATTTGGAAAAGGCTTATGACAGGGTAGACAGGAAGGCACTATGGAAGGTATTACAGATATATGGGATAGGAAGAAAGCTGTTAAGAGCAGTCAAGACCTTAGATGAGGGTAGTAGAGCATGTGTCAAAATTAGAAATGGAAAGAGTGAATAGTATGAGGTAAAGGTGGGACTTTGCCAGAAATGTGTTATGTTACCGTGGCTGTTCAATTTATACATGGATGAGGTGGTGCGAGAGGTAAATGCAAGGGTAATAGGCTGGGAATTGGAGATGGTTAAAGAAAATGGAGAAAGATGGGAGGTGAACCAGTTGTTATTTGTTGACGACATTGCGCTTTTAGCAGGATCAGAGGAAGGGTTAAGAAAGTTAGTGACGGAGTTTGGGAAGGTGTACGGAAGATGGAAGTTGAAGATAAATGTGGGTAAATGTAAGGTGATGAGAAATTGCCAGACACGTCCCTGATGCTTGACTTCGATGGGTAATTCACCCCCCAACTCCCTCCCCAAGACCCACATGGAGTTGGGTCTTGCTCCACACTCTGGTGTCTGCATTCTAGCTAGAAAGCCCCTTGATATTCGCGATCAAATTAAACACCAATCGGGATCCCGTCCTCCTATTTACTCTACCGCTCTCTCCAGCCACCCTTCCTCCCCATTCTTGACATTGCTAAGGTGATAACGCAGCAGCGTAGTGAGTCAGCAACTTTATTCAAATACTGTACTCCACAGGCTGAAGTTCCTGGGTCCGGACTTTCCCACATTCCTAACTCGCGGAATGCATGAGAAGCCCGACCTGTTGTTCTCCAACAGCCGTGCTTTTTTCCTTAATTCTACAGTACTGTCTTATCCGGTACCCCCACCCTCTTTGACCACCTGCCCCTGATTCTATGCACTTCCGTCTCACCTATCCTTACAGTCAGCCCGACTGGGAAGGCTTCAAAAACACTCCCATGACATACACCAACATGCACAAAGATCCATATGCAGCAACAAAGCAGGAATGTCGCTCACTCAAAAGGTTTGTCAAAAACAAGGTGAAAAAGGGCGTTACTAGAACAAAGTACCGTAAGGTTGCTACATTCGACGCTTCTATAAGCACTAACAAACTTCGCATTGCACTACAGAAGAGACTGTAGACTTCCTCCAATCACCCCTAGAGGCCCGTGACGCTATCCTACAAAACATACACTGACTACAGAGGAGTCTGAAGGAGTCTCTCCTATGCGACTGATACTTCCAAGTTCTGGAGGATCGTCATACTACAGCTGGAGAGGAGTGCTCCAAACATCCACCCGAGATCATCAACCATCTCAACCACTCTACACACACTCCCAACATCGAGCTGAATTACTGGCATCAGCAAAGACTGAGATCTTTAAACCACATTCTGTGCAAGGACCATATTGCTTTAACACCTTGCACAGAGTTAATTCTTTTATGAATTGTTGTAATGACCTCGCTTCCGATGCAACTGTTGGTCTCTCTAAGTTAGAAGAAAAAATGGAGAAGTACATATGAGTCAGCTTCCAGTCCTTTAGGCTGGGGGGATTTCTTTCCTCTAAGAAATTTTTGAGATTAGGTGACACATTAACTTTAAATAGCTCTAAAAGTAGGAGTTCTCTTAACTCTTCAGAAGTATGGGCTCCTATCTCCTTCGACTACTTATATCTAGGCGTTTGTGCTGCGTATTTCTTGAATGTATGTTAAGACTTTTTTCTATAATCCCTGAATTTAAGTCTGAGCTTCTGGCACTAATTCATAACTCTAAAGATCCTTTCTTTTTACATTATCATAGTCACTTTCGTCACTTCTTATGGATGTAGAAACTTTGAGCCTCTCCTACTAATGCAGTTTGCACCAGTAAGCTCCAATGTTCCTGATTGATATATCTAACTGTGGGAGAATTTTTCTCTGCCTGATTAAAGAAAAGTTCGGGATCTTAAACATTTAGAGGCATCAAACACCTCTTTTGATTTAATGATAGGATTATGTTCTAACCCTGCATTGAATTCTGCTAACCTAACCTCAGCCTCGGTCTTTTCTTTCTATGCCTCGACTTGAGCTATTTCTGTCTCTGTTTTCTTTCATTCTGTTTATTTTTCAATGTTTATCTCTGTGCAGCCATTCTGTTCCTTTGCATTCCGGCACTAGATTATCACCAATCAGATGTCCTATCAATTCGTTGACTATATCTCATTTTCTTAGTCTAAGGTTGATGTTGCTTAACCCGTATTCTATCTCTTTCTCTCTCTCTCTCTCTCTCTCTCTCTCTCTCTCTCTCTCTCTCTCTCTCTCTCTCTCTCTCTCTCTCTCTCTCTCTCTCTCTCTTTTATTTTATTTCTAGCTCACATTTTCTTAAGCTTCTTAATCTTATGCATTGATATTTCACTGTCACTCTCTCCACCTACCTGCATTTGTTCACCTATATGCTCCATTCTGATTTCACAATATTTTTCTTTTATAAGGTAAAATATATATTGGTATATCAAGTTTTCCCCTTCCTATCACGTCCCATGGTACGGTACGCCTATCTCTTGTACCCGATAGGATGATCTTACCATGTATCAATAGGGAGTGACAGATTTTTATGCCTTGTATTGAATAGTACCGAGTCAGAGGGAGGATGAAAAATAGGAATGATCAACACGCAATAGTTTATTATTAACTCTACTCTAAAGATATATAACACAATTTAAAATATTCATATGTAATATGATAATATGATGGTTTGTTATGTATATTCATTAATACCAAAAAGTTAACTAATACCGTTCTTGAGGGTTTGTATAAGTCCATGGGAGTTATATAGATCATCACTTCAAAGTCGTGAAGAAACATCTTGAGGATTCGAATCAGGTCATGGTCGTCGCATAGAACCACGATATCGTGAAGAAGCGTTCTGAGGATTCGAATTAGGCCAGGGGCACTGGCCGATAGGGGGAGAGAGAGCTACGTATGTCCGGGTCGATAATGTATTTCCTTCCTTGACTGAGAGCGTCTCGTATATCCTTATATCACTTTTCTTGATTACGTAGCCAACTGCACACCTAAGTGGCGCATCAGGTAGCTTGTAGATACGTTTCAAACGATTTAGTAGGACATTTGGAACGTCGAACCGGATCTGTATTACACAGCTCCCCTCTCCTACAGTTGACATTGTTGCATATTTTCTCAAATGTACATCGTCATTAAATGATATTAGATGTTCTTCAGTGTAATATGCAACACATTACATATAGACATATATAAGATATGATATATACATATTGAACATACAAATAATATAAGAATATTCACCCAAGGGCGTGACAATGGCGGGCATGAAATATCTTATTATTCATGCTAGGGCATGACTCCTGGTCCTTCAGGCATTGATGCCCACCTACACAAACGTATGCCAGACAGCATAATCGTATACATGATAGCATTATACAACAGCTCACTTGCCTCTGGATACTTCCCACACATTTCCAAAACCTCCGATACCATCCTCATTCACAAACCCCAGAAACCTTCCTCGGCCCTCTTTTCCTACCAGTCCATGTCCCTTTAAGAGTACTTTCATAAGATGTTCGAGAACGTTCTGTGCCGTCGCTTTACCGGGTACTTGGGGGTGATGGGATCACGTGAAGAATCGTCACCACAGACTTCGACAGGGTAATAGTTCTTCAAGAATGCGTTGAAAGACTGCCAGTTCGGTTTTCGACCGGAGCAAAGTGCTGAGGACATCATTTCCATGATCACTCAGTGGGTTGACAGGTGGTGATGGATACGGAGCTGCCTAGTGTAGGCCTTATGGTCTCTTGCAGTCTCCTTCATTCTTATGTTCTTATGTTGAAAGGCCTCCAGACGGTCTCCTTGGTACGGGCATTTTGGTATGTAAGGACGTGGAGAAGGCATTCGATACTGTCTGGCATGAAGACCTTAAGTACAAATTGTACCGCTACCTTGACTTTGCTCACCTTTCACACTGTTTCTGTTCAGCTACTTGGGCGACAGGACAATTAAAATAAAGCGGCGGGGCTGCCCGTCTCGACCTTTTGTGCCGAAGGCTGGAGTGCCTCAGGGATCAGTCCTTGCTCCCATTCTTAATAATCTGTTTACAAACGGAGCCGATTCACCTACGCAACCAGGCACTTACACAGGTTATTTAAAAAGGTTATAGACTACAAATTACCTGCTAAGAATGTCCAAATATAAAAAGACAAGTCAGAATTATGGCTTAGGATGAATAAGATCGAGGCCTCCCTTCAGAAATCAATGTAAAAGTGAGTAATAATGATAACCATGACGGTGTGACAATGATGATAACGGCATCGATGACAACGACGACGACATAGATGATGATATTGATGATGATGATGATGATTATACTGTAATAATTATGGTGATACGATCATGACGATGATAATGATGATGATACTGTAATAATGATGGTGATACGATCATGACGATGATAATGATGATGATGACGATTGTTGAAAAGGTATCTTGATAAATGAAACATATTGTTCGTTTTCCGTATATTTCAAACTTTTTTTTTTCCAAACACTTGGGAGTAAATACAATGTAACACATTTGTAAACCACACTCAGATACGTTCTTGTAGAAATGTAATCTAATCACGCGTTAGTTCGCAAGTAGCGCTAACACCCATACTATCTCTGACCTTTTATGTTCTTCTCTCCCAGCCCGTCCCATGACTAAGTAGATTCATCGAGTCACCCATTTCTATATGTTCTTCTATTCTTTTTACTTCCTTACTGACTTCATACACCCTACTTTGTCACCATTTTCTTTATTACTACTTGATCTATGATACTTTATTTCTGATTAGTTCATCCTACCTGTGTTATACTTTAAAATTAATTCTATTCTAACTTCCGGTTTTGACATTCTGGGTTCTGCATCCTCAGTATTTATATGTCATAAAGATTTATAGTCGTGTCGAGTGATTACCCTGATGTGTCATCAGTCCCGATATCGCTTGTTCCTTCACATATTTCTTATCTCTGGGACCCGTATTTCTGAGTGCGGGCTACTCTAGTTTTCTGCTATATAATACAAGGCAATACAGTATGATGGTGACGACGACGACGACGATGATGATGATGATAATGATGATAAGGATGATGATGATAAGGATGATGATGATGATAAGGATGATGATGATGATGATGATGATGATGATGATGATGATGATGATGATGATGACGATGATGATGATGATGATGATGATAAGGATGATTATCAAATGGTAACGATAACAATGACGAAGACAATGACGATGACGACGACGACGACAATGACGACGACGGTGATGATGACGAAAACGATGATGGTGTTGATGATGATGATGATGATGTCAATGATAATAATGTTGATTATTATTTCATGATAATGATAACAATGACGATGACCAGCAACGGAGATGATGATTGTGATGAAAAAAAAAAATATGTAGAAGAAAGGAAGACGCAAAATTGTAAGTAAACAAAGGAAAAAGTGGCGAAGGAGGTGAAGGACAAAGCCACGAAAAATTGTGCAACAGTAAAGAAGAAAGACCGGAAATGAGAAGAGGAGACAGAGGTGGTGGAGGAGGAGGAAGAGGAGGAGGAGGAGAAAGAATAGGAAGATGTAGGATGAGGGTCAGAAGGAGGAAGAGGAGAGAGTAAATGGAACGACATAAGGTAACACAATATTATCTACACGGTAATATATATATATATATGTATATATATATATATATATATATATATATATATATACATATACATGCTAATAAGAACACGGGTACGTGTGTTCACTTATGCAAAGTAGACCACTTGGAAAAAGAAACTAACGAAGCAGAGCGCTTTCGTATATTACATCTTCAGTGCAAAAAGTATATTACTGGATATAATATACGAAAGCGCTCTGCTTCGTTAGTTTCTTTTTCCAAGTGGTCTACTTTGCATATACATATATGTATATATATATATATATATATATATACATCTACATATATTATATATATATAGACAAGAGGATTCACCCGACCCGTTTATCTAAATGATACGAAGATTGTGCTCAGATTTGTCTTCAGTTTTGGTCGGTTATTCCCAGATATTATTGAATTACATTTTTCACGAAAAATTAAGGAATGATGAAAACCAGTAATTATCTCAAATTCTTTGATTCCTTTGGGTGTAAGGCAGGCAGGGAAACTGCTGAAAAATCGCGTGTCGAGGAGAAAGTAATAGATAAAATTATGCTACTGGAATTCATGAAATCGTTTCTGGAGGACTGTTAACTGGACTGCGAATTATTGTGACTAAGTGGGGAGAGTGAAGGAGGAGGAGGAGGGTTTCAGAGTGCCATGGGAATGGAAGCAATGACAGACCCATGGGTTGCGGTTTAGGAGCGGAAAGTTGAACGGAATGTTGTACTGTACAGGACACCTGATGTCGACGAGAACCCAGGCTTCAACCAAGGGAGAAGGAGAACATGACGAAGTCCGCCTGGTGGTGGTGGTGCATGTCTAGGATGGGGAGAAAATTGGAGAAAGTAGTCACTGGTAGGAATGGGGGAGGGAGAGAGGGGGGGAAGGTGGGGGGAAAGGGGGGGGAAGGGGGGAGGAAGGAGTGGTGTGGCGGGAGGAGCTTGTTAGAAAGTGAAAGAGATGAGGCTTACTCGGTGGAGACCCATCACCCCCCACCCCCCACCTTCGAATAACCCTCCTCGTTCGCCTCTTCCTCTCGTTTTATTCCTCCTCCTGGTTCTCCAATATCTCTGTGTATCTCCTCTCCGTTTCTTATCATGTCTCCTGTTCATTTCCTATTCCTACTTATCTTCAACGTCGCTGCCCCCCCCCGTCTATCTCTCCATTTTCTTTCATGTCTCATGTTCATAATCTCCCTACTCATCTTCTTCTTTCTCCTCTAACAACTATGCCTTTTCCTTTTCTTTTTCTTTTTCTCTCCTTCTCAACATCTATCTTTTTGGCCCCATATCTGCTGCCTCTGCCCCTATATTTATACATATATCTGGTCCTTTCCTTATCCTCCCTCCTCCGTAAAAAAAGTATATATATATATCTTTTGATAACCGTTCTTTCTCCTTTATATTCCCTGATGTCCATATCTGTTTAGTTAAAGTGTCCATGCTCGGTACAAGCACACGCTCTACCCTCCCTAACCCCCTTCCCTTGCCTTCTTTAGCCTCTCTTTCCTCTTCTGTATCTCCCTTCTCTCTATTTTCTGCTCCACCACCCCAACGCCCACTCTAGCTCCAGAACAGCCACCTTCCCTCCCTCCCTCCCCACCCCTCGCGCTCCTTTCCATCTCTAACCCCTCCTCCCTCCCTCCCTCCCCCTCTGCCTCCCCCCCTCCCAAACTCTCCCTCCTCCCCTCCTGGAAGTCGTTCTCAAAGGCAGTGGCCCGGTCCCGGAGTGTTCAGTAGATCGTCAAGAGTCGAGTCACCTGGACACGAGACACTCGCTCCAAGCTATCAGGTACGACACGGGGACAACATACTACTGCCTACTTACTCCGTGAAACCATCGCGATGTGAGGAGTCTTTCTGAGCCTGCTAGGCGTGGCCTCACTCTCAGTTTGGTGGTCGTCTTTATTTATTAGTGAGAGACGTGAAGAAGGGTGCATGGAAATATCTGTCAGACAGCGAAAATGACAGCGCGAAACACGTGTTAAGGAACTATAAAATGTGAGAAAAAGAATTAAGTCCAGCGACTTCAAAGTTCTATGCGTTAAGTTGTTATTAAGAAGGAAAGGAAAAAAAATCATACCCGTAAGATATTGTAACTGTATGTACTTGTATATATCCATGTATCTGTACAAGCTCAGAATAAACATGCATACATAATACACACACACATACATACATATATATATATATATATATGTGTGTGTGTGTGTGTGTGTGTGTGTGTGTGTGTGTGTGTGTGTGTGTGTGTGTGTGTGTGTGTGTGTGTGTGTGTGTGCTAATAAGAATATACGTGTGCTCACTTATGCAAAGTAGACCACTTGGAAAAAATAAAACTAACGAAGCAGAGCGCTTTCGTATATTACATCTTCAGTGCAAAAAGTACATAGTTGAGTAGAAATACATAGTTTATATATACATGAAGAAAGAATAAGAACAGTTTACTTCCAGGGGGTAAATGTCCTCTTCTCTTATGTAAACTGTCCTTGTTCCTTCTTCATCATTATATGTAAACTATGTATTTCTGTTTAACTATGTACTTTTTGCACTGAAGATGTAATATACGAAAGCGCTCTGATTCGTTAGTTTCTTTTTTCCAAGTGATCTTCTTTGCATATATATATATATATATATATATATATATATATATATATATATATGTATGTATATGTGTGTGTGTGTGTGTGTGTGTGTGTGTGTGTGTGTGTGTGTGTGTGTGTGTGTGTGTGTGTGTGTGTGTGTGTGTGTGTGTGTGTGTGTGTGTGTGTGTGTGTGTGTGTGTGTGTGTGTGTATACGTATATTCTCACCTTTCTCACCAAACGTCAGGTCGATGACATCCGTCAGTCGTCGGCCTCTTAAATTCCTCCACCCGTCTCGATGTACGTATAATCTTTGTTTATTAACTTTTACAAGTGTTAAATTCCCCTCCTCTAAGTTTTTCTTTACACGTAATCTACCCATCTCTTCCTAGGTTTTCCTACTGGTATCCTTCCTCTTGGTTGTTATTCCATGTATTTCCAAGGACATCTACTCTCTTCCATTCTATTCACTTGCCCTTACCACCTCAAGTTTTTCCTTCCTATAATTGCTACAATCGGTTATATATATTTCCAGGTTTCCTCCTATAAACTCGTTCCTACCTTTTCTGGTGGCTCCCTTAATGATTCTCGATACTTTCATTTCTGCAGCTCTGATCTTAGATTCTATTTTCTTTGTCAGACTCCATGTGAAGCGTACATTAGAACTAGTCGTAGTATGGTAGTACATATATCCGTCTTACAACTGGTCGGTGCATTCTTGTCTTTCTACAGTGAGTACATCATGTCGACACTCATGTCATTTCGCTTTTCTGACTATCAATCTCGTCTCTCCATCTCCTGTCTGGTCTTCATCTTCCACGCTTCCCATCTGGCGGCGTCCACTCAGTTATACGCTTGCTCCATCGCTCATCAGGCGTTCGCATAAACTTACCTGCCCAATTCCACTTCCTCTTTTTTACCACCTACACAATATACGTTGGTAATAGGCGACTTTAATGCTAAAGTGGGGAAGAAGATGGGGAATGAGTCGTGCACTCGGAAGTTTGGAGTAAGTGAAAGAAATGACAGAGGCGACATGTTGGTCAACTTTGCAGAGAACTATAACATGAGGATAATGAACACTTTCTTCCAAAAGCGTGTAAGTCGTAAATGGACCTGGAGAATTCCAAATGGAACAACAAAGAATGAAGAAGACTACATATTAGGAGATAAGGGTGAGAGCGTTAATAATATTACGGTCATAAATAAATTCAACGTAGGTAGTGACCATAGATTGGTAGGTTGCACATTTAAATTTAATTTTAGAGCCGAAAGAAAGAAATTAGTTTTGAAAAAGAAAATAACTTTGCGAAGGTTAAGGATAATAAAAAAAATAAATTGGAAATTAAGAACAGATTCGAAGCTATAAGAACTAAAGAGGACACAGTCGAAGATATGAATCTAAATTTAGTGAATGTCATTAAGGAATCGCCAGAGAAAGTAGAATGTACAAATAGTATTAGAGAAAACAAATACTCCTAAGCTGCAAATGACCTAATTAAAAGAAAAAAGACTGTACAGATTAAAAGCAGGAGAGACGAAATAGAAAGAGTAGAACTAAACAAGCTTATCAACAAAAGGCAGATATCAGAGAAAAGAAAGAGAAACATGGTTGAAAAAGAAGAAACTATTCGGAAAGGTAAAAGTATTAAAGGGACCGAGCGCAGACATGCTTTCGGAAGACAGCAAATTATATGTTTGAAAGATAGAAATGGAGAGATCATTAAACGCAGAGACAGAATTGTAAAAAGAGTAGAAGAATTTTACCAAGAGGTTAATCGTAAAGTTTACACTCGATGCATTCTGCCATCAATAATCTACGGGTGTGAGACTTGGAAACTGACGAAGGTGATAGAGACAAAGCTAAGGACTGCACAGAGGAGAATGGAGAGATCAATGATGGGAATAACGCTGAGACCCCGAAAGAGAGCAAGTTGGGTGAGAGAGCAGACTAGAGTGAAAGATATTGTGGAGGCAGTGAGAAAGAGAAGGTGGAATTAGGCAGCTAAGTTAATGCGAACGACTAACGAGTGATGTAGCAAGCGTGTTACTGAATGGACGCCGCGAAATGGGAAGCGTGGAGGAGGGAGACCAGACAAAGGGTATAGATAAGATAGAGAAGTTTCCAGGAGTGACGTGGCAGATATTTGCGCGGTCATGTGAATCATGAAGTGCGATGGAGGAGGCCTTTATTCAGCAGTGGACTCAGGATGGCTCATATGATTGATTGATTGATTGATTGGTACATATATATATATATATATATATATATATATATATATATATATATCTACATATATATATATATATATATAAACAGTATATGTGAGTTGGGGGGGAAGTGGTAAGGAAACACAGGTTGAACCAGGAACACTGATGTAATCTAATGTTTTGACTTTACGTCTTCTTCAGAGTAACCGACTAGTACAGATTTTCGTAATATATACCCTCATAGCAGATCATCTTGCCGAGCGTCTTGGAATGGAGCGCGCTGATTGGTCCACGTTTTCGCCGAGGACCAGCTTAGCTGCAACCAATGACAGAATTGCAAATCCCTCGCTGTGGTTGGTGACCTCTCCTGTGACGTGACGACATGTGTGGCTTCCACTAACTTTCTCATTCCCTTTCAAAATTCCGTGCGGAGGGGGGCGAACTTTTTCCCAGCTAGTTAGGTGTCCGTGTGATTCTGTATGCACCACTAGGGAGTTGAAGGTTCTGTGGTGTCGCAGGTTACTTTTGTGCTCTCCTATCCTTTTCGTAAGCACCCTTGATGTCTCACCATAAAATACTGCAGAATATCCGCCACATGATATGCTGTAAACAACGCTGTCCTTTTTTATGCTTCTTTCTTCTTTATCTCTCACTACGTCCTTAATTTTTCGCCCAGTGGCATAAGCAACGTGCACACAAACATTGGATAATAAAGAGGTCAGCATCTCAGCTCCACTCGCGCACAGTACTACAAGGTAATTGAGATCTAACTTTTCTCTTTTTGCTCTCTTGTAAGCAAGTCTTGGGGGTGAAATAACCTGCGGAAAGTACTGGTAATATAGGTCATCTATTCTTCTAAAAACTCTTCACTACATATTCTAATGGCCCGCAAGTAGAAACCAATTGTGATTTGGTCCGTGCTCTGTGTTTCGACGAGTAGTGAGTGAAATCTTCCTTGTTTGTCGGCTTCCTGTATACATAAAATCTAACCTCTTGTATCCCTCGGTGTATCACTGTATTGAGGAACGACGACTTGTAGTCCACCTCCAGTCCCACTGTGAAGTCAATATTTCCGTCCACTCTGTTGAGCATGCAAAGCTTATTGGCCATGTTTGATCCCTCAGGTAACACAACCAGCACATCGTCTACATAGTAGAACCATTCACAGCCTCTTCCCATGATGCGTAGCAGCTTGTCCTCTTCCAGTGTCTCCATATAAAGAGATGCCCATTGCCAAACCTCGATGATGCGTATACTTCTGGTCCTCGAACATGAATGCACCGAAATTTACGCACAGAAATACTAAATCGAGATGACCCGTTTTTCTCACTAGCAAGTCACCATCATCATCCATGGATTTGACAGCTCACTTCATTGCGTCCATAGCCACCTTCACGCTTATATTCGTAAAGAGTTGTTTCACATCGAAGCTGGCTAGCTTCTTTCTCTCAAAGTTTACATTGTTGAGGCGTTCGATCAGATCTGCTGAGTCACAGGAGATGTCACCAACCATAGAAAGGGGTTTGTAAATCTGTCGTTGGTTGCAGCCAGGCTGGTCCTCGGCGAAAGCGCGGACCAGTCAGCGCGCTCTATTCTAAGACGTCCGGCAAGATGATCCACTAAAAATGTATATATTACGATAATCTGTACAAGACTCAACTGTCTCACCTTCAAAACACTATATATATATATATATATATATACATATATATATATATATATATATATATATATATTATATATATATATATATATATATATATATGTGTGTGTGTGTGTGTGTGTGTGTGTGTGTGTGTGTGTGTGTGTGTGTGTGTGTGTGTGTGTGTGTGTGTGTGTGTGTGTGTGTGTGTGTGTGTGTGCTATAGATACATATATATATATATATATATATATATATATATATATATATATATATATATGACGAACAGAGTAGCATTCTGACACTTATTAATATTTTTTCTAATATTCTCAATTTCTTCTAAATGTAGATCTTGCTTCAGGAGGATGGACAAAGACAAGTCGTCCGAAGAATTCCTTTTATGATTGACGTTTCGAGTAGATGGTTCATATTGAGAATAGCAAAAGCAATTGTAGTCTTCCACAGTTGCACCATAAACAACTAACAACTTTACATGGGAGGCATCTGGTTATATGCTGAGTCAGGGAACTAGGAGATCTGACTGCGGGAGCGTCCCTGAGATGGGGCATTGTGCGACGCATGTACATAGGAACATAAGAATGAAGGAGACTGCAAGAGACCATAAGGCCTACACTAGGCAGCTCCGTAAAGGCTAGGAAGGTGCCTCTTTGACGAGGACTTGTCGAAGCAGGGATTTTAACGTAGTTTGCAAGAAGCCGAAAATACTTTCTGATTGTTGACAAAGAGAGAGTTTGGTGATCTCATTGGCCAACTTAGGGGTAGTGCCTAATTTCATGTGTAGCCTACATTTGGACATATCTTCACAAGGGATGTGATAGCAACGTGACCGGATATACTGTGATTGAAAGTCTGGGTCTCTGGGCTTGACTCGTCCTTTTTTGGCACACACTGCCCTAGGGTCCTTTGGGGTCCAGATACCGCCCTCTTCAGATTGTTTTTTGTCGCTGGAGACTCGGGCAGCAACTGAGAATAAAACAAATTAGGTGTGCAAGTCTGTTCGACGTTGTCCCTCTTACCCTCCTTCTTCCTTCTCCGCCCATTACTTCTTTTCCTCCACTTCCTTCTCTTTGTGGCAGCCGCAGCAAACAAGTCAGTCATCACGCGGCCGGCCATGCGCGTCCCGGTCATACCTTCCTCCTGCAGATCCGTTTTTTTTTCTCTCTCAGTTGCGGCCAGACACTCTCGAATCTGCGTCAGGTTCGTCAAGTCATTGCCTTCGAGGTCCATTCCGAGGAAGTTTGTCAGTCGTTTCCCCACAAGGAAACCGGTCATTCGATAGGCGCAGGATCGTTCGTGCGGAAAAAGACGCTCAATGAAAGAAACATATTGAAACCTGAGCTGTTGCTGAGCGATTTCTCCACTTAATTAACCCCCCTAACCATAGTGGCGCGCAGGAATGATTTGGCATTTCCTTTGCGGGCGCCATCGGTGAGATGAAAGTCTACGCTTTCCAAAGGCCTGTTCGTTCTGCCTTTAACCCTAAAATGGAGGTGGGGGAGGGTTCACTCAGATGCGTAAAATCAGGCAACAAAAAACGTGTGATAAAACGAAATCTGCCCATCGAGATAAACTAGAACTCATAAACGTTTCTCTAAGATTGGTTGAATGTCCCGGAGGCAGCTCTGACAAATGTATAATGACATACATAGGAACGATCCCCAGTACTTACTACGTGATAGAGATAGGATTTCTAAGTGAAAACGTTCGTCGCATATCGCGAGATGGCAGCATCTTGGCAAAGCCTCCTAGGTGGAGAATATAGGTCACTAGGTGGTGGGTATCGAGGCGTGCCGACCAACGTTAGGCTACCTTGTACAACCGGTTATTCTTTCTGGGTTCATTCACGAACAAACATCGAGAGAGAGAGAGAGGCTGTGATTTTTTCCCCGTTTGTTTAGCTGAAGAAAGTATAGAAGGTATTCTCAAACTTAGCTAAAAATGGGCAATATATTCTACAAGGTTAATGACCATGTCATCTTTGAAATGTCCGGACAGATTTCAATGCTCGTAAAGTCCTGGATCTACAACAGTTTGGTCATACGGCGCGTTCTACGCGTTAACAATGCGATCACCACTTTTATTCATAATTAAAGTGAGGGAACCATGCCAGTTTTAGAAAGTTTTCCTGAGTTTTGCGGGATGAAGAGTTCGAGATCGATAAAAGGAGGAGGAGAAG
>NC_134783.1:60457446-60477446 GCF_046742065.1 Oratosquilla oratoria
TCAGCACTTCTCTAGTCACCTTTTCCCAGAGCGCATGCGCGGGCGGGCGTGTGACTGTGTGCGGTTGTGTGTGTGTGTGTGTGTGTGTGTGTGTGTGTGTGTGTGTGTGTGTGTGTGTGTGTGTGTGTGTGTGTGTGTGTGTGTGTGTGTGTGTGTGTGTGTGTGTGTGTGTGTGTGTGTGTGTGTGTGTGTGTGTGTGTGTGTGTGTGTGTGTGCGTGCGCGCGTGTCACCTAGTGATACTTTTCCTTTTATCCTGGTTGCCATCAGGATGTTGACTTCGTTTTCATAACATCTTGTTGGTAGCCAAGGAGCCATGAAATAGTGGACCTGTGACGTACGGCCACGGTCAAGCCTTCTCATCTTGGCGAGAGCTCATTTCCAGTGAACACCGATTCTGCTCCCAATACCTCGTCAGAGACTGGTAATAGTGCATTGCACGGTAATCCATCTGATACCATCCCATCATTACAGTATGTTGCTAAATCTCAAAGCTAGCCCACAACCTGATGTTCCATCGTCACAGATGGCGCTGTAAAACGTTCATAAATGACTTCAGGTGTTGAGGAAGGCATGGAATGTCTCCCACTTTCCAACCGATCCTGCTAATTAAATGATTAGAATCTGGCCAATAAGCCTCTTGTCGATAATACCATGATCGATTTATGGAGTGATGTTGAGACCAGTTTGGGCCGAAAAATTGTCAAGTACGACCCAGAGGAGTTGTGTCTGATTCATATCAGGCGACTATCTTGGCCATACAAGTTTTTGGATCTCGTTGGCTTACAGCCAATCTTGGGTCTTTTAGGTTGTGTGGCAAGGAGGTCTATCCTCCTCAGTCTTTTTTTTTTCGTCATTTGAACACTAGAGAAACTAGGAAGGAATTCTTTCTAAAACATGGACACATATTTATCAGAGTTTATAGTGAGCTCCCACTTCTCCAGCTGTGATATAACCCATTGATCTAAATTGCTGCCCACACTGTCACAAAATAACAGTCGTGTTTTACTGTTGGCTAAAATATTTTCAGATCAAACTCTTGATGACAGAATTTCCAGGGTCACACTCGACCACTGGCAGAACATAGGGCCAAATCGGAGCTTATTAGAAAATATAATTCTCCCAAATTCTTAATGGCTTCTTCAACATCTCATTGCCTCAATCTCTTCTTCGCTTGATATGGGCGAACAAGTGATTTTCCACACTTCTCTTGACAGCACGAAGGTTCTTGTCAAAGGGACCTGATGATGTTGACTCCTTTCCCTTCTCTGGTGAATAAGACAATCGCTTTGTTAACCACAGAAACCGAAACCTTTTTTTTTCGATTTTACGTTGACAATTCCACCTCCAGATTGACCCATGATATGGTCTCTGTGGAACTCTGCTCATTCCAGTGCTTCTTTGGTGCGTGGCATCATCAAATGGTCATCAGTGATAAATATCTGGAAACCTGAAACTTAGGAATGTGAATTGATACATGTTAAGTTTTCGAAGTGTAAACATGTGTACAACAGTGTTTTGTTTTGTGGAGTGTCTACTTTTGACATGTTTCTGTATACATACGTATACACCGGTACACACACACACACACACATATATATATATATATCGATTTTCCTTTTAGCATTTGGTGCTGTATATGTATATGCCAGCCCACGGAAGATTCCGCAACAAATCTGATGCGTTGGAAACTTTGATCGGTTGACTAGAAAGCTGAACTTTTCGGCACCTCAACCTCGGCCGGGTATCCATCCGGGAGGCGTCGACGAGCGGCGGAGAGGAACCCATAGGACCCTCGCGGCGAGGAGAGACCCCAACAGAGGAAGGAATGGAAGGAGGGCGGGTGTGCTCATACAGAAGCCCTGTCGGAGCACAGTCCGTAGGGAGAATGGAAGGGGAGGGGAGAAAAGAGGAGGTAGACACGCGAAAGTAGACGAAGTTGTACAAGGTGGAGGTGGAGCGAGTGGGGAGACACGGGGGCATCGATCGGTATGTAGGTCAGCTGTGTTTGTCATCACTTGACCCCCCTCCCCTTCCTCACCTTCCTTTCCCTTCTCCTCCCGTTGCCCCTCCCCCTCCCCAACGCTCTTCCAGCACCGTCTAATAACTTGCTATCCAGTTCCTTCCGTCTCTTTCCTTAATTCGCTCCTCTCACTCTCTCCTTCTCCAATATAGCAGCTCAGTCCCTAGACCCACTTCATTCTGAGCCTCTTTTTAGTAAATGATTCTTTTTTTCACTTCTCTACCTGGACAAGTTTCTCCTCTTTCACCTCCTCCTCCTCCTCTAACTACACTACCTCGTCCAACTTCCTCTCCTCTTCTTCTTCCTCCTCCTCTTTCACTCCCTCCCTCTCCTTCCTTCTCCTACTCTTCCACCACCCCTTACTCTTCCACCTTCTTCTCTTCCTTTCACCTCTGTCTTCCTCTTCCACTCTTCCTCTTCCCACTTTTGCTCCTCCTCCTCCTCCTCTCACTCTTCCTCCTTTCTTCCCCTCTACCTCCTCACTTCCTTCTCCACTTCCTCCCTTGATTCTCTTCCTCCTCCTCCCTCTCTTCCTTCTACTTCTGAACGTCCTCATCTCAATCTACTTCTTACTCCATCTTTCTCTAGTGAGCTCAGCTGAACCCTGGCATCACACGCGATAACTCTCTTCCTCTTCATCCTCTTCTTCTTCTACTTTTTCTTCCTCTTCTTCTTCTTCTTCCTAGTCTACCACCTGCGACGATTCCATTCAGCTCAGTAGATACTCCAAAACAAAAAGGAGGAGGGAGAAAGAGAGGGAAAAGGGAGGAAGTGGAGATGGGGAGGGGAAAGGGAGGGAAGGAGGGAAGGAAGGAGAGGGAAAAGGAGGAGGAGGAGAGGAATACCACTCACGAGATACCACTCATCTCGTCTGATTGGACACCCTCCTCCTTCTCTCCTCCTCCTCCTCCTCTTCCTCCTCCTCCTCCTCCTCCTCCTCCTCTGCCTCTGGACGACGACTAGAGCCTCCTGCCGATCACAGGAATTGATTCTGTGTCAAGAAATACCATCGAGAGGGAGACTCGTCTCTCCGTTATTCTTTCCTCTCCGTTGCCTTTGGCGAACGCTGGACGCCCACGACTCGGCCCGCCCGCCCGCCCGCCCGCCCGTCCCGTTCGCTCGCTCGCTCGCCCGCCCGCCAACCAACTTTCTCTTCTCGAAAAACCAGCAGACACATGAGCCGCCGCCCGACCCATTTCTTTCTTTCTTCGCAGTTTTTCGAGATGTTTGGGAAGGAATGGCGTTTTAGTCGTCCTTTTTTTGAACCAGCAACCTGTTCTTTAGGCTTTATTCTACTAACGCTTGGTGGTTTTGTTCTATTGGAAGGCTGATGGGAGTCCCTCGGTTGACTAAAATCGTCTGACGTGTGTGTCAGCGTCTGACGTCGGCCAAAATGATGTATTGGTAAGAGGGACCTTAGACCATTACAGGTGAACCAGCGTTTAATGTTTTGTCTCGCGACCTTTGTGAGAAAATTTCCTTTTTCCCTCAGCGTGCTGAGAAATGAGCAACTTTCGATTCTTTGTCTTGTGGTCTCGTAATGATTCGCACGGGGAAATCTGATCCGCTTCTATGGAATCTAAATTCTTTGACGATTTTCAGAATGTTTCGTCTTGCCGTGGTTGCGGTCCTGGTGGCTGTGGTCGCCGCACAACGGCAGCTGATCCAGCCCAACCTATCCGCGTGCATCAACCGCGTGCGGCACACAAGCCGCGTGCGCAACGGTCATCACTACTTCTTCTCGTGGGCTCACGAACCGACGAAGAACCACGAGAGAGACTGGCTTGACGGAAGGAACATATGCAGGTGAGACACCCCCAGGAAACGCTTCATTTTTCCGATTCTGTTTTTTTCAATACATGCACACACACGTATACACCGTTGAAAATATTAGTAGACTACTGAAGACAGAGGTATTTTGTTCGGTTGAACGTTATCAAAACAGACCGAAACACAGCTCCCGTTCCCGTCCTTAGGTTCACTTTCTGTGACTTTTTCCCCGAGATGAGCTAATATGACTTAACTTGTCCTTACCTGATTCCCTTACCTGGTCAAGTGAATGGCAATGATAGTTGCAAACAGATAGATGAAATTGTAAATAAATTAATAAATGTAAATATATAACTAAGTAAATAAATAGATAAACAAGTAAACAAATAAAATCAATAAATAAGAGAATAAAATCATAAACAGAAGGGTAATTGACTCGCTGGATATGTGCACTATAGAGGAAAAACAATAATGAAATTATTAATAACAACAACTACAACAGTAAAAACAACAATGACATTAGTCTATCTATCTATATACCAAGGCTTTTTCCCCTTTACAAGGGAGGTAGCCAAAAAGGAAAAGGCATAAAATTATTTCCATCCATTCCATCCCCGAACAGTACAATAGAATATTATGAGATATCATGCAATAGTACAAAACGTAAAAATATAACATAATGAAGAGATAAGTAAATTATATTAGAATGCAGTTATAATGCAATAATACAATGATGAAATAATATGATAATGTTATAACCTAGGGATATTATAATATAATGATATATTGATATGATAATGTAGTAATATGATGATATAATAGCATAAAGATATTATAATATAATGATATATTGATATGATAATGTAGTAATATGATGATATAATAGCATAAAGATATTATAATGTAATAATATAATAGTATAATGATATGATAATGTAATAGCATAATGATATAATAATACAATAAAATTATAATACAATGATATAATAATGGAGTAGTATAATAATACAGTAATATAAGAGAATAATACAATAATATGATGATATAATAATGTATATAATAATAGTATAAAAATATACTATGTATAATAATATTATATATGATAATATAGTAATACAATAATATAATATAATAAAATAATCATATAATAATATAGCAATATAATGATATAACTATGATAATATAACAATATAGTATTACAATAATATAATTATATGATATAATAATATAATAACATAATAACAATGATATAACAATATATCATGCTATAAAAGTATAACAATATAGAAATATATGTTATAATGATATAGGAATGACATATGATAGTATAATAACATAACGTAATATCATAATTTAACAATATTATGTAGTAATATAATAATAATAACAATAATAGTAATGATAATAATGATAATAATAAGGATAATAGCAATGATAATAGTAATAACAATAATAATGATATTGATAATAATAATAGTAATGATAATAATGATATTAATAATGATAATGATAATAATGATGATGGTGGTATTGATAATGATAATTATAATAGTAATGATAATAACAGTAATGATAATAGTAATGATAATAGTAATGATAATGATGATAAAAATAATAATGATAATAATGTTGATAATAATGATGAGGATAATAATAATGATTATAATAATGATGATAATAATAATGATAATAATAATAATAATGATAATAATATACATGTATGTATGAATGCAAAATTTGCACAGGAGAAAGGAATCTTGAAGATAATAAGTCCTGTAGCGTTTTACATCCTCAGACGGGTATATAGTAACAAGTGTATTATAAGTGTGGTTAAATATACAATCATAAAGGAACAGAGACGAAGAGGAGCAAGAGGGGGGGAAACATATAGGAATGTGGAGAGGTGGATCGAAGTGGATCACTCCACCTGATTACTGCTAGGTCAAAGTTGCTGGTACGCCTTAGTCAGATTTTGGGGTTGTTTCTTCAAATATCGGAGATTTACAAACTTTGAAGAATCCCAATAAAGTTGTTTTTGGCTGACGAAAGGTACAAATAAAAGCAAAACAACGGCTAAACGATCGATTCCATTTATCCGAAAGACGAAAGTGTATCTCATCAGATCACATCCTTTAATTTGAGATCTCCCCTCATCTCTGTTATGATCCTGAACACTCTTGGAAGTAGACCGATGCAAACAATTTATAGAAAATAAAAATCATACTCTACATGACAATGTTAAATAAAACTGTAAAGAAAGAATGCACTGGCAGTCGATCTTTTTCTTCATGTCAAAACGGAAAGTAGAGTAAATGAATAAAAGGTGCGCAGAACAAATGTATAAAGGAATATATCAGTAACATATTTAACAAATAAATAATAGATTAGATAAGTAAATACATACATGATAAATGATTAAGTATATAAGTAAATAAAGTGACGCATTCATTAATCAATAACGAGATTTTACATGCAATCTTCTCTGAGGAAAGTTTCTTCCAATAATTAAGTACGTGGTTGGTAAATCTAGTCCTACCTTTTACTATTGAATTTATATGATGGCCATATAGTTTTATTTTATTCTTTAATGTTTTATTATAATCATTGTGAAGAGGTTTTCAATTTTATATCAGTCCACCAGAATCTTGATAACCTACTTCTCTCTTTTAGAGATTTTTTTTTTTTTTTTTTTTTTTTTGGTATTACAGACAGTTTTTAAAGGATGTCATCTTTGTAATTTTGTAATCAAATTAGAAGCTCGTAACCTACCCGTTTATGAAATGTTAATGTATGATATACAGAAACGTTACCGAAACGGCAACTCCTAAATGTGGACGAGTTATTAATTATCTCTATGATTAAATAATGATAATTAGATTCTTGAATGCAGAAGGTTGTGATATCAGTTGCACAATCTTCTTTGCTTTCTCTGAGGCAGAAATTCATCACTGATGTGATTCAGTATCCTTACAAATAATCACAAACCAAGAACAGATTTACATTTTTAGAAGTTTTGCCAAGGATTCGAACCCTGACCTATGCATAGATAATCACGAGGTCAAGACGCTAGCGACTAAGCCACGTGCGATGATTCAAAAGGATTGTACAAGTCCCCGAACACGCTTCACGTACCATCAAAAGATCTAGTCTCATTATCACCCAATCCCCGTATTACGTGAAGCCTGGTCGGGGAGTTGTACAGACCTTTTGAACCATCGCACGTGGCTCAGTCACTAGTGTCTTGACCTCGTGATTATTTACGCACAGGTCAGGGTTCGAATCCTTGACAGAGCTTCTCAAAATGTTCATAAACCAAAAGTCTTCTATTCTCTGTTTTACTTGAATCTCATCCCAAACAATTTCTATTCTCACATCTTGGAAGGCTGGGTAATGATGAAAGTTAATGGAGCATTTTCTCTCTCTCTTACAGGAAGCACTGTCAGGATCTTGTCAGTTTTGAGACCCCTGACGAGGCTAACTTCGTGTACAACGAGATGCAATCGGCCAACGTCCCCTATATCTGGACCTCAGGCCGTAAATGCAATTTCGAGGGCTGCGACCGCCCAGACCTCTTGCCCTCCATTGTCAACGGCTGGTTCTGGTCCGGTTCTGACGTCCGCATCGCGTCGACGAACTCGAGCACGGGGTGGAGGGGTGACTGGTCCCAGACGGGAGGTGCCAGCGTGCCACAACCAGACAACCGCGAGTTCCAAAGTGGAAATGATGAGGCTTGCATCGCTGTCCTCAATAACTTCTACAGCGACGGCTTAAGGTGGCATGATGTAGCCTGCAACCACATTAAGCCTTGGGTCTGCGAAGATTCCGATTCCCTGCTCGGCTTTATGAGAAACAAACACCCAGAGGCTCAGATCCCCTAAAAAGACCCCCAATTTTTAAAAAAGGGGCGTCGGCGTTACACCCCTCTGCTCCTGTCTGAATCAAACCTGCACCAGAAAAGTTTACCGAATGACGACGTCGTCTAGTGACGTTTTTGTTGTGTTGAACCTTTCCGTCCTAAATGTTGTGACAAACGCAGCACACACTGGCCCTGGTGCCGACGCGTTCCCGCCCTAACACCTTCCCCCATTAGTTGTCCTCCACCCTTAACTTATTTCTACCTTTGTAGCTGTTTCCTTTTAGAAAAAAAAAAGCTTAATGGAAATGAAAAAAAAATATTGCGTATATTTGGCAGTACATATCAGTGTTTCAGAATAACCCAGTAAGAAAATTATATTTAGATGTAGATTGAAACCTAGAGTCGCTGTATAGCGTTTAGGCTTCTACGTCAGCTATATTTATTTTTTATTTTTATTTTTTCTACAACCAATATCATTTAAGAATGAAAGGTTAGATTTTAATCGGCAGGATCCGAAATATGCAATCTTTTTTGTAAATACACTTCCAAATTTGCAATTTCTTTGGAATGAATGTATAGTGAAATAAATATATCTGGAAATTATTTGCAGTAAATTCTTACCTCTGACACATCTCCGAATCGACGACTCGAAGGTCATCGGACGCACTTTGAACAGCGTTCAGTGACCAAACTACTTTGATTTTGTATAGAAAATATCATCATACAATAATTGTTTGGGGGAAATAAATGCATAATCCAATATGTTTATATATCTATCGAAATAAATAATATGTGAGGACGGAGTATTTATTAGTACGACATTACACTTGTTGAAGTTTTTTGTAAGTACTTGAAAATTACTGTGCCAAACGAAACGTCGTCTTCACGTGTTGTTTATTTCGATTGACTTGTCGTCAACTTCCACTCTCATACACGTTCATAGGTGTATACACAAATACAATTCTACACAAACGAACTTACATACGTTTATTTAGGTGCACATACTGAATTATATGCATATACATACATGTGCATACATGCACGTTCACATGTATATGTACGTTCATATGTATATATGTAAATTTATATGCAAATGCATAAACATATGCATATACATACACACAGACATTTATTGATTTGTATATGTATATATATATATATATATATCAAAGTCAGCCATCCTAAGTCCACTGCTGAAGAAAGGCCTCCTTCATAGCATTCTATGATTCACACGACTGCGCCAACCTCTGCCATGTCACTCCTGCAAATTTATCGATCTCGTATCTCCAACTTCTATCTGGTCTCCCTCTTCCACGCTTCCCATTTCGCGGCGTCCACTCAGTAACATACTTGCTCCATCGCTCATCAGTCGCTCGTGCTAACTTACCTGCCCAATTCTATTTTCTCTCTTTTACTGCTTCCACAATATCTTTCACTCCAGTCTGCTCTCTCACCCAACTTGCTCTCTTTCAGTCCTTCAGCGATACTCTCACCACTGATCTCTCCATTCTCCTTTGTGTAATCCTTGGTTTTGTCTCGGTCACTTTCGTCAGTTTCTAAGTGTCACATCCGTAGACTATTGCTAGTAGTATTCATTGACTGTAAACTTTTCGTTTCAAACATAAAGGTAGAGAGCTTCTCACGATCTCTTTATATTTATCAAACATTTTCCAACCAACTGTAATACTCATTTTTGTTTCATTATCAATGATCTTTAGTCACTTTTACCTTCTGGCCTAAATAATCATACTCTTTAACTTCTTCAAGACTCTCACCATCGATTAATCTCTTTGCTTTGAACTTTCGTGTTGAATATTACTTATGTTTTATTCTTATTCATTTTCATACTTTCTTTGATACTTTCCTTGTTCAGATCACTCAGCACATCTTGCAAGTTTTCTGCTCTTTCTGAAATAAGAATAATGCCACCCATATACATCAAGTTATTGAAACATTCGCCACTAATCTTTAGATATTTCTCTTCCCAACTCAGCCCTCTGAAAATGTCTTCCAAGCAAGCTATAGATAATTTGGGTGAAATTGTATCCTCTTGTACTCCTTTTTCGATCTTTATCTTCACTATATCTTTATGTAATCGGATTACTTTTCTCATAAATCTTTTCTAGCACCCCTACGATCTGTTTGTTTGCACCCGGCTTTCGTATTGAGTTTAATATTGATACTTGTTCTACCAAGTCAAAGGCCTTCTCGTAATCAACAAAGCTAAAGGAAGAGGTATATTGTATTCTGTCGTTTTCTCGATTGTTTGATTCAACGCCTACAAATGGTCTAGAGTCGAATATTCTCTTGGTTGGTTTCCGTCTAAAACTTGACTTAGTCTATTTGTAAGGGTCTTGGAGAATGCTTTATATACATTTGATGACACGCTAATCGCTCGGTAGTTACTAAGGTCTTTCTGGTCTCCTTTTTTATGAGGCAAAATCGCTATAGCATTGCAACAGGATTTAGGAACGTTTTCTTGACGTAAACATTGGGCGCTCAACTGAGCTAATTTACAATGAACTTCTTTCCCTGCGTCATTCAGAAGATCCATCGACATACCATCTTCCCCAGGTGCTTTACCTCGTTTCATATATCTTTGGGCAAACTCTACTTCCTTGTAACTTCTGGTACACTACTAACATCTACAGATTAATTTACTGACTCAACTACTGTCTATGGCGAGTAAAGTTCTCGGTAAAATTCTTCGACTCCTTTTACCATTATGTCTCTGCATCCAATGATCTCCCCATTTCTATCTGTCATAGATATAATTTTCTGCCTCCCTAAAGCTAGTCTGCGCTCGACCCCTTTAATATTTTCATATTTACGAATAGTTTCTTCTATTCTATCCATGTTTCTCTTTCTTTTCTCTGGTCTCTGCTTTTTGTTGATAAGTTAATCTCTCCTGCTTTTAATCTGCATAGTCCTTCTTCTTTTGATTAGGTCGTTTGTAGTTTTGGAGTATCTGTTTTCTCTAATGCCCTTTGTACTTCCTACTTTTTCTGCCAAGTCCCCACTGATATTAACTAAATTAAAATCCATACCTTCGACGGTGTCTTCCTTATTTTTTTTAGAGTTTTGAATCTGTTTTTAAATTCTAACTTAAATTTCTTCTTGTTATCCTTAACTTTTGTAAGGTTTGTTTTCTTTTTCAAAACTAGTTTATTTCTCTCAGCTCTGAAATTGAATTTAGCTGTGTATCCTACCATACTATGGTCACCATTTATATTTATTTTATTCATGACCGTGACTTTGCTAACGCTCTTGCTCTCATCTCCTAATATGAAATCTATTTCGTCCTTTGATGTTCCATTTGGACTTCTTCGGGTCCATTTAAGACCTGCATGTTTTTGGAAGGAAGTGTTCAATATTCTCATGTTCAAGAGGTAGACGCGAGGAACCTGGGCCCAAGGGCATGTCCGTGGTGCCCCTCCAAATTTGGGGCGGGGGTGCTTTTCTCCCGTTTTTCGCTTTTGGGCCTCTGGCGCCCGTACTGTTGGCCTGAGCGGTGTCCAAGTGGACCCCACAGGAGCCCTGGCCCCCCTCGACCTGTGGGTGAGATGGTGGGTAAATCGGAGCAGGTGACCAAAATGACCCCCGAGAAAAACCCATGGATTTTCGGGGTCATTTTGGTCACCTACCCCGATTTACCCACCATCTTACCCACAGGTCGATGGGGTCCAGGGCTCCTGTGGGGTCCACTTTGACACCGCTCAGCCCAACAGCACGGGCGCCAGAGGCCCAAAAGCAAAAAACTGGAGAAAAGCACCCCTGCCCCAACTTTGGAGGGGCACCACGGACATGCCCTTGGGCCAAGGTTCCTCGCGTCTACCTCGCCGTCCAACGTGGCCGACTATCTCCCTCTAGGCTAAGTTTGGGCCAAATCGGTCACCTGGAGTTTTTTCCGGGTCATTTTGGTCACCCGCTCCGATTTACCCACCATCTCATCCACAGGTCGATGGGGTCCAGGGCTCCTGTGAGGTCCACTTGGACACCGCTCAACTCAACAGTACGGGCGCCAGAGAAAAACAAAGTTGGAAAATAATAATACCGACAGTTTAGTTTATAAAATCCCTTGCTCAGGTTGTGAAAATGTTTATATTGGAGAAACGCACAGGAGTTTGCCAACAAGACTTAAAGGACACAGAGCCGATGTCCGTCACCACCGCAACGCCAGCGCATTCGTGAACCATAATGAAGAAAAAGGACACCTACCAAAATGGGATGAAGCAGATATATTACACAACAATCTCAGTAAGAAACAGAGGAGAATTGTAGAAGCCATATACATAGCCACAAATAAATGCACAAATAATAGAATATGGGATATTAAATTATAAAGAATAAGAGTACTCCATGCAGCAACAGAATGGAGGAAGTCAGGACACCAGATCACCCGTACCACCACACAGAGCGTCAGTTCGACCAGCCCACACGATTTCCAGCCCCCGTGAACAGGAATTGACCTATCCTCATACCCTCTTTCTCCTCACACATTTTGTATTTAATGTCAGTTGTTCTGTAGTGCAAACATTCTTTCAGAGGAAGCACCACCTTGCGAAACTAGTCAAAGAATAAACTCTTGTTCTACTTGTGCGTTTCCCTCTACTCCTCGCACAACCTGTCAGGATGTCTTCACATTATATATATCATATATATATATATATATATATATATATATATGTTCTATACATAAATCTATCTATCTATCTATGCACCAGGAGGCTTTTTCCTTTTTATAAGAGACATAGCCAAGTCAGTCACGTGGCTACTTCCACCCATTCCATTCCCATCCGCCATCTTTTTCTTCCTCTCATCTTAGCTCCTTGTAGATACATTGGTCATCCCTGTATTCCGCCCAATGCCCTAGGTCAAAAGCAATGCAGTAGGGTACAGCACATCCACAGCAAAGCCGCTTCACTTAATCGACGACCCCGCCTTTCTGTCCCCTCATGTAGAAAAAGAGAAGGCGAGGAGAAATCCCTTTGGGCTGCGTCAAAATATCATTCACACATATGCACCCCAGTCCCCTATCCCACGTTCCTTCCTTCCTTGCATAATAGTATCATCTATACACAGTCTCTCTCCACTTATCCCTATCTCCTGCCATCTCCCTTCCTTGCTCAACAGACATTCCACTCTTTCTCAACGTTCCCTTCACCCCATCCATTCATCTCATCCTCTGTCGTCCCCTAAAGTTCACTCCCTCAACCTCTGCCTTCTACACCTGCTTTTATCGTCAGAACTCTCGCAGCAATCGACCAGAAGGTCATAGGATCTTCACCTCTGGGGAGTCCAGGAGTGGTAGAAACTGTGGACCGTGGCTTTACAAAGATTGTCTTGGGGCTGTTTTCAAAAGTGTCATATAGCCAAACGATACTAATTTTTTAACGAAATTTGAAGACTGCCCGTGTTGGGTATCAAATGCCAGATTTCTTTTATCATACACAGGAATTAAATTAAATTACAAGAAAAAAATTAAGGTTTATTATATAACTAAAGTAAAATTTGTAGTTCTTTACATTCAAAATATACACAAAATTGTCTTAGCATATTTGTTCACTGGTTATAGTTCTTGTATAAAAGGCAGGATAATTTTGATTTTCCAAACATGAAATTTATGAAAGATCTTGAAATACATGGAAGAGTAACGCCGTATGTGGTATAGTTTTGTATTCTTCTGGGTTAATTAATTTTGTTAATATATCAATCAACCTGTCGGTTAATTGTCTTCTGAGTTTCTAGGTACACTTTATCATTTATACACTAACGATGTACACAACTTAAGTCACGCACACAAGAATCTATAAAGTGTTCAGCCTGAGAAAATCACAAGGATGGCTTAATCCGTCTTGGCAAAATTGTAGGAATGGTGCGAAATCCACGTGAAACATTGAGCGTGTTGGAATAGATGTAGTTGTGAACGTATCTACAGTATGGTAAGTCACTACCGCATTTCATATGAGGATGCTGGATTCGAGTCCTTAGCAGTACTACATATCAATTTCTGCATGTCAGCCTTTGATGGCTTAGAATTAAAGTGCATTGTGTTCGTTATTATGTATCTCTAATCACTGGGACCCATTCAGTGTTGTACAATATATATATATATATATATATATATATATATATATATATATATATATATATATATATATAACTGCTTTCATGGGCCTTTTTGAAAAGGCAAAATCCTATTTAAATCTAGACTTACCATAGTTTCTGTGTAGTTTTTGTTTGTCGTGCTGTTTTCTCCATCCCGGCCTGGATCCATAAAATTTCTATAAAACCAAGATATACGTGAAGTGTTGATATCCTGTCTTCTGAATCCATTTTCAGTAAGTCAGTACAGTAGTCATATCAACATTATATTTTTTCTTCCCTCACTTGCTATATAAACATTTCGTATTCCACTGAACTAAATTGTTTATTGTTATTATGAATGCTGGAGTGATTTATCAAAATTAGATTAAAAGATCAATGACAATTTACGGCAAATCGTAAGATCATATTAGTCTTGTGAGTCCCGGTCTTGTTCATGACATGTTCCCATTTCTTTCGAAATGTTCCACAGACCCTGAAGTCACTTTAAACCCTCTGCGTAGGGAAGATCTTTATCACACTGAAAAAAATCACCAATTTGTCGCCGATGGATGAATAGGAGTCGTTGGGAAAGCAGTTAAAAGTTGTAAACTTTCAGAAGGATGATCACTTTGTCGATGGAAACTGTGACTCTAGGTCTAGGAGGTAGGATTTCTCCGTCTCCAGATCCACCTCTCTTCAGAATGACTCCCTGTACTTGCCTGAATGAAGTCATCCAAGTCAGCTAATCCATTGCTGAAAGAATTAGACAACGGCTTCTTATTTACACTAGTTCCACTTATTCCGCCTCCACTAAAGTCTTCTTGCAGATCTTGTGCACCCCGTAGTTGTGTGTTTTTATTGGCGTTGTTATGAACGCCACTCACTCCTTGCGAACCCAATGGTTTCTTAAGTATTGCATTGTTCAGGAGATTATTTCTTCTGATTTCTCTAAGGATTTGTATCCATTCTCTTACATTCCTGGTCCTCTGTCTATGCGGAAGGCCCTTCCAGATCCAGTGATCCAACTTGCCACCAGAGAATCTTTTTTGGTTATCTGTGGCAAGAGGATCTTCGTTAGATGGTCGTGTTATGGCAGTGCGAGGTTGTCCGAAGAGGAAGGAGTAGAGGGAATGCCCCTGAATACCCTTCTTCTGGTCAGGAGCTCCATCTGCACCCACTACTTGTTCAAATACGGAAGGACTTGAAGTTTGTTTTAATATTCTATCAGGTTTACCCGTTTGTGACAAATTTTCATCTTCTCTGGCAGGTGAAAACGTAAGTGCTGGGGAAATTGGCACAAAAGAAGGAGTGTTTCTATTGGTTGTTCCACCATGATGTCCAGTGACGATGTCAGATTTAACAGAATGAAAAACACCACTTTTGGATGTTTCTGGCCAGTGAGGTTCAGGAGGTACTAAAGGGACGGATTCAGTTGTAGGAAAAGATCTCAAAGTTGAGACTGTTTCCCTACTATTCTTTACAGAAGCTTTAATAAAGAACTTGGATGGTGAACCAGAAGTGGACGGCTTGACAGGTTCGTTCGTGTATATAGGTGAAAGAAACGACAGTTGTTTCTTCTCCTCGGAGTTTCCATTTCTAATACCACCTCCGTCTTTTTCAAGTATTACTTGCTTCCTACGACGTATACCATGGATAAGGGCATCAATATAAGAATCGTTAAAACTAAATTGTTCATATATTTTTTGAGCAACTTCTTCCACATTTGGTGTTGCATCTTCTTGTTTCAATAAATCGAAGAGTAAAGTGTTATTGTTTGAAATGTTGGACAAGACTTGAATCGTATTGGAATTATTGTAGTGAATGTGTTGGTTATTCCGGTTTTTCCCTAAGATTTGGGGCGGAGGGTGTTCATAGTCTAAGGAATCAACCAGAGAAGCTTCAATGAAGCCCGACAAAGAAGAGACACCATTCTTTTCTGAACCCGGAGCGATAACATTAGTTGGAAGTACTTTAGATGCCTTGCTAAAGTGGTATCTAGAGAGATCATGCGTTTTGTCAGGGAGCTCGGTTTCTCTTTGAGGATACTCATCGGCTTTAAACTGTTCAATTCGAGCCGCTAGTTCAAGCTCTCTCGCTCCATGATCTGTTATGTCAAGATTCGTTCCCTGGAGTTCAGCTTGAATTGGCAGGATGCTTGGAGATTTAACATCAACAAATTCTAATGGCGTATTTTTCCTGTTCCTAAATCCCGTAAGGAGAATACTAAATTCCCCTTTTTGTTGTGGAAGTATGAGGCTGTGCGTACTATTGGACAAAATCACCAAAAAGTCATGAAGAACATGCGAGTTTGGTGCTGATGGGATAGTGAAAGAGACCTGTGACGGAATAGGTGGAGACAGAGTCGTTGGATGGGTGATTCTATTTGAGGGAGTAAAAGTAGTTGGTAAAACTAAGTTGTCAACAAAGGTCGTGGGTGAAACGAAGGTTTCTCTTGGAGTAGGTGATGTAAACTGATCAAAAGATATACTGGGTGTGGTAGGTCTAGGGTCAGCAATGCCATCAATCTCGGTAGACGGTATGGAAGAAGGCAGGGGGGAGCTCGATGCACGGGGCCAAAAAAGGGTATCAGGGGAAGGGGCTATGCTGAGATCTTCTGCTGGAAGGAGAGTGGTGTGTGAAATAGATGCAAAATCAGTCAGGTTCTGAACGTAGTCGTCATGCAGAAACCCGTGCATGCTCTCATCCATTTCTCTATCCCTAAATCCAGATGACTCAGTTCCTAATAAAAATGAGTTGTCCAAATCATTTGCAGAGCTATTGCCAGGTATAAATGAGTGAGAATTAGCTTCATTGGTAAAAACATCCTCATCAAAATTGTTGGAGTGAATACTCACATCAGTGATCGGGGTGTCGCTGTCAGGATGAAAATTTTGAAAAATTACAGGGTCTGTAGAAGAAAAGTTACTATGACTATCTGAAGAAGCGTAGGCAGGTCTGGTAGTAGGATCGATTAGAAGAATGTTGGCCGATCCAGGAGGCTCTAGGTAAGTAGGAGTAACAACAGAATCAACGAACTCAAAATCGTCAATACTGGTAAAGGGAACGCGGGAAGAAGTAGCTGAAGAAATTCCATTAGAACTGTTTGAGATAGAGAGGCTGGACCCTGAAGTAGGTATAGTGGTAGTTGATGCTTTAAAATGAGAGTCAGAAGAACTCACAAAGACATTGTTGGTGGGACTTGAGTGGGGTATGTTTACAGTATCGGAGGGTGAGGTCTCAGGTTCAGTTGAATATGCGTAATCCTCAAGTTGAATGTTGGTAGGAAAATTAGACTGGAAGTTAGCATAGTCGTTTGAGAAAATTTTCTCGGTGACAGTAAAGGAGTTTTTGTGACCCGTGGTAAAAGAATTGAGTAGGGGTGCGTTGACGGGTTCAGTCGAAGTATTATCAACAGGGTCGTGGAGGCGGAGATTAGGAGGACTGTCCAAAGATAAATCGACGGTGCTGGAGAAGTTTTTGGCACTATTTGAGTCCGAAGATTCCACAGGAAATAAATTGTCAAATCCGTTAGAGGATATGTTGGATGAAAACCAGGAGAAATTATTCATAAGACCAACAAAGGGAATGTCTATAAGGTCAGTAAAAGACAAATCTGAGGAAAAGTTCGTAGAAGTGTCAAAAGTATCTCCTGGTAGTATGTCAAAAAGAGGGATTGAGTCGTTATACTCAGGAAAATCGCCCGCCTCGCCATCCAGCAAGCCCCATTCGGGGTCATAGGCCGTGAATAGTCCCTCAAAAGACTTGAACTCTGTGTCCCTTGAATGAATATTTTCGGGGTCCGTTGAGTCGTTATTGGTGACCGTTTTCTTCGGTATGATGGATGTCTCTGATTCAAAGGATTTATTTTCATTTGTTGATATAGTGGATGTGAAATCTCGTTCAAAAAAATCCTCTGCACTCGTAGAGACAGTCGGGTGTTCAAAAAAATTAGAACTCGTTGGCTTATTGAAGATGAATGTGTTTTCCGGTGTGTCTGGTACATTGGTAACAGTAAAATCTATAGAACTTTCAGGAGTTGAGATTGATACAACTTCGGAGGTAGCTGAAAGACCTCTACCTGAAGATGAATTTTCAGTAGGGAAGATTGTAGGACTAGGTATGAGTACTCTTTCTTTATTCCGAAACAGTTCACCTGAGGCAAGATTCTCCCGTAGCTGGAAGTCACTTGGCAAAGAAAAATCTAACGATGGTATGTCTTCCGGTGCTTCAGAGTACTGAGGAGTCAATCCTTCATGCTGAAAGTGTTTTACGTTTTCCAAATTATCCTTTGGAAGTATTTGCGAATTTGGGTCTGTTGAAGAAACGGATTCTGCATGTGGATCTTTACCAACAGAGGGCTCTGTTTGGGAAGCAATTTGTAATGAGTCTGAAGATGAAACTAAAGAAGTAGAATTATTTGAGACCGGAACCTCTGCAAATAAATTAGACTCTCCAGTGTCTGAGGTTGTAGACAATGAAACAGAAGTTGTAATGGCTGGAGGAGATGTACTACCGACCTCTGGAGGAGGGGACGTGTTGGATGGAAACAAAACTGAGATAAATGAGGGAAAAGTTGATGGCTCGATCGGATCATGTGGTGAAATTGATGACGAGACATTTGATTGAATAAAGGGTGGAACAGGTGTGGGAAAGGTTAAGGGATTCTTTGGTGTTCCAGATGAGGCTTCACCAGTTATGGCTGGTGGAATGTCGATCAGAGAATTTATGTCTCTGTCTGGTCGAATATAATAAGGGGCAGCTGCTAATGTTCCTGGGTAAATGTCAGAAGGATGAGATTGTTGAAAATCTGGTAGAATGACTGGTGAAAATGGTCGGGTATCTGATTGATTAGAACGAGTTCCTAAAGACTGGGAAAGTTGTGAGGTGTTTTCATCTACTTGAGTCGAACCAGAGTCGGAGGTGGCAGGAAGCCTTAAGATTTTCAAATGAGGACTCACAGGAGGACTTAGTACGACTCCAAAAGGCCAAAGATCAACATTCTCATCATAGTCAAGGGATTCAGGAGCAACGTTGCCTTGAAGCAACTTCGACCTCTTTGCAAGGCCAATTTCTGTACTTGAGTAGTCTGTATCCCGGTGACTCGAAAGACGTTGGTTGGATTCATCATGTTCTTTTGTTCCAAAAAATGCACCAACTGGAGCTCCTAAGTTCTGGGGTAAATTGTAGTCATAATCTTCCTCATCATAATAATCACCATACTCTTCGAAATTAGTATAATAGCTATCATAATTTCCTCTTGCCCTGTCTCCCTGGTACTGGTAAGCATTGGAGTTAACAACTATAGTTTTAATCTGCTCTTTACCTCTCGTCTTTGGGACGAGACGATCGCCGAACATGAGTGGTTTGGTTTTGTGATGACTCTGGGATGTGTTGCCAAATGCACTGGCGTTTCTGATGGAGTGGTAAGGCAAAAGTAGACCTGCGTAGGCAGCTGGGTGCACGTCATTGAAAGTAGATTCTGAGTAGTCATATGGAATGCTTGGGTCTGGTACTCCTTCCCTGGCCGGGGGAGGCGAGTCGAGGGCTCTCCCATAGGAAGGTTCACTGCTAAATGTCAAAGGACTGGGTACAATGAGCGGTAATCTTGCTGATTCAGCTGGGACATTGTCACCACGATCCCAACTCACGTGGCTCCGGAAAGGAACCTGAGGTTCTCGCTCTTCATCATCGACTACAGTTGATGACAGCGAAGAAAATAACGGAAAACTTTTTCCATCAGGATTCCTCTGGCTGACGAGTTTTGCGGATGTTGGAAAATCCTCGATAACGGGAATAAGAGGCTTGTCTTGAAGGGACGGCGGGTCAAGGCTATAGGAGGCTTCCTGTGTACCATTCTTTTGTATGACCGGGTCTGGTTCACCGGGCAGGCGAATGTCTGCCGATGTCAGGCTCGTCAATACCATGAGGGCATGGGCGATCGCCGGCATCTGCAATATACCTTTGAATTAGTGAGATGTTTTTACAAATTTTCATTGATATAGTACATTTTGGTGATTATGTTTCATTATGATTTTCACTGTAAATAGAATTTGTCTAGTGTTAACGTTTAATATCTTATCATCAAGGTAGTATATCTAGGGTTATTACATTTAAGCTGTTTTCTTCTATGAATAGATCAATTTTAGAATTTCAACAGTTCAGACATGATAAAATCTGACAATTCTACTACCTAAATTCCACAGATCCTTGATGCATGAGCAATATATTCATCTTTATTAATTGTACTTCACTACTATGAAATAGCA
>NC_134783.1:60484946-60532446 GCF_046742065.1 Oratosquilla oratoria
GCGTAAACACGGCAAAGGAAACATGGACTAGAAGCGAAGCGTTTATTCCTGACGTTTTGTCTACTGACTTTCTCAAAGTTCAGAAAGTCAATAGACGAAACCTCAGGAATAAACGCTTCACTTCCAGTCCATGTTTCCTTTACTGTCTCTATGCAACTTGTTCACATGGATTTACACTGTGCTTTCCTTTGCCTGTTCACTAGTACCATATCGAAGTACGTAACCCCCCCCCCCGACAGAAATAATTTGTTCTGTACCTTTAGCAAACGTTTCTTGAAGGTGTGCGAAAAGTATGTTTGTTTAATAACGCAATATTGGAAATATATCAATGTAAAATCGAATACAGTAACAAAATAAATCAGTTTTGATTAAAAAATTCTCTTGCTATGCGATGCTAAGTATACAATACAAACTTTAAACAAACTTTTGACAAACTTTGAAAGAAAAAGTAGTATTTTGTCTCAAGTATAAATAGAATGCCTAAAACTATATAGACAGCGTTCTTTGTGTATGATTTATGTGAATATATATTTGAAATATCCTAAAGAAAACACTGTTTCATCACATACTTCAAAGAAACTTTAATGTGACAAACTTTCAACAACCGTTTGTATAACATTTGCTTTCTGGGATGGGCAGGCGCCTAGATGGAGACGTTCCTCTGCCCTAGGCTATCATCGTCCACTTTCTAGTAAAACGAAAGGTAAGGACTCCCCATTAACGGCAGAAACACCTGTTCCACATCCCCCCATTGTTCCCCGGACACAAATTGCTTGGCTGGAAGCCATTGCTGCGAAAAACGCGAGGGTTTTCTTTCACCATCGTTGTTTTTTCAGGTTAGGTTCAAAGTTCGGGGGGCAAATGTCATCCTCGAGGACTTTTTTCACCTCTTAATTGCAACTTCATGTACATTTTACTTATCAATACAAAAATGGATCCGTTTGAGGCTTAAGATAAAACTGTTGTACATTACGTGGTCTATAATGTAGATATTACCGCCTTCACCTCATCCTATACTTCTATTCCCTCCCATCCTTCCCGTTACACATATCCTTTGTGCACACTTTATTACTTCCTCCTTGAAATACACCCATTTCCCTTCTCGTACCTCCCCTCTATCACCTCACCACCTCCTACATTTCTCTAACGTTCTCCTAGTATTCCTTTTCAACTTATTTGTTAGCTTTCGGCACCTCTCTACCTCCCCCTCTTTTCCTCCTACTCCTCTCTATCACCTTTCTGTCAAAATATAATCTACCCTGAAAATGTGAACGTCCAGAACCTATCTTTCCTTTGAATATTACATAACTCATTAATACCCGTATCAACTACCATTGCGTGCACCCCCCTATCTCATGTACAATTATCTTTGGCTCTCTTCTTAAACACTGTGTTCGCTATCATCAACTCTCTATATACATCTACAACATCATCTCTCCACTAAGATTCTTACCTGGCACCCCAGACTTCCTCATAACTCAATCTATTGGCTCATCTCCTAATCTGGCATTGAGGTCCCCCAGCACCACTACATGCACATTCCTCTCAGAACTCTGTAAACACTCATTAAGATCTGTCCAAAAAGTCTGCCTTTCTTCTTCACTTTTCTCAGTACCAGGCCCATATCCACTTACTAAAACCCACATCCCCCATACCATTTTCATATTTACTCAAGCTTACCTTGAAGGCACATACTCCACTCCACCACGCGCTTTCTTATCTCATCACTGACCAACAGACTGACACTCTTCCCCCCTTGCCTCTTCATCACTCCAACGTTTCACTTGCTGGGGATTTTTCTTTCCAAGTACATAGACGCAGAATACAACCTCTAAGCTATTTATGCATCTAGTAAAGGATGAGGGAGGGATACTAGGACAAGGCATCCCACGGGGTGCAGTTTTAGATTCTTTCTAACCACAAGAATTAAATGTTCTTTTTCACTTTCCTGAATTCTTTGATCGACTTACTGGTCTGGCATACTACTCCTGTGTTGCTGGGTTTCAGTGTTCGGAGAATGGCTGTGGCGGCACCGTTGTTCAGAGTTATGATTTTTGTTTATGTTTTTTTTCGTTGTTCCTGGTTGTTCATTATCTTTGCTGCATCATTTTTGCACTGTTTGATGATGGTCTTGAGAAATTTTAGCTGGGTGAGTGTTTCATGGATGTATCGGCAATCTTCGTCAAGGTATTAGACACTACAGATTCTGAATACTTTAACACAGAAGTAGTATACGAGACCAGAAAGACGGCCAAAGAATTCACGAAAGCAAATACGAACAAGGAAGAAAGGAACAAAGTCAGTATCTACAAAATTCCATGCAAAGGATGCAACAAGTTTTACATATGCAAAACATCACGTGATCTAAAAACCTAATAAAAAAAAAAAGGATGCAACAAGTTTTACATATGCAAAGCATCACGTGATCGAAAAACCCGCATACGCAATGACGTGCAAAACAACAAGAACACCAAAACCTGTTTCACACACCAAGACAACACCAAACACTTAATGGACCAGAACCACGTTCAACTGATTTCATGTGAAGCCGACAAGATATGGAGAGAATCCCAAGAAATCGAAATTATTCAGAATTGGAACACTATAGATCAAAACAGAGGCATGTTTAATATTGCACCCTCTTTAATTCATTTAATTCCTATAATCAGAAAGACTTTAAATGACACCCCGTGGAATCCCCTGTCCTAGTGTACCTCATCCATACCGAGATGTACAAATAGCTTAGAGGTTGTATTCTGCGTCTTTGTACTTTAAAGAAATAAAATCAGCAACCGAAATGTTGCATGGTTAACGAAGGTTCTATCCATACATGGTGTTTATTCCGTCCATTCTGTGTACAATTACCATTTTATTTACTGCTGACATTCTCCCCACCACACTCCCAGGCTCAAAATTACCCTTCCATCTCAACTTAGTTTCACTTAAGGCTAATACATTCATCTTCCTTCTCACAAAGTGGCAATTTCTTCCCCTTTTATTGTTATCTATACTATAACCACGATCATTTTTAATTACCCAAATTTTAGGGGAGTTCTCCTCCTAGACGTTTGTAAACCTCTTTATTCTCAGATATCATCTTCCTTGTATTTTTCTCTCTTTCTCAAGCCAGACATTTCGGTGCGCCTTGCCTACTCGCGGGAGAAAATTACAGAGAATGTGATCTCTAGTTCTCTTGCTATGATAATTTTCATTTGTCTCATAAATGCATGGAAATAAGTGGTCGGCACTCTTACCTCACCTTCTGCCATTGGAGCATGAAAACAAAAAAGGTGGAATCCTAGTGGATAGACGAGGGATAGCAGAACCGTGGGATAGTAAAACCTTAAAGATTATTATGTTTTTCCCCTGTGAGTAGACATATGTTTCTCGACATTTAGGAGTGGTGTTTGTCTCTGGTCTGCTTGGGTGCATTTTTTTTTTTTTTTTTCAAATACGTATACTTCAACGGTTTTCATTGTATTAACATTTTTATCAATCCCCGTTATGCTTAAAGTAGCATGTTACATCCCTTTCAGCTCCAAGTTGGCAATCACCGCATTAGTAACAACGTGGTAATCATCATCTCTGTCCTCTGCCAATACCAACATCTAGAACGCCATTCCATTACAACACCATCTAAGATAGCAACCTTCCTGCGGTCAACGAAACTATGAACGACTGAATGACTTCTATCAGTGTTAAAAGAAACCTTCATTCTACTGGCACCAGTAAATGACGTTTTGTTCTTTAGGCTGGCACCAGAACTATTCGCGCGTTACATAGCGAGATCATGGCGTTGCGCCGCATATTTGGCACAGCACGGAATGTCGAGCCGTTGTCGCCAAGATCATCACTGTCCTCTGCCCTTCTGGCAGCTGAAGCGGTGGCGTTGTAGGGGTGGCAGAACAAAGACACAGAGGTGAAAGAGACAGAGATGGTCGCCCACACCCGCACGGAACGCCATACCCATTAGGAAAAGACTAGACGTGATATAAACCATGAAAGAAATATCGAGAGCACAAGGCTGGTTCCATGAAATAGGAGTAAACGACGACACGTTATTTTCACTTGAAACGTTCTTGTTTCGTTTTTCTTTGTTCGCTTGAGTACTCACACTTGCTTAACCCTTCCACTTCAGAGACTTTTGTTTTGTTGTGGTTGTTGTCTTATCGTTTCGCCCATCTAATGGAAACCTTCTACACTCAACAGGCTAATGACTTCTGATTATGAGCAACAGGGATGATTATGAGATACATCAGTATTTCTCATGATATTTCATGTATTTTTCTGTGTTTCGTATACGCTGCACTTCACAAATGAGATCGAACTGGGAATCCCTCGACAGATTTCTTTTCCTCGCCTTCCCATTTCGCCAGTGATCACACACGATAGGTGCTTGCTTGTGGTGACGAGAGAGTCAGAGAGAATCACATCCACGCCGCCCACCATTGGGTTTTGACCAAATAAAACCCTTGCCTCCATCCGGAGGGGGCGGCAACGAACCGAAACTAACACAACACAGGGGTCACGTGAAGAACCGTCACCCCATGAGATCCCACCTGAAGAATTGTCACCCCAGTACGCCGAATATCAACAGTGGAATAAAGATTAGGTTAGGTTGAATGAGGGTTATGCTTATTGTCATTAACTTATACAACCGAAGAATCGTAAACCCAGGATGGCCCACATGAAGAACTGTCACCCTAGGATAGCCTAAATGAAGAATTGTCACCCTGTCGAAGTCTGGGGTGACGATTCGGCTCTTTGTAACTCAAGATCACATGAAGGATCGTCACCTCAGACTTCTACAGGGTGACAATTCTTCATGTGGGCTATCCTCCTAGGGTGACAATTCTTCATGTGGGCCATCCTGGGTTTACGATTCTTCGGTTATATAAGTAGATAACAATGAGCATAACCTTCATTCAACCTATCCTAACGTAACCTAACTTAACCTAGTCTTTATTCCACTGTTGATATTCGGCGTACTGGGGTGACACTTCTTCAGGCGAGATTTCATGGGGTGACGATTCTTCATGTGGGCGTTCTGGGAGGTGACAATTCTTCATGTGACCCGAAGTGGGAAAGCATACCGATAAGTGACCTTTCTGTCCACAACGAGGTCAGATGCAGAGAAATGAAATAAATGAAAATAAAGACGTAGACAAAGAATGAAGCCTCAAAATAACGCAAACAAAACAAAATAATCAATTGACGGACTAATGGCGTGGTCATCTAAAGCTAATGAAGCTGATGACACGAGTAAATAGATGATAACTGTCATAAATGGCTCATACAGCCCACATCTGATTAACGTAGCTATAAACCTCTCGACATTCAAAGGCTGACACGGAGATCAAAACAATTTGGTGGCAGCCAGATTAGAATGAAAACTGTCACCCAGTACGTGGGTGAGGGTTCCTCAAAGATCGCCTAGCTGCAGAAAGAAAAAAATATGAGTGTCACATAGTAACGCCCTCAAGGATGAATAAAATCATCTACCGCTAACAAGACCAAAATATACAGGGTGCGCCACTCGGCCCAAGTGTAGTTGTTGTGATAACGACGCTTCATGTGCAGCTACGGCAAAGGCGTTTTCAGCTGCAAGAACCACCGAGGAATTGTAATTACTTTCATGGGCAAAACTCCAAACATGATTTCCCCCTTTTTCTTTAATGTGGTCAGTGACACCTGCAATTACATCATGACACCAGTCAGGGGTGCGTGGCTACGTTGTTCTATTCTTCTCCATTGTATTCCGTGGCACTCCTTTGATGGCGGAAGAGGTTGAAGAGGAAACTGTATTTTTCTGATTTCTGAACAAAAAATGACTTTGTTCCAATGTCGTGCATTAACACACCGAATGGTAAATGATTTCACCTTGGTTTTTTAAAAGAATTTAAAAAGAACAATGTAAACTTCCAAAAGAAAAAGAAATACCTTTGCTGTACCCATCCCTAATGTCCCACTAATGCAATTAACACAGTGAATGACAATTTGATCTACCTTGGTTTTGCAAGAAGGGTGGTTGTGTGACATGGTAGTTCTCGAATCTTCGTGCCGTAAATTCCTGAATATCCGTAAAGTATACGGCGACTGTCACACGTCGGAGTCAGTACTATCAGGTCCATGTACGAAGCCGAGAATTCACCTTTCACAGCACGGCGTCACAGCCTCCATATCGTTAGGAGAAGGATCTTCACCGCGTCCCTTGAGACCCACTTCCACTTCGCATAATCACTCCAGAGTATGTGTTTACGTCCCACTCGCTCCCTCGTGATCGCAAGCTTGCGTAGAAACTGTTCTTGGAGTGGAACGAAGGAGGAGAGGCAGGAGGTGTGGTTATTCTACTGCAACCTGTTACACTCTTGCGGTCAACCTGGATGAGGGAAAATTACGGGATTCTTTGCCTTTCGTGTATTAGTTTCTTTAGTGCAAGGGTAGAGTGTGCATTTTGTTGGTGCTAGACTAGTTCTTCCTATGGATATGTTGCCTGAATAAACTATAAAGTGAACCCGACAACGTGCAAAGATGGAGGATTACTACTCAATATATATAAGTTGTGTGCGTCCTAGGATTTGAGTTCGGGTCTCTGATTCGTGAAGCCAGCACAGGACCACGAAGCCATCCGGAAACCCTTCGTGGCGGTAAATGTCCACCCTTTTGCTACCGAAGGAGTCACGCACAGTATATGAAAGGCTGGTGGCAACCAGAATGAAAGAATAGGTTCCAGACATACACGGAAAGGGTCGACAGGGAGAAAAAGAAAAGTATAAATGATGAAAAGAGGAGAATGGGGGAGAAAACAAAAATGTTGAAAGATTAGAGAGAGATGGAAGGATAAGTAAAAGGAAGATTAAACATCCGAAGCAGAAGATAAAAAAGGGGGAGGGGGAGGAGAGGGAAACAGCAAGAAGAAAATTATCAGGAAAAGAGAAAAAAAAGAAGAAGAGAAGAATCAGAAAAGGAAAGGAGAGAAGGCAAAGGAAGATAAAGGAGGGAGAAAACTGCTACCATTCTATCTTACTCCTCTCCGTGGTCCTTTCTTGGTAAAGATAAAAATAAATGTGTGCAGTGATCATAATAGCTGTAGCGAGTTACTGAGCACATTTCAGCTATGTGACTAAATCAATTTAAAAGCGTGATGAACTGGGGTTTGTTGACCAACAAGCGATTTTTAGATTTACGTGCACCGGCGACCGCGAGACTACGGGTGTGGCAGAATATGCGTCAGCGAAAGTGTGCTTAACTTAAGTGGTCTGCTTACTCAGTGAAAGTTGGATGAATGGAAACATTATGAATTATTACGAGGGTGATATTCAAGAAGGGTCTTACGGCCAGGGGACTGCAGTGTTGCCAAAGTTCAACAGAACCATAAAGCCGGAGTGGACGAAGGAGCTACACTGCTACGACCAGATCACTTAGCCACCTGTATATATATATATATATATATATATATATATATATATATATATATATATATATATATATATATATATATATATATATATATATATATATATATATTACATGTGAAGGCTATTGAAAGGTGAAGGAATATAAATATTCAGAGCACTTTTGTATATTCCTAATATTCATCAGTACTTGTGAGCCTTGTAAAGGAGTGGGGGAGACATGGTGAGAGGGAAAGAGGGTTAGCGAATTCGTTCTTTATTGGTAAGGTTAGAACTGAACTTGCTATACATGTGGCTGAAGCAGCCAATATATATATATATATATATATATATATATATATATATATATATATATATATATATACAGTATATATGTATATATATATATATATATGTATATATACATATATATATATATACATATATATATATATGTATATATATATATATATATATATATATATATATGTATATATATATGTATATATATATACCAAGGCTTTTTCCCCCTTTCAAGGGAGGTAGCCAAAAAGAAAAAGGCATAAAGTCATTCCCACCCATTCTATCCCTAAATACACTCCACTCCCTTCCACCCTCCCTCTTATCTTAGCACCTCCTGGATGATATACATACATACATATATATACATATATATTTATATATATATATATATATATATATATATATATATATATATATATATATATATATATATATACATATACCGCATGGTCAGCACCCTTGGTGCATGATTAAGGATAATAACATTGGATTGGATTAGGTCTGGTTACGCAGTCACATGTAGATGTGCGCTGTGGTCGCAGCGCGTCCTTTCTGATGTCACGTGGTCAGTTGTGCCACATGGTTCGTACAGCCTAATCTAATATAACATAACCTAAGTTAATTAAACCTTGTTATCCTAGCATTGCCTAAATAAATCCTATTCAGCTGATAGCCACCAAAATATTTTTTTCTGCGCAGTGTTCCTTCGTTATCACTTCTAATATTCGTATAGATACAGCCATTGTTTTTCTTGTGGTGGTTGCTCTGATATCTTGTACATACGTGAAGCCTAAAACGGGTTTGAATTGGTGAGATCATGAATGGTCCACCGTAGTGACAATTCTGCCGCCACTTATTTTGATGTGGGGAGTGAAATTGTAGCAAAGTCATGCCTTACAGTTTCGTTCTCTCTAAAAGTCGCGTGCCATAGTCGTTTTCTTTATTAAAGACTTTTTCAGTCATACCTATATTGATATATAAATCCGTTTTGTACATGTATACTTTTTACAGTTTTGTCGAATACATAAGAAACAAATTTAGAAGTAGTTTGAAGCAATTTCGCCCACTACGTCATAAACGAATGTAAAACTTCCCGCAAAGACGGTGGAGGTTCGAAGTTTGAAGACGAATTTGATAAGTACCAAGGCAATGTACTGTAATCTATGTTAATTAACTATATATACTTTGTATCTTATGTCTCCATTTGTGTATTTACTCGTTTATTTCTTTATTCATTTATTCATCTCTTTATTTGCTTTCCTGTGTCTCCATTTGTGCATTTGTTCGTTTATTTCTTTATTCATTTATTTATCTATTCATTTCTTTATCTATTCATTTTCTTATTTGTATATCTAATCAATGCTACTTATTAATTCTTTATTTATTTTTCTATATTTCTTCATATATCTATAAATTATTCATTTATTTATCTATAAATCTAGTTTCCATTTACTTTATGCATATATCTATTCATTTTTACTTGTTTATTCGTTTATTTATCTACTCAATCATGTATTTATTTATTTATTTATTTATTTATCTATCTATCTATTTACCCATCCATTTATCTACACTTATCAATTCTTTATTTACTTATCTCTTTCTACATTTATTCATATGTTTATAAACAATTCACTTGCTTATTCATCCATCTAGTTTTCATTTACTTTTTGCATATATTCATCAAGTTATCTAATCATTTGTTTGCTTATTAATTCATCTATCTCTTTATCTACTCTGTCTGTCTATCTATAAGTGTATCTATCGCCTCGTTCATCTTATTTCGTTCTATTTCACCGTTTTCTTTTGCTTCCGACCTCGTCATGAACCGAAGCAACCATTGTCGGGTTGTTTTGCTATTGTGATCTTTTCTAATTTATTGTGATAAAACCAATTACAGTTTGCTACAACAAATTCTATTTACCTTAAATCGATATTCATAATTCTGCTTGGGTCTAGGACTGAATTGCCCCCTTTCTGTACAAAGTGGCAATTTTTCTTTAATCCAGGCGACTGGTGTCGAAGGTCACTAAACAAATGACTGCGGCGCGCGGGTAGATAGAAGGGATAAGTGCAAGGATCCTCTGGAATTGTCAACACATGACGGGGTCACGGATATAGACGACGATTGTGGACGATAAACAGCAGGAGAGAATTTCTATTCGAAACACGCATAGCACACGCACACATAAATACACATACATACATACATACACACATACATACATACATACATACATACATACATACAAACGCACGTATGCACGCACGCACACATTCACACCCACAAACACATACAAACACAAACACACACATGACTCGATGGCGCAGTGATAGAGTTCGCGGCCGCCACTACGGCAGTCCGGGTTTGAATCCCGCCCAGGGCTGAAGTAATTTCAGCATTGCTGCGCTGCGAGTCGTTACTCCAACTCTCGTGGGCGGGGTGGTGTGTGTGTGTGTGTGTGTGTGTGTGTGTGTGTGTGTGTGTGTGTGTGTGTGTGTGTGTGTGTGTGTGTGTGTGTGTGTGTGTGTGTGTGTGTGTGTGTGTGTATTCACTTGGTCTTTGGATCACGTGTTGGACTCGTGATCGACAGCTATTTCCCTCCTGGAAGAGAGCTCAGAGCTCGTAGGTCCGATCTATGGGTAATGTTATGACCTTGCACACACACACACCCCCAACTCCCCGCCCACGAGAGTCAGAGTACGACCCGAGGCACAGTGATACCGAAATAATTTCGGCCCTGGGCAGGATTCGAACTGGCTACTGGGAGCACTTCTGCTTCCCAGTTCAGCGCTCTACCAACTGTGCCACCGAGTGTGAGTGTGTGTGTGTGTGTGTGTGTGTGTGTGTGTGTGTGTGTGTGTGTGTGTGTGTGTGTGTGTGTGTGTGTGTGTGTGTGTGTGTGTGTTAGGTCACAACATTACCCATAGATCGGTCATATATGAGCTCTGAGCTCTCATCCAGGAGGGAAATAGTTGTCGATCACGAGTCCAACACGTGATCTAAGACCATGGTGAATACATACACACACAAATAGACACACGCGCACATACACACATATACACATACAGACTCTCGGTCACTAATCCAGCACGTGATCTAGGAACATGTGTGGTGAATTATGCGGTCAGGGGAGAGGCGGGTCTAGACAAAGACGATTGAGCAATCATCGGCCGCTGGTGGATCTTTTCACCGTTCGCATCCCTTTCCCCCTCCCCCCCCCACCACTTCCACCAGTCCTTACACCGACTCCAGCCGACGTGGCCGTAGGAGGGTTGAGCAAGTGACATGTCCTAGAATCCTAGATAGTATCACTGTTCTTTACTTCTCTCCGTTACATGTGGCGTTTTTCTCACTCCATTCTCTTTCGTGACGCCTTGTCAACATCGACAGGTTTGTTAATTATCTCGATTAAGTCATCTTGTACAGGGTGGTACGCTCTACCTCCCGCCATGGCTACCTTTGTTTCTTTGGTGGTGAGCCCTCATTGATGAGAGTGATGCAACAGCTGGATCAGAGCTAAAGTTCATCGATGAGAAATCGAAATCGTCCTACCTACCCCCTCTGTCACTTCAGCATCAAATAACTATTTGAAAGCTTGTCATTTCATTACCATTAGCGTCACCAAAATTAGTTCGACGTGATCTCAAGCAAATACAGGTTCTCGAATCAATACACGGGGAGGAGGGAGGAGAAATAATCATGTTAAAATGTCATCATATAGTTCCGTAGATTTCTTTAGATCGGCGTTTCCCAACCGGGGGTGCTGAAATTAATAATAGGGGTTGCTGGGAAATGATGCACACAAAAATCACATCGATATATGTGTCATTGATTACCCAGTTGTGCATATTTTACTTTTTCCATGCTATCTTATTTTTCTAGGTTGTTCTTATTTCTTCTACAAACAATATTGTCAATTTGTTTCAATTCTAAGGAATAAAAAAAAAATCATCTAGCAGTACACTTCATTTTCTTTTATCCTTCTAATAACAAGATAGGGGTGCTGGACTGCTTAGACATGACAACAGGGGGTGCTATGGTCGGAAAAGGTTGGGAAACGCTGCTTTAGATAGATACTGCACTCCTACTGTAAACATCACTTGTGACGGAGTTCCTTGAGCGAAGAAGAAAGTAACGACGACGCGTCACGATGGCAAAAGTATTGTGGGGTGTGCAGTGATCAGCAACCGACATTGACAGATGGTCGTCTGCGCATTAGCCACTTACCAGTTGCGTGACTAAAATATCGAGCAATTAAAATGTTGGTTGTCAGGCGTTAGGTGTAACCACGTCGAGTTGTATTTTCATCATCAATTAGAAGCATACGCCAGTGGATGCGTTGCTTCACTAACACGTCTTCGTCAGTGCCTACGGTCTCTCCGCTGGAAGCTCCCATGCAGACACCCTCCCATCCCACTTCAAACAGCTCTCGACAAGTTTGATCAACTTGCTTGCCCCAGGCATGATTTCTGTGGGCGTCAACTTCGTCTCCTCCATCGAGGGTTGTCTCTTGAAGTGGCGACCCTATCAGGATCAGCATTAGGGAAGCGTGCCACATGATGCCCTTATAGCCGGAGTTGACGTTCACAAATTATGCAGGCAACAGGCCTAGACTGAATCTCACAGTACAGTCTCTGGTTTGATATGAATTCATTCCAGCGATACCTTATGATTCTCCGAAGCCATTGAGTACCAAAGACATCGAGATGGCATTTCAGGTCAGCATTCAGTTTCCATGTCTCACAGCCGTACAGCAAAATAGGGAACACGAGTTTAACACCATGGGCAATGCCAATCCTTCGAAATGCTTCCTGACATGACCCACCACTGTTATGCACTACACAACCAAAGTATGTAAAGCTCCCCAAGACTTCATTGTCCTCGCCATATGCATGGACAGACTGAACCGTTTCATCCAGTAAGCCTCCAAACTCGTGGTCCTTAGTATAGGTCCAAGAGACCTCAAGACCTATCGGTTGTCAGAGAGGGCGGAGATTCGTCTATCGGCGAATCAGGGACCACCACCTGAACACCATCGAGGGGAAGGTTTCCCCTTGGAGGGTCATCCATGAGCAACTGCTCAAAGCACTCAGCAAAGGGTCTACAACCCTCCACACCTTAAACTAACTTGCCATCAGCTGTTCGGATTGTGCTTCTCTGGGTCACAGATTTAGAACGGATTTTTTTTTTATCTCAGGGCTCTATAAGAAGACCTGAATTCATTTACATTAAAAAGTACCTCAACATCCTCAGCGATTCTCCTACCTCTCCTTATCCGCCGTTTCTAAGTCCTGTATTGGTCCATGTCATCAGCCATTCTAACACCACGACTTAACTCTATAGTCTCCCGCGACACCACACCACTACTCGATCTTGAGCGCTCCCCAACGCATTCCTCAGCAGCTTTCAGAATTTTACGTCAAAAATGTCCATCAGTTATTTACGGTCCTCAGAAGAGCCAAGTACTTCAAACCGATTAGAGACTGATGTCGCATACTCCTGGGCAAACAAATCATCCATGAGCTTCTCCAGATGAAAAACAGGTGGCTTACATCCTGGAATTATCTTGGATTTGATACACAATCTGAGTGCTGCGACCACAAGTCTATGATCGGTCCCAAAGAATTCACCCCTACGATAAACCCTCCAGTTCTGTAGGATATTTCAGCAAGGGCCAGCAAGTATGTGATCGATCTTCTTGGCCACACCTCCTGCACTACTATTCCATGTCCATCGGTGTGACTCTCGTCTCTGGAACCAAAAATCGCCAATCCTCAGCCTTCTGGACTTTGCAGACTTCACAGGGAGAGAGCTGTTGCTGACCCTGGTTCAAGAAATATGGGTTCCAACACACACACACACACACACACACACACACACACACACACACACACACACACACACACACACACACACACACACACACACACACACACACACACACACACACACACACACACACAAACACACACACACACACAATATATAATATATATATAATATATATATATATATATATATGTATATATATATATATAATGCGCATATATAACGTGTATATGTAAAATGTATAAACTTTGAAATTTAATTAAGAACTTCTTCTTAATGTCTGGGATGCATGCTATTCCCTAGACATTTTTAATTTGTGATTACAAGTGCACTGCCTATGTCAATAGGCAAATGATATATTTCTCGGTAATTATAGTTGAGGTGACCAGGATTCAAAACTTTGAACACTTGCATTTGTATTAATTGAAAGCCCGATATTCGAAGGCGTGCTGAGGCCAATAACTTTGTAAAAAGTTGGACGAAGAGCAGCGCGGGTAGAAGTAGAACGCAAGCGATGGGGATGAAAAACCTAAGAACATTAACTGAAAAAACACGTCACGATAAACTAAGAAATGAGTACGTGAAACATACTGTATTAGTAACATCAATGATAAACAAGATCGAAAAAAGAGAGTTGCAGTGTAGAAAGAAAAAATGTCGAGAGGATGGCTAAGGGAAGGCGAATGTAGACCCCAGAATATCGACACGGAAGACCAAGAAACAAATGAAAGGGCCATGGAGGAGATATTAAACAAGTACAATATACCAACTAATGATATATATATATATGTATATATATATATATATATATATATATATATATATATATATGTATATATATATATATATATATATATATATATATATATATACAGTATGTATATATACATATATAATATATGTATATACACATATATATACATGTGTGTGTGTGTGTGTGTGTGTGTGTGTGTGTGTGTGTGTGTGTGTGTGTGTGTGTGTGTGTGTGTGTGTGTGTGTGTGTGTGTGTGTGTTTACATGTTGCAGTACTACAATCGATCGGATATCAGTTAATCGTGTGCAACTCTCAGAATTAGTCAAATACACTTTCTTAATGTCTTTCAGGGGTGTTATTCCTCAGACACATTTCATTTGTAATTACAAGTTCCCTACACATCTCACCAGGTGCATGGCTAACTTTTTCTTTAATTACAGTTGAGGCGACCTGGACTCGAAATTTTGGGTGACGTAAATCGAATACTGTGTTATCATCTCATTATTAGAGTTCTTATTGAAGTAATCCATGTTTTGTAGTTTGGATGGTAATGGGATCTTTTAGGTGACGTAAACCCATCAATTCAAATCGATATCACAAAATTCATTATGAGAAGAATACAGGACAGAGGCACCCATAGACACGAAAATATTAGTAGTCATTTTCTTTTGTAGAAACTTGCGTTTTAAATATAGGTTATATATATCAGTGCTGGATAATTATAGAACATTATAGAAATTATAGTGTAACTATAGCACACATTGAAAACAACATTCTGTGATTACGGACTTACCAAATGTTTCCATTTGACACTAACGTTAGTCTTTTTTATTGCAGATTACACGCTACAATGGCAAGTAAAAGAAAGAGAAAGGAAACTACTCTATTTCAAGAAACGATGGACGTCAAAATACTTGTTTGCTGAATTTAATGGGAAGCTTATGCAGCTTATTTGTAAAAGAACTTTGGGCGTTTTTAAAGTGTACAATTTAAAGAGGCGCTTTGATACCAAACATGCATGCAAATATGGTAGTATGAAAGGAAATGAGAAAGACAAATTGATTAGTGATCTGAAAAAAGTACTGTCTAAACAACAAAGCAGCTTTCAGAAACCTGTTCAGGAAATCAAAGACATTATTATAGCTTGTTACATATTTGCACAGAAAATTGCAAATGCATTGAAACATTTTGTAGGTATGGATAATTCATCAAAGACTGCATGGAGGCAGTGGCAGAAGTGATAGTGTCTCATAAAAAAGAAACTGTTTGAAATGGTGAGTCTGTCACGGAATACAATGATGTCAAGAATCGAAGAAATGAGTGAATATGTTGGTGAGCAGTTAAGCAACAAATGGAAGGGGTTTGCTCTCTTCAGTCTTGCATTTGATGCAAGTAATGATATCATTGTACAACTTTCTATTTTCATCCCATGTATCACAGAGGAGTTTGTCATTCATGAAGATATTCTTTCTTTTAGAAGCCTCCATGAGCTAACCTGACTACCACAGTTTTCGTGGAATAAGCTGGCTTGACTGACCACAGATGCAGCGCCATCTATGATGGGTGAAATAAATGAGTGTGTAGCTCTCATCAAGATAATGTACAAAATGAAAATGCAGATCTGGATATTTTGGTAGTACATTGCAGTGTTCATCAAGAAGCTTTGTGTGGAAAGATAATGAACCTGACTCATGTAATGGATGCTGTTTTCAAATGTGTCAAGGAAAATCGTAGTAAGGGTTTCAGAGTGGGAAAATATGACGACAAATTCGGAGATCGGATTCGTTTAACAGAAGACTAAATTATATTTTATCGCTGATAACTAACGCTTCCATCCTTGGAGAAAAAAATCACATAAAAAAGTGAAAGTGTAGAGTTGGTAAAAGACAGATTTAAAGAGGATAGTGACAAAAATTGAAAGTAGAAAATAAATGTTATCAGATTTTTTTTTTACAAAATAGAGATTTGTCGCAAATAAAAGAACGTTGCATGATTCTGGTCTTGCCACTAAAGTGTATTGATCGCATAAAAATCAAGCTGAAAATAGTCCATTGTATAATGTGTTGTTTTCATTGCCACACGATCGAAAAAGACATAAATGTTACTTGAAATGTAAGGATGGCTTTAGGTAGGGTTACTGGTTAGGGATTCTTCCAAACTGAATTAATTCGCCTGCCATCAACTAACCTAAAAGCCTGAGGGGTCAAAATTGGCTTTTTGAAGAGGAAATGATTAATGGTATTGATTTGCCGTTTTAGAAACTTGTTCGTGCATCATGCACGCACCTTAACAAACTTTTCGAGTTTTTACAATCAACACAGTCAAATACAGCTATTTGGCATAATGTAGTATTTTGCACGTAAAACACATTATGATTACCACTAAAATCGAAGTCTTAGGACTGACACTGATTGCGAACGTTAGAATTGTGGTTGATGAAATATGAAAGTTGAGTAAGCGCAAGAAAGGTAATGTTCATTTCCTACTTACAAAATATATATCATTGTCAAACATAAAATCTACTTACAAACGCAAAAACATGCATACACAATAATCACCCACCCACACACATACACACACTTACATACACACGACTTGATGGCGCGGTTGGTAAAGTTCCCGATTGTCACTGCGGCAGTCTGGGTTCGAATCCTGCCCAAGGTTGAAATTACTTCAGTAACGCTGCGCTGTGACTCGTTACTCCAGCTCTCGTGGGCTGGGAGTTGGATGTGTGTGTCCTTGTAAGGTCACAGCATTACCCATAGATCGGTCATTTATGAATTCTGAGCTCTCTTCCGGGAGGGTAATATCTATCGATCACAAGTCCAACACGTGATACGAGACCATGGTGAATCACACGCACACACACACATACTGCACTGTGAGCCGGCACTCTAACACTGGTGAACAAGGAGTTAGGTGTGTGTGTGTGTGTGTGTGTGTGTGTGTGTGTGTGTGTGTGTGTGTGTGTGTGTGTAAAGTCACAGCATAATCTTTACATCGGATCATATATGAGCTCCGAGGGTAATAGCTGTCGATTACGACTCCAACATGTGATCTAAGACTGTGGTGAATCACACACACACACACACACACGCATACACACAAACTTGCGCGCAATATTTCTAGGTGCCACATAGATATTACAGGTTGCAGACTTCCATCAATATTGAGTAAAGGTTAAGTCCATCTTCTACATTTGAAAAAATATTATATTTGTAAGAAAATATTTATATGGAGATACAATGAATATATTGATTTCTCTGTATGATAAGTGGTATTGGCTGCATAATATTGTGCTGCATTAATTGCAGTCACATTCAGTTAATACTTTAAGGACCTTTGTGGGTCGCCCCTACGGACTAGAGTCAAACATCATTTTGTCTATGTTAAGTAAAAATCTACTCCTATAGGAATGATGCTACTCTTGTACTACGTATGTCGCTATGTTATGTTCTTCCCTCATATGATCTTTACCACATCTTTGAGTATGTTTTTTTTCTTTCTTTTTGCCTCTCTCTCCTGTGGTAAAAGGAAGAACTGTGATACTGTGTTTCCCATGCGAGTCGTAAAAAGACACAAAATACAATGGAGTGATGGGAATAGGTATCCTGCTCTCTTTAAAATTATTCTACGAGGAGTCAAGGCATAAGAAGATTTGGGAGATTTCCAACCAGTACCCAAAGATTTGGGTCATTAAATGTGCGTGGTTATGGTACAGGTGAGAGTGTAGGGGGAAAGATAGACAATGTGTTTGTGAGAAGGTAGATGGATGGGTTAGCTTTAAGTAAAACTATGTTGAAAGGGGAGGGTGATTTTGAACTTGGGAGTCTTTCTGTGTAAGCTGAAATATTACGCTTATTGATATTACAGGAAACACAAATATCTTGAATAATTTCATTGGCCCACATGAAAAATTGTCATCCTAGTTTTAGGGAATCAATTATGCCCACATGAGCAACTGTCACCCTGTCGAAGTCTCGGGAGACGATTCTTCTGATTGGTGAACCCCAGAGTGGTGGTGCTGCGCGCGCATCCGACAAGCAACACCAAAACATTGTCTTGCGACTAATCTCAATTCTCGAGCATCAGTGACGACAGTTCTACCGACGTGCCAGTAGCTGTCGGTTCATTTCCTAATCTCCGCCGAAGTCTGTCGACCCGACCTTTAGGTAACCATTCTTTCCATAGGTGAAGTTCCTGCATCCAATTACGTAAACCTTTCGAAATGTATCACCATTCTCGTAAACTACACCCAAGAAAACAGCAACTCGTCTTTACCCATCACGATGCGCAGTTTTAGGGAATCGATTGTCACTAAGAGATGTGCAATGCCCCGCAGTCTTCGTGTATATATAGGAACAGCAGGTGCAAGAAAGATTATCAGAACTCTACTCGTGACATAATCGCTCGAACTCGGGACACCTGCCGAGCACTGATGTCCCTCGGGTGATTTAAAAATTCCATTTCTATTTCGTCGGTTTCTTTTCATTGTAACTTCCATTAAACTCAAAAAAAGAGGTACAGTACTAATAACAAGGGTGTTAGAAATATCTCTCTTTGAATATATATATATATATATATATATATATATATATATACATATAATTGTATATACATATATATATATACATATAATTGTATAAACATATATATATATATATATATATATATATATATATATATGTATATATAGTGTTGTGTGTCATTTTGACAAATGGAAATAAGCTCCACCGCAAGGCAAGGACTCGAACCTTTGCCTTAACGACTGCTTATTATGAAGCAAAGACAATAGCATCGGCCCAGCCAGGCCGTACAAAAGGATCGACACACAACTTGTCGGATGGCTCGCTATAATAAAGACTCGGTGAAATTAAAATAGAGACCGAGCTGGCCTAGCACCGTCGGGGAACCACCAGGTCGTGAATCGGGTCGTTCCTTGTGTACGGCCTGGCTGGGGCGATGGTATCGCCTTTGCTTCATGATAAGCAGTATCTAAGGCAAAGGTTCGAGTTCTTGTGGTGGAGCTTATGTATATGTATATGTATATATATAAATATATATATATATATATATATATGTGTGTGTGTGTGTGTGTGTGTGTGTGTGTGTGTGTGTGTGTGTGTGTGTGTGTGTGTGTGTGTGTGTGTGTGTGTGTGTGTGTGTGTGTGTGTTACTTGGATTACAGGGTGAGTACACTAAGTATTCATGTTTTCATTGCCAATGGGACAGTCGGGCTGATGAAGAACACTAACAAAAGTGGAGTGACCCCCTCGAGATGACTTGCAACCAGGAAAACTCAATGTTATTAGACAGCCTCTTGTAGAGCCTGCCAAAGTGTTGCTACCTCTACTTCATATAAAGCTTGGTTTGGTCAAACAGCTTGTGAAAGCATTAGACCGCAATGGAAAAGTATTTCAAGAGATTCGTCTGGTCTTTTCAAAATGATCAGAGGCCAAAGTTAAGGGTGGTATATTTACTGGTCTGCAAGTATGGAAAATGTTGAAGTTTATGCAACTTGAGAATGCAATGAGTGATGTCGATAGAGAGACGTGGTGTGCATTTCGGGGAATAGTTAATGGATTCCTTGGTAATAACGAAGACCCAAACTACAATCAGCTCGTAGCAAAACTTTTGGAAAATTACAAGAACTTAGGATGGAGAATGTCATTAAAGCTGTACTTTTTGCATTCACATTAGGGTTTTTTCGTGAAAACTTGGGAGGAGTGAGTGAAGAACATGGTAAGAGGTTCCGTCAGGACACTGCAGGAAAGGAGAAAAAATGCCAAGGAAGATGGGACACTGGGGGGAGACTACTATAGAGTATATGGTCACTGGTGCGTCAAGATCAAGAAGCTCACAGTAGGAAATCACGCTCATCAGTACATTTCTAGTAGGCTCTTATAACCGTATTACATGCTTCTATACTTACATTTTCTTATTAGTTTAAATAGGGAATACAAAGACAAAATACTATTTATAGATAATGTGAATATGCTAAATATAGTGTACTATCATAGTTTAGTATAGTTTTTTGTATATAAAACCTCAATTATCATTTGAAATATCGATGCTATGCAATTTTCAATGGTATTTCTAAAACGACGAGAGAAAACAACCCTAGAAACACTGGAGACATAAGAAACAAAATTAGTGTTACCCACTGTAATAGGTTGCATTTCCTTTGCACCTTTGTTTTCAGCTTACACGTCGACACAAATGTAGATTAAATTTACCTTTCTTTATCATAATTTTTATTATTATTATCATCATCATTATTATTATATTATTCTCTTAAGTCTTAAGTGGTAATGATCTGCTCATAATTATCTAGCCCGCGTACTGTACACTCTGATGCTCTGATGAAATGTGGACCGCTGGGGTCAACAAGTTTGACAAACCAAAACATCTGTTGTGTCATCAGCCACAACAGCTACAAAGGAAGCCTCTCTAATTTCTGTTCTTATCTCCTCACGATATATTTGTGGCACAAAGTCAAGAATCTCATTCTGAATGATCTTAGAAATACCCTTGAAGACCGTACTAGTTTCTAGGTGATTCTTCAAATCTGGACCTAATTTTCCAAAATTTAGCAATCCCATAAATCCCCTAGATTTACTAAATCATCTTTTTCATCGTGTCCACGTAAGGTAGTTTCAAAGTTTACACAAAAATACAGTATATCATTTAGGATCAAATTTCGAGTTTCTTTTTAACCCTTGTTATGCTTATTGATTGAAAGTCTGCATACCTCATCAAGTTTCTCGTCGATATTTACGCTTTCTAAAAGTGAGTGAAATCACATTTTCAACGTGTTTCTTTCATTTCTCATGTTTTTAATTTGCCTTTAATTTTGTATACACGGGTATTTAAAAAACCGTCTTTTGTCCACGCTACCTAACCTCCAAACAGAATTCACGAGAAGCAAAATAAAAAAACGTTAACAGCCGCAAAGACAACTTTTCCGTCGGTACAATTTAGAATTAAAGCTATGAATATATTTCTTGCTGTTGCTTATTCCTGGCTGAGATATTTGTTTAGGTGTTAATCGGATTCTTTTCTTAATTGTAACTTTCTCATAGAGAGACAATTTAAACTCTAGTTCACTTTCAGTCACAGAACCTATTTCTTAGAGAAACAAGAAGGTTATTGTTTAAATTATATAGATTTAGTGTAAAATATGTGAACCGAAAATATATTTATTAAATAGAATAGCTGGAATCATGGTAATTATCTCAGTCTACACTTATCACATTCAATAACATGGTACACGGTTTTTAAGCACAACACACGTTAAGCATAAAAAGAAACATTACCTTAAGCCGTGTCCAGACGATTGGTCGCGTCCTTCGGGCAGCGCGGTTGGCGGGCAAATTCTGCCGGGCCTGCCCGTGAATCTTGTCCACACGACCGAGTTTATGAAGAGCCGGGCGTGTCCGACGATGCCAATAGCGTACGTGTGGAGTGTGGTACGACAAGCATGACGCCTAGCATTGTCAAGAAGATATTGTACACCATGATAATTGTTTTGTGTCTAAAGAAAAAGGAACGAATATGGTGTAAAGATTGGCCGCTGTGGGTTCACGATATTAGCTTGCGTCTAGCAGGGTCGAAGTTCCAGCAACCGGGCACCGCCTCAGTGATTTCGCTCGACGAGCACTCGGGTAATTTGATCGTTGGCCCGTCAAATGTGTTCGTTAACGGGCATGCCCGTCGATCAGGCCCGCTCGTCTGTACATGCCTTTACACTTGCACAACAAGGTCGATACTACGTGTTCTACCTATCGTGTAGATTCTTAGGTCCATACAAGATTTTTTTTTCCATTAACTATGAGATGGCTAATGACGTTAAGCTTATGTATTATATAATGCACAAATGGCGAGCCACCACTAGTAGCTAACCAATTTTTATTTTGCATATCACGATGGCATAAATTGTGACATTTATTGGCAGCATTTTATCATAGATACCCTTGTTCTAATGCTGGTCAACACATTAATATTATTGTTATAACAATTTTACATCTTATTTTAATGTTTTTAATACATTATTATTATTATCATAACTATCTTTACATTTTTCTTCGTCAGTTTTTATTTTCAGGAGGAACGCCATCAAACTCACGATGAGTTTTTGTCCACGTTATATTGTACGTATATTCAATTTGTATAGGTAGTTGTATGGCAGACACTGACATACACAAATCGAGTAAATTGAACCCATTTACAGCTATGATGGATACAGCAAAGGTCATAGTGGGATTGAGCTTCCTTTTCATTGGGAGTGCAGCAATTAGCCGTACTTATCGAGCGGTAAGTGTTGATTTCCATATCTTTTGTTTGCATGTAACTGTTAATCCCCAAGAAAAATTTGCCGTGCACTAAAGGATCACCCTATCTAAAAATCAATAAATAAATACATAAATAAATAGATTTATAAATAAAGAATTAGATAAGAACTAAATATATAAATGAATAAACAAAATTAAATATAAATCAAATAAATCAGATAAAATGAAATAAAATAAAACAAAATAAATATTTTATCCCCTCCCGTTCTTATTAGTAAGGTTTCTGTTAATCACCAAAAATTACGGTCAATGAGTACGTAGTCGAGAAGAATTCAGGTATAACCGTAGTTTATGGTATAAGGAGCCCAAATCAAACTATGAGGATGAATAAAGTGAGAAATGAGGTGACAAGAGGGTGTGTGTGTGTGTGTGTGTGTGTGTGTGTGTGTGTGTGTGTGTGTGTGTGTGTGTGTGTGTGTGTGTGTGTGTGTGTGTGTGTGTGTGTGTGTGTGCGTGTGTGTGTGTGTGATTCACCATGGTCTTGGATCACGTGTTGGACTCGTGATCGACAGCTCTTATCCTCCCGGAAGAGAGCTCAGAGCTCATATATGACCGATCTAAGGGTAATGCTGTGAACTTTACACGCACACACACCCCTAACTCCCCGCCCACGAGGATTGGAGTAACGTCTCACAGCGCAGCGATACTGAAATTATTTCAGCCTTGGCCGGATTCGAACCCGGACCGCCGTAGTGTGTGTGTGTGTGTGTGTGTATGTGTGTGTGTGTGTGTGTGTATTTACCTAGTTGTATTTACCTAGTTGTATTTTGCGGGAAGGGGAGCTATGCTCGTGTTGTCCCGCCTTTGTATCTTGCAGTGTCTAGTTTGTTTTTAAACTCATGAATGGTTTTTGCGCATACTATTTCATTGTCCAGTTTGTTCCAAGTGTCCAAAACTCTATGAGGAAAACTGTTTTTCTTCAGTTCTCTTCTATAGCTATGTTTTTTTATTTTCTTTCCATGTCCTCTTGTGTTTCTTTTGTCCCAGTTAAGTAAGTTCTCACTATCGAGTACCTCTGTGCCTTTCATGATTCTGTAGATGGTCAATAGGTCACCTCTCTCTCTTCTTTGCTCCAGTGTCGGTAACTCCAGTTTAGCCAATCTCTCTTTGTATGATAGGTTTGCAAGTGCAGGTGCCATTTTTGTAGCTGCTCTTTGGATTCTTTCTATTTTCTTTATATTCTTTTTGGTACTGGGGGACCACAATGTCGCTGCATACTCTAATCTAGGCCTTATCAATGTAACCAATATTTTTTTCATCATGTCTTCGTCCAAGTATGTAAACGCCACTTTTATTGATCTTAGCAAATTGTAAGTCTCCCCGACAATTTTGTTAATCTGTATATCATAGGACAAGTCGTTCGTGATAATTACTCCCAAATCTTTTTCGGATCCTACTTTCTTTACTTCTTTGGTTCCAATTGTATATTTTCCTGATATTCTGTTTTTGCTTTTTCCAAACTCCATTATGCTACACTTCTTAGTGTGTGTGTGTGTGTGTGTGTGTGTGTGTGTGTGTGTGTGTGTGTGTGTGTGTGTGTGTGTGTGTGTGTGTGTGTGTGTGTGTGTGTGTGTGTGTGTGTGTGTATTTACCTAGTTGTATTTACCTAGTTGTATTACACGGGAAGGGAGCTATGCTTGTGGTGACCCGTCTTTGTATCTTTCAGCATCAAGTTTTTTCTTAAAATCTTGAATAGTATTTGCACACACTGTTTCTTTTTCTAAGTTATTCCAGATATCCAGCACTCTGTGTGGGAAGCTATTCTTTTTCCGATCTCCTCTATGTTTATCCTTTTTGAGTTTCTTTTCATGACCTCTTGTTTTTCCATTGTCATTCTTAGTAAATCATTCCTGTGTGTGTGTATGTATGTATTTACCTAGTTGTAGCTGTATTATACGGGAAGGGAGCTATGCTCGTGATGACCCGTCTTTGTTTCTTTCAGCATCAAGTTTTTTTCTTAAAATATTGAATAGTGTTTACACACACTATTTCTTTGTCTAAGTTGTTCCAGGTATCTATCACTCTGTGTGGGACGCTATTTTTTCAGATCTCTTCTGTAATTATCTTTTTTGAGTTTCTTTTCGTGTCCTCTTGTTTTTCCATTGCCCCATTTCAGTAAATCATTCTTATCCAAGATTTCCATTCCTTTCATAATTCTATAGATAGTTAGTAGGTCTCCTCTTTCCCTTCTTTGTTCCAGAGTTGGTCATTCTAATTTGGACAGTCTTTGTTCATATGTCATTTTGGAAAGAGTTGGTGCCAGTTTTGTTGTTGCTCTTTGTATTCTAACTTCTTTATATTCTTTTTGGTACTGGGTGTCCATAGTGTTCCTGCGTACTCGAGTTTTGGTCTTATTAGTGTAGTATTTTTTTTTTTTTTTATCATTTCCTCATCCAAATAGGCAAATGCCACTTTTATTGATCTCAATAAATTGTAAGTTTCTCCGACTATTTTATCAATATGTTTGTCCGATGTCAAGTCTTTGTGTGTGTGTGTGTGTGTGTGTGTGTGTGTGTGTGTGCACGCGCACGTGCGTGTGTAACACTGAAATATAATTCTAATGCAAATCCATCTTTCCGGACAGGCCACCAAAAGCTTGCTGTTCGACATCGACTGCACACTACACTCAGTAGATTACTCATATATCAATTCATCAATTCTGCTTATGTGTGCATCGCACTGCAACAACTTCTATGATTGCCACACTTTCTGTGTACAAGGTGAGTCTCCGGTCCCACTGAGACCCCTGGCTGGCTGATGCAGTGCAGTCCCTGTTCCAATAACTTTATTTCCCTTCACATAACTCTCCATCTTTTACGATTTTTATTTTCTATTTTTTTTTTTTTTTTTTTCGAATTCTAGTTTGACCACCCTTGCCCCTCACATGCTGTCAGGGGTATGGAATTTATAGATAATCCACGTCCCTTTTGCTGGGGATCTACTGCTCCGAAGTACCCGACAATGGCTACCTGGACAGAGCAGGACAGTGTAGGATGAAGTGTTCACTGTCTTTATTATTCTGGTTGATCCAAGACGAAACCCTTCTATTCTATGGCGTCATTTAATGATTTTATGTTCGATGATTCCTACCAATTTTCATTCACCTGAGTAATCGAGGTTGTTTAGAGTTGATTGTTCATATATTTTAGATATTTTGACTGTAATGTATGTTATTGAGTGTGCATCCCCAGCTTAGTTATGGGGTATTGACTGCATAAGTTTTATATAGTCTATATTTAGGGACTCCTGTGACAATGCCAGGGTCATGTAACATTCATTTGTAATTGGAGACAATGATACAGGTCGTTTTTAACTATCCCTCCATTTTGCTGCCCTCCTTAAGCATTTCCTTTCCTGCGCTATTGCCCCGAAGGACATAAGCACCGGATATCTCCGACAAAATGAAAATATGACAGGAACATGATACCACCTTTCCTTCACAGACGGGATGTGCTACTTGTACGATGCAAGGGTCAGTAAGTTCCTCACCGCACCGACGGCCGACATGTGCTATTCGTCCTGGCCAGCTTACAACCACATCCCCATCGTGGCCGCCGGCGGCATCTCTCAAGTCAGCTGGCGACCCCTGGCCATACCGATGGCAGCTGTCGACGAGTACTTTTGCACAGGACTGGACGCTTGTTTCGTGAGCGACGTGGAACTTGGACCCTGGTGGTACGGTGACATGGGTAGTGTTCAAGGTGTCAAATCGGTTCATGTGTGGTCGGCGACGTACACCAATGAATACTTCGAAGACGTCGAAGCGCGCATAGGCAACACATCCGACGTAACGCTTATGACGCCCTTTGGTTTCTACTCGGGGCTTCTGAACGGACCTGAAGAGGCGATCTTCCGTCCCGCCCAGCCTGTGTGGGGACGATACGTGGGGCTAGTGGTAATGAGCCCTAATTGGATTTACTTTGTCGTATGTGATGTGCTAGTCGTTTCAGTATAATGGCGAAGGGCCTTCCACACAACCAAAGGAAAGGAGAATGGATTTCCATCTCGCCTACACTAGGAATTTTGTCACCCTCCTTAAAAAATATATATATATTCTTCTCAGGCGGGTCTCATTTTCTTTTTTTTTTTTTTTTTTTTTTTTTTTGTCTTGGTCTTGTCATGATTCACTGTTTCACGGTATATATTCACCCTTCACAATTTTCAGCTCTAGAACATAGAATCCTTAAAGAAAGCTTTATGTATTTTTTTTCTAATTGTTCAATTCCTGGAGTATGTTTAGTCAATTGAGAGCATAGTAAATAGTTTTGGGACTGTTCTAAAACACTCTTCCTATCATTTCACTGGACTGTGCTTTAATTTTTTTTTGTGTTTATCTAATGAATTTCCAGTGATAATGTTTGTCGAGAGTTCAAATTAATTTCCTTGAATAGGATACTGACTTCATGTTCATGGATCAAGTCACCAAGTATTTATTATTTGAGATTAGGGACTAATCTTCATTCAGAAAAGAATGTCCTTAAATATTTCCATACTCACTTCTGCAGCTCAGCTTCGTTGAGATATTACACCGAAGGAGAAACACTGGCTAGTTTTCAAATGAAAAAATCAAATCAAATTAATTCACGCTGTCTAAATTCTTAGGTTTTCCGGAACTTATTGTTGTACAAGTGAGAAATCGTGTCTTGTATATGATTTTCACTTTTACTGGCAACTTCTAGAGATAATTCAGGAATTATTTGTAGTCTTCGTTATATATTTTGCATCATATAATGTAGTACGTTACAGTAGGGGATTACACAATTACAGTATGTATCAACACCTTTGCTGTGTCTTTGTGCAAATATTTTCTTGTGAATAAAATATCTAGATGATAATCACATGGTTTTGCTATATTCAATACATTTCCTCATTTCCAAGATATTGTCATTATTTCTAGTTCCTCACCTACTTCTGAAGATTCACTTCTGTTGTACATTCTTTCAATTTGGCAAACTTTAGATTTCCTCTTGTCCAAAATATTCAGTTTTTCTTCATCCAACTTTTCTTTTATTATGCGGTCACCTCACTGTATATATTTTTTCTTGTGTACCACTAATGTCCGTAACTGGGCACTCAAAATGGGTGTCGTTTAATATACTTGTACTCGCGTATAGGTCGCACCGCTAGTTTGTCGTTGTACACAAAGTGTTGTTTATCGTTGTCAAAGTTTGTCGTTGTCAAAGTTGTCAAAACCTAACCCGCGAATAGGTCGCACTATGATCTGGCGATTTACAAGACCCATTCAAACATTTAAAACTACCAGATATCTACCTTTATTTCAAAACATTACTCCAAATTTTAATATCAGAACACATGTAGATTATACGACTGTCACGCGTGCGCATAATGCAAATTTACATAAACAACGGTTGCGTTTCTAAAACTATAATCGTAAACAAATACACTTGCCTAAAAAACGTTAGAGTCAACTTGACAAAAAAAAAAGAATTAATGGAGTTAAACTGTCAACTGGACACTATACAACAGTATAGAAGAAACTTTCTGTATGCTGATCTTTCTGCTTTCTACATCCTCTCACTACCTTTTCTGAAACCTCAAACTCCCTTTCTGCTAATGTTTCCATGTTCTTCTGAGTGATCCACCACTTTCAGCTTAAAACCTACTTCATAGCTCTTTCTCTTACCGGTACTCGTGATTAGGGTTTGCAGTTATTAGGCCTAAAACACAGTGCGATCTACCGTAGATCTAACAGTAAGGTGGACCTAATGGAAGTTTACGAAAATGATATATATATTTTTTTTTAGAAAATCATAAGTTTTTTTCAAGTTACGTTACGCTACGAAAACATAATTTGCGCACATATAGAAACGCAACCACAAGTGAAACAGGTGATGTACGGCAACGTAGGGTAAAGAAAGGGTCAAAGTCGCATTGCTTATAAACACTATAACAAACGAAACAGTTGGAAAAGATCATATTTTACGATTTTATTGTAAATGATATATGATTTTCTAGCAGCAATGGTTCAGTTTAAAGCAGCAAGTGGGTAGGAACCTTTGATATATATATATATATATATATATATATATATATATATATATATATATATATATATACGTCTATATATACATCCATCTATATATATATGTATATATATATATATATATATACATACACATATCTATATATATATACACATATATACACACACATATTTATATATACACACATATATATATATATGTATATATATACATATATACATATATATATATATATATATATATATATAAATATATATACATATACATAAATATATACACTGAGTTAAACACCACAGCATTGTCACAATTATTGTGACAATGCAGTGGTGTTTAACTCAGCGTGAATGAAGAAGAACCTGCGCCATAAGTATACGATATATATATATATATATGTATATATATATATATATATATATATATATATATTACATACATACATATACCAAGGCTTTTTCCCCCTTTCAAGGGAGGTAGCCAAAAAGGGAAAGGCATAAAAACACTCCCACCCATTTCATCCCTAAATACACTCCACACCCCTCCCGCCCTCCCTCTCATCTGAGCACCTCCTGGATGACGGGTCATCCCTGCACCTTGCCCACCGCCCTGGGTCAGAAGCAGTGTCGCAAGACACAGCACATCCACAGCAAGGCCGCTTCATTAAATCGGCGACCCCCCCCCCTCTCCGTCCCCCCTTGCATATAAGGAGAGGACGGGGAGAAATCCCTTCGGGCTGCGTCAAAATTTACTCACACATACTAACCCCCCCACCCCTCCACCCATTCCTCCTCATGCAATCACAACATCATCCATATACAACCATTCTCCACTCACCTCTGTCTTCCGTCCTCTCCCTTCCTTCCTCATCAGACATTCCCCTCTTCCCCAAAGCCCCCTTCACCCCATCCATCCACCTCATCCTAGGACGTCCCCTCATGTTCACTCCCTCCACATCTGCCTTCCATACCTCTTTTACTAGTCTTTCTTCACTCATTCTTTCCATGTGTCCAAACCATCCTAATATTCTTTCATCAACCCTATCTCCCAGCTCCTTTTTCACCCCCGTTCTCCTCCTCACCTCCTCATTTCTCACTCTATCCAGCCTAGTAACCCCCACCATACTTCTCAGACACCTCATCTCAAACACATTCAAACTCATTCTCTCTTCTTCTCTTATGTTCCACGTTTCTGCCCCATACAGTGCTGTTGGCACAATCACCCCTTCATACAGTCTCCTCTTCGCATCCATTCCTAAATGTCTATTCCTCATTACACTCTTTAATCCACCAAGGCATTTACTCGCTTCTCTCAATCTACATTCTACCTCCACCTTCACTCCACCTTTTCCTGCTACACTTGCACCCAAGTATCTAAAACTATCCACTTCCTCCAGTCGCTCTCCCTTAATGTTCACTTCCAGTCTACTGCCACTTTCACCCCTTGTACATCTCATCACCTTACTTTTACCCACATTTATCTTTAGCGTTCTTCTATCACATACTCTCCCAAACTCTGCCACCAGCTTCCTCAATCCCTCCTCCGACCCTGCCACAAGCGCAGTGTCGTCCGCAAACAACAGCTGGCTCACCTCCCACTTCTCTCCATTTTCTTTAACCATCTCCAATCCCTGACCCACTACCCTAGCATTCACCTCTCGCACCACCCCATCCATGTATAAGTTGAACAGCCAGGGCGACATAACGCATCCTTGACGAAGTCCCACCTTTACCTCAAACCACTCACTCTCTCCATTTCTAATCCTGACACAAGCTCTACTACTCTACAGCTCCCAAAAGCTTTCCTCCTATCCCATAAATCTGCATAACCTCCCACAGTGCGAACACCACTGAAATTCCGTGTCATTGTCACATTGAAATCATCAATTGTTGCGACTTCGGTGACAGTAGTGCTGTCCCTCATTAATGTCGAGTTTAGTTATAGGGCAGGATAGATTAGGTGGGGAGAGGGAGGGAGGGAGTGGGGGTTTTAGTGGAAGGAAAGAGTGAAATGGAAGGAAGTAGGAGTTATGAAAGATGTGGGGCAGACACACTTGCTCGGTTAATTTTATAGAAAATGTCGAGTTAGTTAGATAGAGGGCAGGATAGATAAGATGGGGGAGAGGGAGGGAGGGAGGGAGGGGGGATTTGGGGGTTTAGTGGAAGGAAAGAAGGAAATGGAAGGAAGAAGTAAGAGTTATGATAGATGTGGGGCAGACCCACTTCCTCGGTTAACTGTCGAGTGGATAGGTCGCAGCCGATTTTGGCGAAATATCTAGTTAAAAAAGTGCGACCTATACGCAACTATATACGGTATATTTTGTATATAATTTAAAAATCATATTGAGTTTATTAGATATCATATATTTTATCCATCTTTGTGGCACTGATATTATTTATATTGTTTACTTGTGAGATCACTTTTCAGCCATCTTTACGTCTCCCCTTATACCAACAATTTCTGAAGCTTCTTAATGTCTTCTTTCTCTTTCCTCATCATTCATGTCTTTTTTTACCCATACACCTTTATAGTGTTCACTTTTTGCTAGCTTTCCCGTTTTTGCTAGTATTTCTTCCGCTGTCATTTGTAACCTTAATTTGATCTTTAGGGGTCAATTTCCTTTTCGTTGAGTCCCCTTTCCTATTCTCTAATTCCTCATCATATCCAGCCTTAAATTCATGTACACTCGATATATGCATAAAGTAAATGGAAACTAGATAAATAGATAAATGAATAATTGATAGATATTATGAAGAAATATAGAAAAATAAATAAAGAATTAATAAGTAGCATTGATTAGATATACAAATAAGAAAATTAATAGATATATAAAGAAATGAATAGATAAATAAATGAATAAAGAAATAAACGAACAAATGCACAAATGGAGACACAGAAAAGCAAATAAAGAGATGAATAAATGAATAAAGAAATAAACGAGTAAATACACAAATGGAGACATAAGATACAAAGTATATATAGTTAATTAACATAAATTACAGTACATTGCCTTGGTACTTATCAAATCTGTCTTGAAACTTCGAACCTCCACCGTCTTTGCGGGAAGTTTTACATTCGTTTATGACGTAGTAGGCGAAATTGCTTCAAACTACTTCTAAATTTGGTTTTTATGTATTCGACAAAGCTGTAAAAAGTATACATGTACATAACGGATTTATATATTAATATAGGTATGACTGAAAAAAAAATCTTTAATAAAGAAAACGACTATGGTACGCGACTTTTAGAAAGAACGAAAATTTAAGGCATGACTTTGCTACATCTTCACTCCCCACATCAAAATAAGTGGCGGCGGAATTGTCACCACGGTGGACCATTCATCATCACAACAATTCAAACCCGTTTTAGGCTTCACGCATGTACAAGATATCAGAGCAACCTCCTCAAGAAAAATAATGGCTGTATCTATACGAATATTAGAAGTGATGGCGAAGGAACACTGCACACAATATATATATATATATATATATATATATATATATTATATATATATATATATATATATATATATATATATATATATATATATATATATATATATATATATATATATATATGGGTGGTTATCAGCTGAATAGGATTTGTTTAGGCAATGCTAGGATAGCAAGGTCGAATTAACTTAGGTTAGGTTAGGTTAGATTAGGCTGTACGAACCATGTGGCACAACTGACCGCGTGGCATCAGAGAGGACGCGCTGCGACCGTAGCGCACACCTGGCTGTGACACCGTGACCAGATCTAATCCAATCCAATATAACTATCCTTAATCACGCACCAAGGGTGCTAACTACGCGGTATACGTACACACACACACACACACACACACACACACACACACTTTTGTCGGATGGACGGCGAGGATTAGAGTCCTGAAGAAAAAGTGAAATTTTCGTGGACCTCAACGCAAAGGAAGTACCTATTGTATTTACAGGGAAGGGGATAACTCGTGGTGTTGTGGGAAAGTGAGGAAAAAGGAGAAGGGGAGGGATTACTGAGGGAAATGGAAGGAAATGAGGAAGGAGAAGACTTGGTCCAAGAGGCCATACGTCTTGTAAACAAACGAAGGACCGATGATTCTGGTGATGGGATTAACAAAAATGTAAAGATTAGATATATAGTTAAGAGCAGCACAATGGAAGGTGAGGATAATAATTTCCAGGGATTTAATGAGGGTGGGGGGGATACCAACCTCCCCCGATTGACAAGACTAGAGGAGAAACTTGATAAGATGATCGAACATTGGGAAGACAGGTTCGGTAACGTAACCAACATTGCGCAGAGAGTTGAAAAGTTGGAAGAACTAGAGAAGGCGAACAAAAATTTAACTAATGAAATAGAAGAATTAAAAAGACAGTTAAAAGAAGTAAAAGAGGAGAATGAAGAATTAAAGAGGAATAATAAAGACAATAAAGGGGCCATAGCAAAAGAGGCACAGGGTTGGAAAAAAAAATCCAGGAAAACAGTAAAGTTGCATTTACTGACATAATTAAACAGCAAATGAAAGAACAAACTGAAGACTCAGTTATCAAAGTGATGAGACAGAAGGAGAATATAGTAAGAGACTTAGCAGATAAAAAGAAATGTATAATTATATTGGGAATGGAAGAGAAACATATCCTAGATAGAACTTCAAGAATCAGTGAGGAAAAAAAAAAACTTAGCAGTTTACTAGAATTAGTTCAGGAAGATGAGCCTGAAATAATAAAACAAATTGAAGAGATCTTTAGGCTCGGAAAATATAGTACAGATAAGACCAGACCAATTAAGATTAAATTCAGGTCACAAACAACAGCAGTGAATATCTTAGCAAAACATATGGATAAAAAGAGAAATGAATAAAGAGGAAAGAGAGGAAGAAAAAATGAAAAGGAAAGAAGCTAAAGAAAAAAAAACGAGACCAGAACGGAGTCAGGAAAAGAAGAATTCTACTGGAGAGTAGTGAATATGAAATTGAGGAAATGGACCATAACAGAGAGAAACATAAAAGAAACAGAGAATACAATGGAAATAACAGAAAGTTAAGAGTGTCCTACACAAATATAGATGGATTAATAACAGGACTGAATGAACTGAACGAGTATCTGAAGGAAAAAGAACCGGACATAATGGGAATTGTAGAGACAAAATTAAAAGGTCCACTACCACCCAACAGCATAGGACACAATGCATATAATTATTGGATTAGAAACAGAGATGAAACAAGGGGGTGGAGTTATGTTCCTGACTAAGAAGGATATAAACGTGAAGAGTGTCACATATGGAAAGAATACAGTAGAGATGATTATGATAGAAGTAGAAGACAGAGATAAGAAGAGCAGAAAATTTGTAATAAACTACGTGCCCCCAAAAACAGCCTCGTGGGAAGAGAGTGAACATAAAAGTATGTTAGAAGACACAAGAATAACATTAAACAAGATAATGGAAGATGGAGGAAGAATAGTTATGATGGGCGACTTTAATTGCAAAGAAATCTGCTGGGAAGAGATGACCGTAAAGGGTGGAGAAGACTCATGGGGAAATGTTCTACTTGAGATGATTATTGACCACACAATGACACAATGGATTCAGGAGAACACTAGGTATAGAAATGAAGAAGAACCATCGAGACTAGACCTAATAATCACATCAGAACCTGAAATAGTGGAAAAGATAGAATACCAGGCACCAATAAGTAAAAGTGACCACATATTGATAGAACTAGAACTAAATGAGAAAAAATACATGAAAAGAAATGAACAATATAGAAAAGGAAGATTGATGTATGAAAAAAACAAATTTTGATAAAATAAGAGAATTCTTTCAAAATGAAAACTGGGAAAGAATACACAAAGAAGATACAACAGTAGAAGAGAAATGGAATATTTTGACAAAAATTTATATAAAAAAAAGGAGTGGAAAAGTATGTCCCAAGACAAAAACAAGAAAAAGAATATGTAAAGTGCTGGTACAACAAAAGTTGTAGGGAGTCAAAAGACAAAAGAGACAAAGCTTGGACTAAATGGAAGAAAGACAAAAGACCTGAAAAATGGAAAATATATACTTGTTATAGAAATGAATATGTACAAGCGTGCAGAGAGGAAAAGAGAAAATATGAAAAAGATGTCATAGAAAAATGTAAAGATCAACCAAAACTATTCTACAGATTTGTAAACAACAAACTGAAAAACAAACAAGATTTGGAGAAATTAAGACAAGGAGGAGTTGAACACACAGAGGAAATAGAAATGGCGGAACTCATGAACAGGCATTTTAAATCAGTGTTTACAAGGGAGAATATACAACCGGAAGAGATCGAATGGAAGGAGAAAGTCCCCCCCTATGAAAGAAATAGAAGTACCAAAGAATTAAATAATGAAACACTTGAATAATCTTGATGTTAGAAAATCGCATGGACCACATGAAATAGCAAACTGGATTTTGAAAGAATGCAGAAATGAAATAGCAGACACAATACATAGCATAATAAATAGTTCCTTGAAAGAAGGAAAAGTTCCAGAACATTGGAAAAAAGCAAATATAGTACCTATATATAAAGGAAGAAATAAAGAAGACCCTAACAACTATAGACCAGTCTCTCTAACAAGTACAATAGCAAAACATTTGTGAAAGAATTATCAAAAGTAAATGGGTAAAATATTTAGAAAAAAAACAGCGTGCTAAATCCAAGGCAATTTGGATTCAGACAAGGACGATCATGCGTCACTAATTTAATATGTTTCTATTCAAGGCTAATAGAGATGGATGGGCTGATTGTGCATTTCTAGACCTAAAAAAAGCTTTTGACAAAGTACCACATAAGAAGTTGCTTAAGAAATTAGAATCTGAAGGAGGAATACAGGGCAAACTGCTTAAATGGATGAAAGACTTTTTGCAAGAAAGAAAAATGAGAGTAGTGATAAGAGACAAACACTCTAACTGGGATGACGTAATAAGCGCTGTTCCGCAAGGAACAGTTCTGGCCCCAATAATGTTTGCTATATATATTAATGATATGGATGAAGAAATTGAAAGTTATATGAGCTTCTTTGCAGATGATGCAAAACTATTAAAAAAAGTGAACACGGAAGAAGATTGTGAGTCACACTTGAAACACTTGAGTAATCTTGATGTTAGAAAATCGCATGGACCACATGAAATAGCAAACTGGATTTTGAAAGAATGCAGAAATGAAATAGCAGACAAAATACATAGCATAATAAATAGTTCCTTGAAAGAAGGAAAAGTTCCAGAACATTGGAAAAAAGCAAATATAGTACCTATATATAAAGGAGGAAATAAAGAAGACCCTAACAACTATAGACCAGTCTCTCTAACAAGTACAATAGCAAAAAATTTGTGAAAGAATTATCAAAAGTAAATGGGTAAAATATTTAGAAAAAAACAGCGTGCTAAATCCAAGGAAGTTTGGATTCAGACAAGGACGATCATGGGTCTTCTATGGCTACCTCCCATGTAAGGGGGGGGGGGAGCCCTTGGTATGTGCATCTCCTACTTCCCATTCTCTCTCTCCTCTCCCCCTTCTTGATATCTTTGTCTCCTCTCTCCTCTCTCTGACTCTCCTGTCTATCTCCTCTTCCTCTCTACTGTCTGTCCTCTTTCGCCTCCTTCTCTCTCTCTTCTCTCTCTCTCTCTCCTCTCTCTCCTCTCTCTCTCCTCTCTCTCACTCTCTCTCTCCTCTCTCTCTCTCTCTCTCTCTCTCTCTCTCTCTCTCTCTCTCTCTCTCTCTCTCTCTCTCTCTCTCTCTCTCTCTCTCTTTCTCTCTCCCCTTTCTTCCTCTCTCCCTCCGTCTCCCCCGCTCCTCTATTCCTTTCTCCGCTCCTCTCTTTTCTTTCTCCTTTTTCCTATATCTCCTTATTCCTCCCATTTTGCTCCTCTCTCTTTCCTCTTGTTACTTGCTGTTGCATAGTAACCAATTGCCAGCCTGGAATGAGTGGTAGGGAGAGAAGGGCATGCAAAGTTTTTTTCAAGAATCAAGTCAGGATACACCATTTAGTTCATCATGGTATGATTTCCTTAAAGGTATGAGACCGTTTCTCTAAACCCCAAGCTGAGTAAATATAACTCATTGGTGACCATTCCCACAAAATATTTTTGCTATTAAACTCGAATATAGGCAACAAAAGTGGTATTTTTCAACTCTTGAATAAATCATCTGCACTTTGAAAACTGCTTCAGCTGTCATTGTGAATCTTCGGAAGTGTGATGTATGAGTAGTGAAACCGTTATTCATATGCTGTTGTTCGCCATTGTTAAACATTAAATCTATTGAATAGGTGCGAGAATATATCATGGTCTGTTGTGTAGCTGCCGAGTGTTAAAACGGTTAAACAATGTACCAACAAAACCAACACTGTCAGTAATTTGGATTTCCACATTTTTTAGATTAACCCTCCAACACCAGTTTGTCTGCCCCCATCCTATTTCTGGTGTGTTGGGATCCTCCCTTGTAATATATAGTAGCCTAATACATATAAATACAAAAGTTTCCATGCAGAAGGTTGCCAAATAAAATATAAAAGTCTCTCCCTCTGTGACCACAGGGAAAGGACTAATGTACTGGAAAAGGGTTGAGAACCCTTGATCAAATGTATGAAAAGCATGTGAACATGATTACAAATTTATAAATGAATAGGAATTAGTAAGTGATAATTGATGTGTTAATAAATGTCAATGTATATTTACAGGAAAGTGGTGCGCCTGTGCTGACTGATGATGTGAGTTTGCAAGTGTTCATGGAACATTTAAAGAAGCTGGCTGTGACATCTAATGCATAACATCCACAAAGCTATTGTATAGTCAACACAGTGATGTAAAGGTTTAACACAACAGTCTGCAAGTGTTTATGGAACATCTAAAGAAGATGGCTGTGACATCTAATGCATAACATCCTCAAAGCTATTGTATAGCCAACACAGTGATGTAAAGGTTTAACACAACAGTCTGCCAGAAGATCTGCATACTGAAATAAATTTTGTGCAAGAAGGATAGTGGTCAGAAAATTAAAACTTAATTATGAAATGTATTAGAAAAATTGACAGTACTCAAAATTTGATTAAAATTGGACTTGTAATTAAAACTACTATGTTATTTGTTAGGTTAAGTAAGATGATATATCAGAATTTTTTTACCAACTAGTTCTGAAAATGAATTTTTAAGCATAAATTGTATACGTTACATTTGGTATCAGGCGAAGATGGGGAGATCTAATGAAATTTGTATGAGATATAGATTTTTTGTTTTGTTTTAGGGGAATATATAAATGTAACTAATGTGGCATCGTATTGTCCTTCAAAAATACATTTGGTCTAGTCAGTCGTTGACTGCAATTACAACAAAATTCTTTTCCAAATTAGTTCTTATCATTTATACATACATATACCAAAGGCTTTTTCCCCCTAACAGGGGAGGTAGGCAAAAAGAAAAAGGCATAAAAACCATTCCCACCCATTCCATCCCTAAATACACTCCACTCCCCTCCTCCCTCTACCCTCCCTCTACCCTCCCTCTTATCTTGGCACCTCCGGGATGACGGGTCATCCCCGCATCTTGTCCACTGCCCTGGGTCAGAGGCAGTGTTGCAAGACACAGCACATCCACAGCAAGGCCGCTTCATTAAATTGGTGACCCCCCCTCTCCGTCCCCTCATGCAGAAAAGGAGAAAACAGGGGAGAACTCCCTTCGGACTGCGTCAAATATTTCTCAAACATACTACATCCCCCCACCCATTCCACCTCCAGCATCACAACATTATCCATATACAACCATTCTCCATTCACCCCTGTCTTCAGTCCTCTCCCTTCCTTCCTCAACAGACATTCCCCTCTTCCTCAAAACCCCTTTCACCCCATCCATCCATCTCATCCTGGGTTGCCCCCTTATGTTCACTCCCTCCACATCTCCCTTCCATACCTTTTTTATTAGTCTTTCTTCACTCATTCTTTCCACGTGTCCAAACCATCTCAATACTCATCCACCCTATCTCCTAACTCCCTTACCATCCCTGTTCTCCTCCTCACCTCCTCATTTCTCACTCTATCCAGCCTAGTAACCCCCATCATACTTCTCAGACACCTCATCTCAAACACATTCAAACTCCTTCTCTCTTCCTCTCTTATGTTCCATGTTTCTGCCCCATACATTGTTGTTGGCACAATCACTCCTTCATACAATCTCCTCTTAGCCTCCATTCCCAAATATCTATTCCTCATTACACTTTTTAATCCACCAAGGTATTTACTTGCTTATCTCAATCTACATTCTATCTCTACCTCTACTCCACCTTTTCCTGCCACATTCACACCCAAGTATCTAAAACTATCGACTTCCTCCAGTCGCTCTCCCTTAATGCTCACTTCCAGTCTACTGCCTCTTTCACCCTTGTACATCTCATTACCTTACTTTTACCCACATTTATCTTCAACTTTCTTCTTTCACACTTTCTCCCAAACTGTCACCAACTTCCTCAATCCCTCCTCTGATCATGCTACAAGCGCAGTGTTGTCTGAAAACAACATCTGGCTCACCTCCCACTTCTCTCCATTTTCTTTAAACATCTCAAATCCCTGACCCACCACCCATGCATTTACTTCTCGCACCACCCCATTCATGTATAAGTTGAATAGCCAGGGCAACATAACGCATCCTGACAAAGTTCCACCTTTACCTCGAACCACTCTCTCCATTTCTAATCCTGACGCATGCTCTACTACTCTCGTAAAAACTCTTGACAGCTCCTAGAAGCTTTCCTCCAATCCTGTATATCTGCAAAACCTCCCACAGTGCCCTCCTGTCTACCCTGTCATAAGCCTTTTCTAGATCCGTAAAGGCCAAAAAAAGCATCCTTATCTTTTCCTATAGCTTTCTCACATATCTGTCTTACCACAAAAATATGATCCATGCAGCCTCTACCTGTCCTAAATCCACATTGTTCCTCGCCAATTACTCCCTCTGTTCCTCTCCTAATCCTCTTAATCAATATCCTCCCATAACCCTTCCCAACTACACTTAACAAGCTAATCCCTCTGAAAATACTACTCACACTGTCCCCTTTTCCCATGTAAAGTGGAACTATACAGGCACTCCTCCAGTCCTCCGGCACTCTACCTTCTCTCCAGCACACATTAAATAGCCTCACCAGCCAGTCCACCATCACTGTACCTCCTTTTTTTACACATTCTGCATGGCATCCATCCAGACCAGGTGCCTTACCTGCTCTCATCATCTTAACAAGTCTTCACCCATAATATATGGTATAAGAGCAATGTATCAAATAACTGTGTCACTAGGTTTATTATTATCTGTAAGTGGTACAAAGTTCTCTGCGAGGGGCACTGTTCTAGCCTTCTGATGGGGGGGGGGTTGTGACGTAAAACCACATCGTAAGTGAGCTGAAAAGTACAAAAAGGAAGGGTGCATACATCTTTTTGCCACCTCCACTGATGCCCTACCATGGAGAACTCCATTGACTTCAAAAAAGCATACATACACACATGTACCAACTGCTTTTTTCCCTTTACAAGGGAGGTAGCCAAAGTCAAAGGCATAAATCCACTCCCATCCATTTCATCTCCACATATTCCACTCCCATTCACCAGCCCTCTCTCCCTCTTTTCTTGGTTCATCCTGGATGACGGGTCATCCCTGCATCTTGCCCACTGCCCTGGGTCAGACGCAATGTAGCAAGACAGCACATCCACAGCAAGGCTGCTTCATTTAATTGGTGACTCCACTCTCTGTCCCCTCATGCAGAAAAAGAGAAGACGGGGAGAATACTCCCTCACTCCCCCCCATCCCCCACCCACTCCATTCCATTCACATCATCCATACACAACCATTCTCCACTCACCCTGATTTTCTGTCTTCTCCCTTCCTTTCTCAACAGACATTCCTCTCTTTCCCAATGCCCTTTTTACCCATCCATCAATCTCATTCTTGGTTGCCCCCTTATGTTCTTTTCCTCCTCCTATAGCAATCTCCACTCATTCCTACCATGTGTCCAAACCATCCCAATACTTTTTTATCAACCCTATCTCCCAACTTCCTTTCCATCCCCACTCTCCTCAAATAGTTTCTTATTCTATCAAGCCTAGTAACCTCTACCATACTTCTCAGGCATTTCATCTCAAACATTTAAACTCTTCCTCTCTTATATTCCATGTTTCTACCCCATATAGTGTTGTTGGCACAATCACCTCTTAACATCCATTCCCAAATGTCTATTTCTCATTACACTTTTTAATCCCGCAAGGCATTTACTTGATCTCTCAACCTACATTCTACCTCCACCTCCACTCCTCCCTTTCCTGGCACATTTGCCCCAATTTTCTAAAGCTATTCACTTTCTCCAGTCTCTCCCTTAATACTCACTTCCAATTTGCTGCCATCCTCTCCCCTACATCTCATCACCTTACTTTTACCCACATTTACTTTCAACTTCCTTCTTTCGCACGCCTTCCCAAACTCCGTCACTGGCTTCCTTAGTCATTCCTTGCTATAAGTCCAGTGTCTTCAGTAAACAACTGGCTTATCTTCCACTTTTTTCTATTTGTTTTAACTATCTCCAATCCCCAACCCATTACCCTTGTGTTAACCTCTTGCACCACCCCATCTATGTATAAATTGAACAGCCAAGGTGACAATAACACATCCCTGATGACTCATAATGTGGATTTCAAAGACTGCATTTCCTAGGTTTAACCTTAATATTCTAAACGCCTAACTGTTGTTTGGTGAAATCTCAAGGAGCATGAGGTCCAATTAAAGATCTATTTAACTATTGCCCATCATTACGTACAAACGGTTACACAATAATAATATCAAACAATAGAAAGCGATAGAAACACACAGAGATCAAGGATACATTAGAAATGTATATATATATATAGATTACGTAAACACAATGTGTTATACTGGTCATTCAACAGAAACGATGTCAAAACATGTAGGAACCACAAAAAAGTGCTGCTTCGCTATGCGATCTACAGTCAATTAATGTGCAGTATAGCAGCGGAATAGGAGTAAAGAAATCAACGGCTGAGTAGCCATTGCTGTAAGATGCAGGCTTGAAGCATAAAATAGTACCGGACTTGGAAGATCTAATCCCAACCGTACGTATAGAAACAGAGGCCCCTTTAAGTATAAGAAAAAGGAAACTAAAACACATAGGCCCAGATTTCCCAATCTACATTTGACAGATTCCTTGAAGATGTCTCAAACAGACGAAACCGGTCGGTCACCATTTATCTAATTTTCCAGTCGACAATAATACTAACAGAAACGAAGAATCATTACTGAAATGCAACATTCTTTTTGCACCACTATTATACATTTTATTTGTTATATAATGAACGTTTAGCATAGGGGCTGAAGTGTTTACAAATATGCTTCATGTCGCCTCACAAGGATTCTGAAATGTTTACTAAAGTGTCTCCTTATACAATGAACAAAGGTACTTGGTATGTTTATTAGATATCGGAGGTAATAGTATCTACTACCAATTTAGGATATCTTATTGTCTTTATATTGAAGTATATATATAAAAAGCATAAACTTGTAAGCATATAATTTGTATCAAAATATATTCTATATATATTTTTTCGAAAGAATAATATTCGTCATGGGATTGAAAAATGTTTCCTCAGAATGTTTCGCTCAGTGTTCATATGAACGCAATTGTCAAAAAATCATCTTTTCTATGTCTTTAAAGCAATTTTCTCTCCACGTGTTTAATGGATTTCTCAGAATGTTTCGTTCAGTGTTACTATGAACACTTTTCAGAATTCATCGTCTTTTCTATATTTTTAAAAAGTTTTTCTCTAGGTTTTCTCAGAATGTTTCGCTCAGTGTTAATACGAAAAAATCAAAATTCATCGTCTTTTCTATATAGAAAAAATATCTACATGTGTTTAAGGATTTTCTCAGAATGTTTCGCTCAGTGTTAATATGAACAGAATTGCCAACATTTATTGTATTTTCTATATTTAAAAAAATCTCTCCATGTGATTAAGGATTTTCTCAACGTTTCGTTCAGTATTAATATGAACTCAATTGTCAGAATGTTTCGCTCAGTGTTAAAATGAACATAATTGTCCAAATTGATCGTATTTTCTATACGAGTATTTCTAATATTTTCTCTACAAGTGTTTCAGGGTTTTCTCAGAATGTTTCGCTCAGTGTTAATATTAACACGATTGTCAAAAATCATCTTTAAAGCATTTTTCTCTCCACGTGTTTAAGGGTTTTCTCATAATATTTCATTCGGTGTTAATATGAACACTTTTCAAAATTCATCGTCTTTTCTATATTTTTAGAATATTTTTCTCTAGGTTTTCTCAGAATGTTTCGCTCAGTGTTAATATGAAAGTTGTCAAAATTCATTGTCTTTTCTATATTAGAAAAAATCTCTACACCAGTTTAAGGAGTTTCTCAGAATGTTTCGCTCAGTGTTAATATAAAAACAATAGTCAAAATTCATCGTATTTTCTATATCTTAAAAATATATATCACCACGTGTTTAAGAATTTTCTCAAAATGTTTCCTTCAGTGTTAATATGAACACAATTGTCAGAATGTTTCGCTCAGGGTTATAATGAACATTATTGTCAAAAATTATCTTATTATCTATACGTGTATTTTTCATATTTTCTCTACAAGTGTTTAAGGATATTTTCAGAATATTTCGCTCAGTGTTAATGTGAACACATTTGTCAACAATCATCTTTTCTATATCTTTAAAACAGTTTTCTCTCCACGTGTTTAAGGGATTTCTCAGAATGTTTCGTTCAGTGTTAATATGAACACTTCAAAATTCATCGTCTTTTCTATACATTAAAAAGGTTTTCTCTGTTTTCTCAGAATGTTTTGTCAAATTTCATTGCATTTTCTATATTTTTAAAACATTTTTCTCCACGTGTTTAAAGATTTTCTCAGAATGTTTCGTTCAGTGTATATATGAACACAATTATCAGAATGTTTCGTTTAGTATTAAAATGAACATAATTGTCAAAATCTATCGTATTTTCTATACGAGTATTTTTCGTATTTTCTCTACAAGTGTTTAAGGATTTTCTCAGAATGTTTCGCTCAGTGTTAATATGAACGTAATTGTCAAAAGTAATCTTTTCTATGTCTTTAATGCATTTTTCTCTCCATGTGTTTAAGGGTTTTGTCAGAATGTTTCGTTCAGTGTCAGTATGAACACTTTTCAAAATTCATCGTCTTTTCTATATTCTTTAAGGTTTTACTCTAGGTTTTCTCAGAATGTTTCGCTCAGTGTTAATATGAAAACAATTTTCAAAATTCATCGTCTTTTCTATATTAAAAAAATCTCTACACGTGTTTAAGGATTTTCTCAGAATGTTTCGCTCAGTGTTAATATGAACACAATTGTCAAAATTCATCGTATTTTCTATATCTTTAAAACTTTTTCTCTCCACGTGTTTAAGAATTTTCTCAGAATGTTTCGTTCATTGGTAAAATGAACACAATTATCATAATGTTTCGCTCAGTGTTGAAATGAACGTAATTGTCAAAAACTATCAAAAACTATCAAAAACTATTCGAGTATTTTTCATATTTTCTCTACAAGTGCTTAAGGATATTTTCAGAATGTTTCGCTCAGTGTTGATATGAACACAATTGTCAACAATAATCTTTTCTACATCTTTAAAGCAGTGTTTAAAGATATTTTCAGATTGTTTCGTTCAGTGCTCATATGAACACTTCAGTATTCATCGTCTTTTCTATATATCAAAAAGATTTTCTCTGTTTTCTCAGAATGTTTTGTCAAATTTCATTGTTTCTCAGAATGTTTCGCTCAGTGTTAATATGAAAAAAATGAAAATTCATCGTCTTTTCTATATAAAAATAACACGTGTTTAAGGATCTTCTCAAAATGTTTCGCTCAGTGCAATTGTCAAAATTCATCGTATTTTCTATATCTTTAAAACATTTTTCTCTCCACGTGTTTAAGAATTTTCTTAGAATGTTTCGTTCAGTGGTAAAATGAACACAATTGTCAGAATGTTTCGCTCAGTGTTGAAATGAACATAATTGTCAAAAACTATCAAATTATCTATTCGAGTATTTTTCATATTTTCTCTACAAGTGCTCAAGGATATTTTCAGAATGTTTCGCACAGAGTTAATATGAACACAATTGTCAACAATCATCTTTTCTACATCTTTAAAGCAGTGTTTAAGGATATTTTCAGATTGTTTCGTTCAGTGTTAATATGAACACTTCAGTATTCATCGTCTTTTCTATATATCAAAGAGATTTTCTCTGTTTTCTCAGAATGTTTTGTCAAATTTCACTGTATTTTCTTTTTTTAACATATTTCTCTCCACGTGTTTAAGGATTTTCTCAGAATGTTTCGTTCAGTGTTAATATGAACACAATTATCAGAATGTTTCGTTTAGTATTAAAATGAACATAATTGTCAAAAATTATCGTATTTTCTATACGAGTATTTTTCATATTTTCTACGGATTTTCTCAGAATGTTTCGTTCAGTGTTAATATGAAGTTCAATGTAAAAAATCATCTTTTCTATGTCTTTAATGCCTTTTTCTCTCCACTTGTTTGAGGGTTTTCTCAGAATGTTTCGTTCAGTGTCAATATGAACACTTTCATAATTCATCGTCTTTTCTATATTTTAAAAGGTTTTTCTCTAGGTTTTCTCGGAATGTTTCGCTCAGTGTTAATATGAAAACAACGTTCAAAATTCATCGTCTTTTCTATATAACAAAATAACTCAACACGTGTTTAAGGATATCTAATCATTTTTCTCTCCACGTGTTTAAGAAATTTCTCAGAATGTTTCGTTCAGTGGTAATATGAACACAATTGTCAGAATATTTCGGTCAGTGTTAATATGAACATAATTGTCAAAAATTATCGTATTTTCTACACGAGTTTTTTCATATTTTCTCTACATGGGGTTTTCTCAGAATGTTTCGCTCAGTGTTAATATGAACACGATTGTCAAAAATCATCTTTTCTATATCTCTCCACGTGTTTAAGGGTTTTCTCAGAATGTTTCGCTCAGTGTTAATATGAAGACTTTTCAAAATTCATCGTCTTTTCTATATTAAAAAAATCTCTACACGTGTTTAAGGATTTTCTCAGAATGTTTCGCTCAGTGTCAATAGGAACACAATTGTCAAAATTCATCGTCTTTTCTATATTTCAAAACGTTTCTCTGTACATGTATACAAGGATTTTCTCAGGATGTTTCGCTCAGTCCTAATTGTCAAAATTCATCGTCTTTTCTATATTCTTAAAACATTTTTATATCCACAGGGCTTCTCAGAATTTTTCGTTCAGTAAGGCCACGTGCTGAACTGAAAATTTCCCTTCATGATTCCATGACTTCTTGATTTCCCTTTCACGTCGTCACCGATTTCCATCGTCAAACTAGTTAGAAACACCATCGATTTTCATCTTCACACTAGGAAAATATACCGTCGACTTCCATCTTCACACTAGGCAAAAATATTGTCGATTTGCATCTACACACTAGGCAAAAATACCGTTGATTTTCATGTTCACACTAGGCAAAACTGCCGTCGATTTCCATCTTCACACTGGGCAAAATTACCGTCGATTTCCATCTACACACTAGGCAAAAATAACGTTGATTTCCATCTTCACACTAGGCAAAATACACGCTATTCTCCTTCATACTAGGCAAAAATGACGTCGATTTACATATACACACTAAGCAAAAATATCGTCGATTTCCATCTACACACTTGGCAAAAATACCGTTGATTTTCATGTTCACACTAGGCAAAACTGCCGTCGATTTTCATCTTCACACTAAGCAAAATTACCGTCGATTTCCATTTACACAGCAGTCAAAAATAACGTTGATTTCCAGCTTCACACTAGGCAAAAATACCTACGATATCCTTCATACTAGGCAAAAATGACGTCGATTTACATATACACACTAAGCAAAACTACCGTTGATTTTCATGTACAAACTAGGCAAAACTGCCGTCGATTTCCATCTTCACACTAGGCAAAAATACCGTCGGTTTCCTCCTTCATACTAGGCAAAAAGTACGTCGATTTTCAACTTCAGGCTAGGCAAAAATACCGTCGATTTCTATCTTCATACTAGGCAAAAATAACGTTGATTTCCATGTTCACACTAGGCAAAACTGCCGTCGATTTCCATCCTCACACTAGGCAAAAATACCGTCGATTTCTTTCTTCATACTAGGCAAAAATGACGTCGATTTCCATCTTCACGCTAGGCAAAAATGCCGTCGATTTTGGTTTTCTATGTCGATGTCTCACATTTGGCAGAAAAATCGTACATTTTTTATTCTATTCGCGAAAAAAAAATCCTTCAACGGGACAGAAATACCGTCAAAATTTCCTCACATGTATTTCCTTCACACATGACATTTTTCCCCCCAAAAACCCGCAAAGGTGTTTTGTCCCTTGAGAATATAAATAAATAAATAAACAAATAAATAAATAAACATAAAAATACAAATAGAATTAATAAAGAAAAAATAAAGGAATAAGTAAAAATTAAATCACATAAAACGCAATATGTAAATAAGTAAATGAATAAATAAATAGATCAATAAAATTATTCAAAAATATTAACTTTTTACCCTTACACTGCCGTATTCTTGCGCATTGTTACTTCATTTAGTTTTTGTCTTGCCAAAACGATGCTTACTATCTAATTGATATAGTAAAAATTTGCCAGGCTTATGCATATTGTTGTTTTGAAGCAATAATGCGAAATATTGGAATAATTTGAGTGAAAATGGGCTATTGGCAACTCAATGGCAGTGCTGGAATATGATTGGCTAAATTATGTCGT
>NC_134783.1:60537446-60649946 GCF_046742065.1 Oratosquilla oratoria
TCTCTCTTCCTCTCTCATGTTCCATGTTTCTGCTCCATACAGTGCTGTTGGCACAATCACTCCTTCATACAGTCTCCTCTTAGCATCCATTCCCAGATTCCTATTCCTCATTACACTTTTTAAACCACCAAGGCATTTACTCGCTTCTTTCAATCTACATTCTACCTCCACCTTCACTCCACCCTTTCCTGCCACATTTGCACCCAAATATCTAAAACTATCCACTTCCTCCAGTTGCTCTCCCTTAATGCTCACTTCCAGATTACTGCCACTTTCACCCCTTGTACATCTCATCACCATACTTTTACCCACATTTATCTTCAGCTTTGTTCTATCACACACTCTCCCAAACTCTGTCACCAACTTCCTCAATCCCTCCTCCGATCCTGCCACAAGCGCAGTGTCGTCCGCAAACAACAGCTGGCTCACCTCCCACTTTTCTCCATACTGTAATTGTGTAATCCCCTACTGTAACTTACTACATTATATGATGCAAAATATATAACGAAGACTACAAATCATGCAAGATAAAGCTAATACTTATAAAAAGAAAAAGTCGATATGACAGAATAATTCCTGAATTATCTCTAGTGGTTGCCAGTAAAAGTGAAAATCATATACAAGACACGATTTCTCATTTGTACAACAATAAGATCCGGAAAACCTAAGAATTTAGACAGCGTGAATTAATTTGATTTGATTTTTTCATTTGAAAACTAGCCAGTGTTTCTCCTTCGGTGTAATATCTCAACGAAGCTGAGCTGCAGAAGTGATTATGGAAATATTGAAGGACATTCTTTTCTGAATGAAGATTAGTCCCTAATCTCAAATAATAAATACTTGGTGACTTGATCCATGAACATGCAGTCAGTATCCTATTCAAGGAAATTAATTTGAACTCTCGACAAACATTATCACTGGAAATTCATTAGATAAACACAAAAAAATTAAAGCACAGTCCAGTGAAATGATAGGAAGGGTGTTTTAGAACAGTCCCAAAACTATTTACTATGCTCTCAAATGACTAAACATACTCCAGGAATTGAACAATTAGAAAAAAAATACATAAAGCTTTCTTTAAGGATTCTATGTTCTAGAGCTGAAAATTGTGAAGGGTGAATATATACCGTGAAACAGTGAATCATGACAAGACAAAAAAAAAAAAAAAAAAAAAAGAAAGCTAATGAGATCCGCTTAAACTGTTTTTATCGGCTTAAGAAACCTGCACAGCGAAAATATAGCGATAATCCCATACCACACTCCTGGTCATATGGCCACTTCCCGAAGGTTGAGTGTGGTTTGGAATTTCCCGGCTCTGTGCAGGCATGCGCATTGACGACCCCACCTCCCCCTCCCTACCCCTCCCTACTTAACCGGCTCGCCTGAGTCATCACTTCAATGAGAAATGAAGGCTTCGCCTGTGGGAGGAGGGAGGGACCCTAAATCTGTGCAGGTTTCTTAAGCCGATAAAAACAATTTAAGCGGCACGAGCCGCGACAAAGAAATATTATCGGCTGAAAGAAACCTGCACAGCGAAGCTATGCATGAGACGAGGACAGGTGGGAGGAGAGGTGAAGCCTGATTCAAACCGTTATTACGTGTGTCTTTCCTATGGGAGACTTATTCATTTTATCACTCAGTAGAGGGGAGAAAAGAAACGTCAAGTACCCACACTGAAGAATGTGACATGCACATTGCACTGTTCACACAATGCGTAAATTATACGAAAATCGTATCCTGTTCAGCGGTTCCTGTGCCCCTCCCCACTCCTCGGTCGCCCTTTGCCCCCTCCACCCCCTTTTTTTTATGAGATGAGAGGGGTGGAGCCGTTTCCATGGCGACACATGGGACAGGGGCGACCGAGTGGTAGAGACACCGTGTCCCCAAGGGAGTCGTCGATGTCCAGCCCCTAGGTCCCGCACCCGCTCCACAGAGTGGGTGCGGAGAAACGCCAGCGATGCCACGAAGTCCCTGATGCTGTGGGCGTGCGGGGCATGGCCCGGGTCGGCTCTCTCCAAAATGCGGCAAAGCAGGTGCGCCCGGGACCTCGGGGTTAGGGGAATCCTAAAATTGGAGTTGTAGAAGAGATGATCCTCAGAAATCTCTTCCGTGTGCTCCACGTAGTCTTCGAACGCACGGACCGGGCGCAGCGGTTGTGGGCGTCCTCCCTCCCGGAAGGATTGTATTCTGAGAGGGCCAATCATGTCGTCCGCTCGGCCGTTCCTGGCCAGGAATGTTGGTGATGAAGAGAGGGTTAGTGCCGAGCTGTCCTCCTCCAGATAGGAGAAGGACGGGTGGCGGGTGATTGCCGCCAGCTGTGAAGTCTGTAGTCCATAGTCAAGGCGAGCAGAAAGACGACACGTTGAGGGAAGTGTTCTTCCTCCATAATGGCCCTTTCGAACGCCAGGTACTGCAGAAGACGATGCAAGGACCAGGCCAGGACCGGTTGATGTCTCGGCTCTCTCGAGGCGCTGATCCCCTTCATTAGGAGGGTTCGCGCCCTCTGTGGCATTCGGATGTTCATGCCAAAGCGTAGCGGATCAGTGAGGGCTGTATAGTGAGGCAAGATCGTCGCCGGTGCCCTGTTGGTGGAGTCAACCAGTCAAGTCAGAAAGTCCAGAACCGTGCTGGTGGAGATGGTCACCATCGCGTGTCTCCGAAGGCAGTTCCGGAATCTCCGTCAGCAGGACCCACATTGCCGCACTGAGGACGGAGGGTGAGCTCTGAGCATCTTGTCTGCTGCCTCTGTAGAGAAGGGTTGCCTGAAAGCTCCCCGTAGAAACTCCAAGTATCAAGATGGAGTGACGCTTGGAGAGGTGCGGTAAGGCTGTTGGCTAGGCAGGCTGACCCCAGTAGAAGGGGAGAAGGGCACCATCTCATTAGCTCCCCGGACCACGGCTGGGTTCGCCAGTAGGGAGCTATCAGGAGGACCTGACCCTTGAAGGACCTGAGGGTCTGCATCACCTTCAGGAGGACCGGTGTCGCTGGAGGAAGAAAATGAATACGTACTTCCAGCTGTTCCAGTCCTCCGTGAAGGAGTCTGGGCCTCCTGTGCGTTTCCTTTGGATGCAGGTGAGGTAGAGGGGGAGCTGGGTTGTGTTTGGGGAGGCAAACAGGTCCACCCCTGGGGTGCCGTAGCGGAGGGAGAGCGACTCGAACACTTGTGGGCGTAGTTGCCACACCACGGAGGTCTCCTGAAACCTGGATAGAGCGTCCGCTCAGTCGTTCTCCCGGCCCGGAACATACTTCGCCGAGAGTGATATGGCCCTGCGTGATGCCTCGGCGAAGATGTCTTCCGACAGTGCTAGGAGTGGACCTGGTCGGGCCGTACCTTGCCTCTGCACGCACTGTACTGCCGTCACATTGTCTATGTCCAAGCGGACGCTCATGTTGGAGAATTCGGGGTGTCGCTCGAGTCATTCTTTCACCACTATCAGCTCCCGAAGGTTGATGTGTAGTGACCTTCTATCTTCCGACCATCCCCGGCAAGCTTGATGTCTCCAGCTCGACTGGAAGCCCCACCCCATGTCCGAGGCGTCCGCCGCTCCTGCCATTCGAGGTGGGGGCGGGGACTATGGGACCGACCGGCGTAGGGCACCCGACCGAAGCTAGGGACGCAACAAGCTGTGGAGTGCTGAGGGTACCAGCCCGGGCAGGTCGCGCGGGAGGAGCAGTATGTTCCTGTCGACCTCCCGTACCAGCCGCCGGCGCCCCAAGCGGCTCAGTAGAAGGGCCAGGGTCGTGAAGTTGAGGCAACCCCCCCCCCCCGGAGTGCTGACCGGACCTGAGCCACCGACACCATATTAAATCGCAGGGCTTTCAAGAATTTGTTCAGTGCACTCAGGTTCATAGCCAGTCTCGTTTTTCCTGGGCCTTTTTTGGTGTGGTAAAGAGAATCAAATTAGTAGGGCAAGGTGGATCCCGATCCCCGGAGGGTGTAGTGAAGTCACAAAATCGATTGTAGAACGTATAACAACATACATGCGAGGCCGAGGTCGTTTCCGAGCGACCTCGTCCGTGGGCGTTAGTAAAGAGGCTTCGTCCTGGGTGAAGACGTTCCCTGAGCGTCTCCCGCTAAGACGGGCCTGGACCCTCGGTATGTATCCAACTCACCCCAAGTCTTCCCGCGGGAAGTCCTCGAAGCCCGTGGCGAGCGTCCTCATCCAATAGTGTGCTATGGCAGTTTGTGACGTCTCATCACCCACAAGCTGACTTCCATATGTTTAATACCTAGTGACATCATGTGATTATACTGTGACGTCACCGGATTTAATAATGGCGTCATAGGATCGCCTCGTGACGTCACAGGGACACAAACTGACGTCATAGGACTACATTGTGACGTCATTTTATCACATAATGACGTCATCTTGTCACACCGTGACATCACTTTATCGCATATTGACGTTACCTGGTCACATCGTGAACTATTATCACATCGTGGCATCATATAATCATATCGTGACGACACCAACAAAATGACGTCACAGGACCCCCATCGTGACGTCATATGTTTTCATTGTAATTCCACTGGACCATACAGTAATGTTACAGAATTAGTGATGTCACATGGTTACATCGTGATCCCACAGGGTTACATCACGACGTCACAGGGCACATTGTGATGTCACAGCATCACGTCACGTCACAGGATCACATCACGGCGTCATAGGATCACATCGTGATGTCACAAACACATCGTGACATCCAAGAATCATATAGTGACTTCAAAGGATCACTGACGTCATAGGATCACATTGCGAGGTGTCATTTCCTGGGTGCCTGGACAGCCTAGTAGGGCGGAGTCTAGATCGAGACGTCAAATGATGTCATTCAGGTGATGAGAGGACCCCGTACTGAAGAGCGTTTCCACCAGGCGAGACCCCATCTTTGCTGAATAAAATCCCTCGCCGCTACACAAGGGGGATGTATGTAAGGTCATACCATGAGAAGGGGCGGATCTCGTAAGAGTCCGTCGTGGTAGGAGGATAAGGTAAAGATGAACGGAGGTGGTCCTCCACCCCGTCCCCCAACCCGACGGTCGTCTGATTGGGGGGCGGGGTTCCTCATGAGAGGGGCCTTTCAGTCCTATACCCGCCGCCGGCGCGGAGGGGCGGAGGGAAGGACCAGGAGGGAGTGTGGGAGAGGGGGCCAGAGCCGGAGGCTCGTTAGAAGGCTGCTCTGGAGGGGGGGGGGGGATGCTCTGGTCTGCGCGGCCTGAAAGGCCGGATAGCGAGATAGGGCAGAGTCGAAGACGGGGCCTATCAGGGACGGAAGGAGGGTGGTGCCGTGACCGGGATGTGGAGGGTGTGGACGAGCTGAGCGTCCTAGGCCTCTTGGGAGAGATAGAACTCTTTCTCGAGCGGGACTTCCTGTTGGGTCTACGTGAGCGGCTCCGGGAGGAAGGTGGCCTCACGGACCCGCCCGAAAAGGCAAGCCGAAAGGTGCTAGAGGGCCACGACGGTCGGAGGCACGGGGGCCGCCAAGAGGCCCGCCGACCCCCAGGGGCGCCACCCTCCGCACCACCCGACACATCCCCGCCCCCCGTCCCCCAAGAGTCCCCGGGCCGCCCACCCACGGACGACCCGTCGGACGACGGAAGAGGTCAAAGTCCACGCCTAGGGTCTGACGAAGCAAGCCGTGAGGCGTTAGAGGACCATTGATGGTCGGAGGTATGGGGCTGCCGAGAGGCCTGATGACCCTCAGGAGCGCCACCCTCCGTATCATAAGACACGTCCCCCTGTCCTCCGAGAGGCCCGGGTTCTTACCACGGACGACCCGAAGACGTATGGGGAACGGATTACGAGTGGAAAAGGTCAGAGTCTACGCCTAGGGCCTGACGATGCAAGCCGTGAGGCGTTAGAGGACCATTGATGGTCGGAGGTATGGGGCTGCCGAGAGGCCTGATGACCCTCAGGAGCGCCACCCTCCGTATCATAAGACACGTCCCCCTATCCTCCGAGAGGCCCGGGTTCTTACCACGGACGACCCGAAGACGTATGGGGAACGGATTACGAGTGGAAAAGGTCAAAATCTGCGCCTAGGGTCTGACGATGCAAGCCGTGAGGCGTTAGAGGACCATTGATGGTCGGAGGTATGGGGCTGCCGAGAGGCCTGATGACCCTCGGGGGCGCCACCCTCCGTACCATAAGACACGTCCCCCTGTCCTCCGAGAGGACCCGGGTTATTTACCAGGGACGACTCGGAGACGGGGACGGATTGCGAGCGTATAAGGTCAGAGTCTACGCCTAGGGTCTGACGATGCAAGCCGTGAGGCGTTAGAGGACCATTGATGGTCGGAGGTATGGGGCTGCCGAGAGGCCTGATGACCCTCGGGGCCGCCACACTCCGTAACATAAGACACGTCCCCCTGTCCTCCGGGAGGACCCGGGTTGTTTACCAGGGACGACTCGGAGACGGGGACGGATTGCGGGCGTATAAGGTCAAAGTCTACGCCTAGGGTCTGACGATGCAAGCCGTGAGGCGTTAGAGGACCATTGATCGTAGGGGGTATGGGGCCGCCGAGAGGCTAGACGACCCCCGGGGGCGCCCCCCTCCGCACCACCAGACTCGCAGCAATGGGCACAAACCGGACCAAATAGATTTAAGGAGGCAACAACTGGTTCACTAATAGGGTGGTCGAAGAATGGGACAAACCGGCAACCATGCAGAAAGCGCTGAAACTATCAGTTGATTAACAAGCAGGAAACAGACTCACCGACAAAAAAAAAGGCCGGCAGCGGGTTGACCGGTCAGTCCGTTTCCCCGCTTAGAATTGACGACTCAGGCGAGCCGGCTAAGAAGGGAGGGGTAGGGAAGGGGAGGTGGGGTCGACAATGCGCATGCCTGCACAGAGCCGGGAATTTTAAATTTCTGATGATTCTGGCGGAAAATTCCAACCACACTCAACCTTCGGGAAGTGGCCATATGACCAGGAGTGTGGTATGGGATTATCGCCATAGCTTCGCTGTGCAGGTTTCTTTCAGCCGATAATATATATATTCTTTTAAGGAGGGTGACAAAATTCCTAGTGTAGGCGAGATGGAAATCCATTCTCCTTTCCTTGGTTGTGTAGAAGGCCCTTTGCCATTACACTGAAATGACTTGCACATCACATAAGACAAAGTAAATCCAATTAGGGCTCAGTACCACTAGCCCCACGTAACGTCCCCACACAGGCTGGGCGGGACGGAAGATCGCCTCTTCGGATGCGTTCAGAATCCCCGAGTAGAAACCAAAGGGCGTCATAAGTGTTACGTCGGTTGTGTTGCCTATGCGCGCTTCGACGTCTTCGAAGTATTCATTGGTGTACGATGCCGACCACGCATGAACCGATTTAACACCTTGAACACTACCCATGTCACCGTACCACCAGGGTCCAAGTTCAACGTCGCTCACGAAACAAGGGTTCAGGCCTGTGCAGAAGTACCCGTTAACAGCTGCCATCGGTATGGCCAGGGGTCGCCAGCTGACTTGAGAGATGCCGCCGGCGGCCACGATGGGGATGTGTTTGTAACTTGGCCATGACGAATAGCACATGTCGGCCGACGGTGAGGTGAGGAACTGACTGACCCTTGCATCATACAAGCGGCACACCTCGTCTGTGAAGGAAAGGTGGTATCATGTTCCTGTCATATTTTCATTTTGTCGGAGATATCCGGTGCTTATGTCCTTCGGGACAATAGCGCAGGAAAGGAAATGCTTAAGGAGGGCAGCAAAATGGAGGGATAGTTAAAAACGACCTGTATTATTGTCTCCAATTACAAATGAATGTTACATGACCCTGGCATTGTCACAGGAGTCCCTAAATATAGACTATATAAAACTTATGCAGTCAATACCCCATAACTAAGCTGGGGATGCACACTCAATAATATCATTACAGTCAAAATATCTAAAATATTTGAACAATCAACTGTAAACAACCTCGATTACTCAGGTGAATGAAAATTGGTAGGAATCATCGAACATAAAATCTTTAAATGACGCCATAGAATAGACGGGTTTCGTCTTGGATCAACCAGAATAATAAAGACAGTGAACACTTCATCCTACACTGTCCTGCTCTGTCCAGGTAGCCATTGTCGGGTACTTCGGAGAAGTAGATCCCCAGCAAAAGGGACGTGGATTATCTATAAATTCCATACCCCTGACGGCATGTGAGGAGCAAGGGTGGTCAAACCAGAATTGGCAAAAAAAAAGATAATAATAATAATAATAATAATAATAATAATAATAATAATAATAATAATAATAATGATAATGATAATGATAATGATAATGATAATAATAATAATAATAATAATAATAATAATAATAATAATAATAATAATAATAATAATAATAATAATAATAATAATAAATAATAATAAAAATAAAAATAAAAAAATCGTAAAAGATGGAGAGTTATGTGAAGGGAAATAAAGTTATTGGAACAGGGACTGCACTGCATCAGCCAGCCAGGGGTCTCAGTGGGACCGGAGACTCACCTTGAATACAGAAACTGTGGCAATCATAGTAGTTGTTGCAGTCCGATGCACACATAAGCGAAGCTGATGCATTGATATTTGAGTAATCTGCTGTGTATAGTATGCATTCGACGTCGAACAGCAAGCTTTTGCTGACCTGTCCGGAGAGATGGACTTTCATTAGAATTATATTTCAGTGTTACACACGCACGCGCGCGTGCACACACACACACACACACACACACACACATGTAAATACAACTAGGTAAACACACACACACACACACACACACACACACACAAAGACTTGACACCGGACAAACATATTGATAAAATAGTCGGAGAAACCTACAATTTATTGAGGTCAATAAAAGTAGCATTTGCTTATTTGGATGAGGAAATTATAAAAAAAAAAAAAATACTACACTAATAAGACCAAAACTCGAGTACACAGCAACACTATGGACACCCAGTACCAAAAAGAATATAAAGAAGTTAGAAAGAATACAAAGAGCAACAACAAAACTGGCACCAACTCTTTCCAAAATGACATATGAACAAAGACTGTCCAAATTAGAATGACCAACTCTGGAACAAAGAAGGGAAAGAGGAGACCTACTATCTATAGAATTATGAAAGGAATGGAAATCTTGGATAAGAATGATTTACTGAAATGGGACAATGGAAAAACAAGAGGACACGAAAAGAAACTCAAAAAAGATAATTACAGAAGAGATCTGAAAAAATAGCGTCCCACACAGTGATAGATACCTGGAACAACTTAGACAAAGAAATAGTGTGTGTAAACACTATTCAAGATTTTAAGAAAAAACTTGATGCTGAAAGAAACAAAGACGGGTCACCACGAGCATAGCTCCCTTCCCGTATAATACAGCTACAACTAGGTAAATACATACATACACACACACAGGAATGATTTACTAAAAATGACAATGGAAAAACAAGAGGTCATGAAAAGAAACTCAAAAAGGATAACTATAGAAGAGATCGGAAAAAGAATAGCTTCCCACACAGAGTGCTGGATATCTGGAATAACTTAGATAAAGAAACAGTGTGTGCAAATACTATTCAAGATTTTAAGAAAAAAAAATTGATGCTGAAAGATACAAAGACGGGTCACCACGAGCATAGCTCCCTTCCCGTGTAATACAATTAGGTAAATACAACTAGGTAAATACACACACACACACACACACACACACACACACACACACACACACACACACACACACACACACACACACACACACACACACACACACACACGGCTCAGTGGCGGATTGGTAAAGCACTGGTCTCACAAGCCAGAGAACCGGGGTTCGATTCCCCGGTCGGGAGGAGATAATTTGGGTTTGTCTCCTTTCACGTGTAACCCCTGTTCACCTAGCAGTGAGTAGGTACGGGACGTTAGTCAAGGAGTTGTGACCTTGCTGTCCCGGTGTGTGGTGTGTGAGTGGTCTCAGACCTACCCAGAGATCGGCAAATAATGAGCTCTGAGCTCACTGCCGTAGGGTGGTGTCTGGCTGTCTCGACAGAGACTGCAGCAGATCCGAGGTGAACACACACTACGGCGGTCCGGTTTCGAATCCGGCCCAAGGCTGAAATAATTTCAGTATCGCTGCGCTGTGAGTAGTTACTCCAATCCTCGTGGGCGGGGAGTTAGGGGAGGGTGTGCGTGTAAAGTTCACAGCATTACCCTTAGATCGGTCATATATGAGCTCTGAGCTCTCTTCCGGGAGGATAAGAGCTGTCGATCACGAGTCCAACACGTGATCCAAGACCATGGTGAATCACACACACACACACAAAGAATTTAAAAATAGTTTAGATAAAATGAGATATGAAGACGGGACACCACGAGCATAGCTCCCCTTCCCGTAAGATACAATTAGGTAAATACAACTAGGTAAATACACACACACACCCTCTTGTCACCTCATTTCTCACTTTATCCATCCTCATAGTTTGATTTGGGCTCCTTATATCATAAACTATGGTTATACCTGAATTCTTCTTGTCTACGTACTCATTGACCGTGATTTCTGATGATTAACAGAAACCTTACCAATACGAACGGGAGGGGATAAAATATTTATTTCATTTTATTTTATTTCATTTTATTTTATTTATTTTATTTATATTTTATTTTGTTTATTCATTTATACATTTAGTTCTTATCTAATTCTTTATTTATAAATCTATTTATTTATGTATTTATTTATTGATTTTTAGATAGGGTGATCCTTTAGTGCACGGCAATTTTTTCTTGGGGATTAACAGTTACATGCAGACAAAAGATATGGAAATCAACACTTACCGCTCGATAAGTACGGCTAATTGATGCACTCCCAATGAAAAGGAAGCTCAATCCCACTATGACCTTTGCTGTATCCATCATAGCTGTAAATGGGTTCAATTTACTCGATTTGTGTATGTCAGTGTCTGCCATACAACTACCTATACAAATTGAATATACATACAATATAACGTGGACAAAAACTCATCGTGAATTTGATGGCGTTCCTCCTGAAAATAAAAACTGACGAAGAAAAATGTAAAGATAGTTATGATAATAATAATAATGTATTAAAAACATTAAAATAAGATGTAAAATTGTTATAACAATAATAATAATGTGTTGACAAGCATTAAAACAAGGATATCTATGATAAAATGCTGCCAATAAATGTCACAATTTATGCCATCGTGATATGCAAAATAAAAATTGGTTAGCTACTAGTGGTGGCTCGCCATTTGTGCATTATATAATACATAAGCTTAACGTCATTAGCCATCTCATAGTTAATGGGAAAAAAATCTTGTATGGACCTAAGAATCTACACGATAGGTAGAACACGTAGTGTCGACCTTGTTGTGCAAGTGTAAAGGCATGTACAGACGAGCGGGCCTGATCGACGGGCATGCCCGTTAACGAACACATTTGACGGGCCAACGATCAAATTACCCGAGTGCTCGTCGAGCGAAATCACTAAGGCGGTGCCCGGTTGCTGGAACTTCGACCCTGCTAGATGCAAGCTAATATCGTGAACCCACAGCGGCCAATCTTTACACCATATTCGTTTCTTTTTCTTTAGACACAAAACAATTATCATGGTATACAATATCTTCTTGACAATGCTAGGCGTCATGCTTGTCGTACCACACTCCACACGTACGCTATTGGCATCGTCGGACACGCCCGGCTCTTCATAAACTCGGTCGTGTGGACAAGATTCACGGGTAGGCCCGGCAGAATTTGCCCGCCAACCGCGCTGCCCGAAGGACGCGACCAATCGTCTGGACACGGCTTAAGGTAATGTTTCTTTTTATGCTTAACGTGTGTTGTGCTTAAAAACCGTGTACCATGTTATTGAATGTGATAAGTGTAGACTGAGATAATTACCATGATTCCAGCTATTCTATTTAATAAATATATTTTCGGTTCTCATATTTTACACTAAACCTATATAATTTAAACAATAACCTTCTTGTTTCCCTAAGAAATAGGTTCTGTGACTGCAAGTGAAATTTAAGAGTTTAAATTGTCTCTCTATGAGAAAGTTACAATTAAGAAAAGAATCCGATTAACACCTAAACAAATATCTCAGCCAGGAATAAGCAACAGCAAGAAATATATTCATAGCTTTAATTCTAAATTGTACCGACGGAAAAGTTGTCTTTGCGGCTGTTAACGTTTTTTTATTTTGCTTCTCGTAAATTCTGTTTGGAGGTTAGGTAGCGTGGACAAAAGACGGTTTTTTAAATACCCGTGTATACAAAATTAAAGGCAAATTAAAAACATGAGAAATAAAAGAAACACGTTGAAAATGTGATTTCACTCACTAGAAAGCGTAAATATCGACGAGAAACTTGATGAGGTATGCAGACTTTCAATCAATAAGCATAACAAGGGTTAAAAAGAAACTCGAAATTTGATCCTAAATGATATACTGTATTTTTGTGTAAACTTTGAAACTACCTTACGTGCAACAAATATATCGTGAGGAGATAAGAACAGAAATTAGAGAGGCTTCCTTTGTAGCTGTTGTTGCTGATGACACAACAGATGTTTTGGTTTGTCAAACTTGTTGACCCCAGCGGTCCACATTTCATCAGAGCATCAGAGTATAGAGTACGCGGGCTAGATAATTATGAGCAGATCATTACCACTTAAGACTTAAGAGAATAACATAATAATAATGATGATGATAATAATAATAAAAATTATGATAAAGAAAGGTAAATTTAATCTACATTTGTGTCGACGTGTAAGCTGAAAACAAAGGTGCAAAGGAAATGCAACCTATTACAGTGGGTAACACTAATTTTGTTTCTTATGTCTTTAGTGTTTCTAGGGTTGTTTTCTCTCGTCGTTTTAGAAATACCATTGAAAATTGCATAGCATCGATATTTCAAATGATAATTGAGGTTTTATATACAAAAAATATACTAAACTATGATAGTACACTATATTTAGCATATTCACATTATCTATAAATAGTAGCTGGTATTTTGTCTTTGTATTCCCTATTTAAACTAATAAGAAAATGTAAGTATAGAAGCATGTGATACGGTTATAAGAGCCTACTAGAAATGTACTGATGAGCGTGATTTCCTGCTGTGAGCTTATTGATCTTGACGCACCAGTGACCATATACTCTATAGTAGTCTCCCCCCAGTGTCCCATCTTCCTTGGCATTTTTTCTCCTTTCCTGCAGTGTCCTGACGGAACCTCTTACCATGTTCTTCACTCACTCCTCCCAAGTTTTCACGAAAAAACCCTAATGTGAATGCAAAAAGTACAGCTTTAATGACATTCTCCATCCTAAGTTCTTGTAATTTTCCAAAAGTTTTGCTACGAGCTGATTGTAGTTTGGGTCTTCGTTATTACCAAGGAATCCATTAACTATTCCCCGAAATGCACACCACGTCTCTCTATCGCCATCACTCATTGCATTCTCAAGTTGCATAAACTTCAACATTTTCCATACTTGCAGACCAGTAAATATACCACCCTTAACTTTGGCCTCTGATCATTTTGAAAAGACCAGACGAATCTCTTGAAATACTTTTCCACTGTGGTCTAATGCTTTCACAAGCTGTTTGACCAAACCAAGCTTTATATGAAGTAGAGGTAGCAACACTTTGGCAGGCTCTACAAGAGGCTGTCTAATAACATTGAGTTTTCCTGGCTGCAAGTCATCTCGAAGGGGTCACTCCACTTTTGTTAGTGTTCATTATCAGCCCGACTGTCCCATTGGCAATGAAAACATGAATACTTAGTGTACCCACCCTGTAATCCAAATAACACACACACACACACACACATATATATATGACAAGAAGAAGAAGCGTCGGGAGACAATGAAGGAGATGGAGAGACGTAACAAGGTGTGACATGAGAAAACTAGGATTGCAAGCAAGAAGATGTAATAGATAGGAATAAATCAAAAAGGATAACTCGAGCGGCCGACCCGGCAATGCAGTGGGATCAAGGCCGTATGAAGAATATATATATATATATATATATATATATATATATATATATATATATATATATATATATATATATATATATATATATATATATATATATATATATATATATTACAATAGTAGGGTAGCAGGTCCTCTTTCAGGCAGATATGATTAAACTTTGCAGCAGCTTCTGCATTCACGAGTTTCTTGCTGACATGTTCAACTTTACTAATACTTGAACGTTGGATATCGTTGAGTTGTCTTATTATGTGTCCAAACTTCATTTGGAAAGAATGTAAAGACAATACTAACTTCTTAAATTGACTAGTAGAGCTTTCGCGTAACTTTAGGCATCTTCAGTACAAATTGAATACAAATAGTAAAGGTGACAATATATACAAAGAACATATGGAACATTAGGAGAGACGGGGAGTCGGACAGTCACTAGGAGCAGACGAGGACGCCATCAGGAAGATCATCGGAAAAAACGTCAGACCCTCCAACAGTGACGACAAAATCCACCTAAACATTTGGTACCAGAATAGGAAAACGTCCCACCTCCTCCTTAAGAATAGCCCTAGCCAGCAAACCCCGGTATTCCAACGTAGCCACCTTGTGTACGAATACACATGTAAAAAAGGGAACTGTGAAACCCTTAATGAAAAGTACATAGGGTCGACCCTTCACCTCTCTAATGGAGCCATAAAACAACATCACATTGACACACATCAATCCCCAGTCACAAGGAAGGATCTGGAAGAAGGAACCATCATACTACAAAAGGAATCAAACTACAGACGCCTTCTCATCTTAGAAGCACTTCACATTAAAAGACAAAACCCCACCATGAACAAACAAAATCCTGACCAATTTATCATTCCTACTTCTAAGTATATAGATCACAGACATAGGTTCACCGTTGACCCAGTGGGTGGAACATCAGATCCTGTCTCCTGATTAACTGTCCGATTTCCCGTCTCTCCTAGTGACTGTCTATTTTCCCGTCTCTCCTAGTGGCTGTCGGATTTCCTGTCTCTCCTAGTGACTGTCCGACGCCCCGTCTCTCCTAATGTTCCATATGTTCTTTGTATATATTGTCACCTTTACTATTTGTATTCAATTTGTACTGAAGATGCCTAAAGTTACGCGAAAGCTCTACTAGTAAAATTAAGAAGTTAGTATTGTCTTTACATTCTTTCCAAATGAAGTTTGGACACATAATAAGACAACTCAACGATATCCAACGTTCAAGTATTAGAAAAGTTGAACATGTCAGCAAGAAACTCGTGAATGCAGAAGCTGCTGCAAAGTTTAATCATATTATATGTATATATATATATATATATATGTATATGTATATATATATATATATATATAATATATATATATATATACAGTATATATATATATATATATACGTGCTTATGTCACAAGAGCCTTTAAAATTTCGTCCAATTGGCTCCTCCTCCACCAAGAACTAAATAGAGTGAAACAAATCCTTACTAATAATGGATTCACAATGACAGACATCGACAAAGAGATTGAAATTAATATGGAAAAAGCCAATAGCAACAGTATCAAGGTAGATAATAAGGTGAATAAATTAAACATTTTTTACCAAAATACAATGTCACCTGCATACAAAACAGATGAAAAAGTACTAAAACACATAATATACAAGAACTGTAAACCCAAAAAACAAGAGGATAAACTTAATTTAATTATTTACTATCGCAATCCGAAAACTTCGTCTCTTGTTATGAAAAATAATATGACTGCCACTAGAGACAAATTAAAACAAGACCACGTTGTGTATAAGTACTCATGCGGACATTTGGAACTTTTCGGGGCATCCCACGTCGCGCCACGAAGATGAAAAGTCCGGCAGCACTCTTGCATCACCATCTCTCCTAGTATTTCATATTTTGTAACTTTTTGTATATATATATATATATATATATATATACATATACATAATAAGTATGATGGGTGCAGGTATGTGTGTGAGAGAGTTGTGAGGAGGAAGGAGAAACGTAAGAGACTGATTAACACACAAACAGTTGGCGCAACCGCATATGGTTACTACGAACAAACAAAACAAAAGGATTACAAAGGCGGAGCATACCGACAGGAGACCTTTTGATCCATATCTAGGTCGGATGCGAAAAAAATCATATTAATAATAAAACAATAAATAAAAACTATAATAATGTAAATAACAAATAAAATACATAAATAAATGCATAGGTATAGTTAAATAATAAACAAACAGGTAAATAGTAAATAATAATAAATTGACATATAACTAATAATAAATGAAAATCAGACAGAGAAATGATAACAAAACAAAAACAAATAATATAAGATAAATTATAATCATTACAGCATCTTACTTAGGTATTTATCTAAATGATTCTTAAAGCTTCGAACTGAACTACATTGCACTACCTGTGCAGGAAGTTTATTCCATTCATTAACTACACGGCTGGCGAAGTTGTTTCTACCCACTTCCAAATTAAATCTATTTGCGGACAGTTTGAGACCATTGTTTCTTGTCAGATTCTCATTCAGTGTGAAAATTTTGTCACTTTTGATGTCAATTCCCTTTAAAATCAAGTCACCTTTGTGTCTACGCTTTTTTTTAAGGAAAACGGATTCCTATGTTTTAGTTGATTTTCGTATAATTTATTTTTGAAATATGGAATCAGTTTTGTAGCTCGCCGTTATACTTTTTCCAATCTGTCAATGTCTTTAATGAGATTCGGTGACCATACTGAAACAGCATATTCCAGATGTGGACGAACTAACGATTTATATAGCTTGTTAATGAGTTATGGACTTTTGAAATCAAAAGATCGCGCAATCAGTCCCAGAATCTTATTTGCTTTCTCAGAGGCTGAAATACATTGCTTGGATGATTCGAGGTCGTTACTGATAATTACGCCGAGATCTTTTTCACTATCCACTTTTGTTAACGAATTACCAAATAACTTGTAATCGTACTTACTGTTATTTTTACCTATGTGCATTACCTTGCATTTACTCGTGTTAAATTTCATTAGCCACTTTTCAGACCATTGCTGTAATTTATCTAAATCTTCTTGAATATCTAATTGGTTTGAGTGATCATTTGCCACTCCGCACAGTTTTGTATCATCAAGCGACTGATATATATATTATATATATATATATATATATATATATATATATATATATATATATATATATATATACATATATATATATAGGGAGGTAGCCAAAAAAACAAAGGAATAAAATCGACTCCCACTCATTCTATTCCCACATACTGCACACCCATTCACTCCCATATATACACCGGGTATATATTCATATATATATATATATATATATATATATATATATATATATATATATATATATTTGTGTGTGTGTGTGTGTGTGTGTGTGTGTGTGTGTGTGTGTGTGTGTGTGTGTGTGTGTGTGTGTGTGTGTGTGTGTGTGTGTGTGTTTATGCATATATATATATATATATATATATATATATAATGTATGTATATATATGTATATATATAATATATATATATATATGTATGTGTGTGTTTATATGTATATATATATGTATATATTTCCGTCTGAAACCATGCTGGCTATCATTTATCAAACAGTTACTTTCTAAATTATGTTCGATAGCATCTCTGATGATAGTTTTCATCATTTTTTCTCCAATTGAAATCAAACTTATAGGCCTGTAGTTATTTGGTTTGCTTGTGTCACCTTTTTTTAATGTGGGAGTAACGTTAGCTAGTTTCCATTCTCTTTGGACATCTTCGGATATGATGGATTTCTTGAAAATAGTTTCTAATGGAACAACAATCTCATTTTTCATTTCCTTTAAGATTCTTGGATGCCAACCGTCAGGCCCTGGTGTTTTATTAACTTTGAGTTTCTCTATACACCTTTTAATTTTTTCTTTGGTTATATTTACAGTAGTAAGTTTACCCTAGACTTTTCACAGGTTTCAGTTTGGAGTTCACTTTGAGGTGTTTTGTTTACGAATACTGAGCTAAAATATTTTTTTTAAATATCACACATTCCTTCATTTGAATATTCAAGTTGACTGTCAGCAGATGATAGTGGACCAATGTGATTCTTAACAACCTTTTTATCTCTAATGTAACTGTAGAATTCTTTGGGATTCTCTTTGGATTAATCAGCGATATTAATTTTGTATTGTCGTTTTCGTTTTTTAGTCTTTTTTAAATATCTCTGTATTAATACATAACTTCGATAGTCATTAGATGCACCCGAGCACTTATATTTCTTATAAGCCTGTCTCTTTTTACACACACACACACACACGCACGCACACACACACACACACACTCACACTCGGTGGCGCGGTTGGTAGAGCGCTGGACTGGGAAGTACGGTGGTGCTCGCAGTACATGGTTCGAATCCTGCCCAGGGCCGAAATTATTTCGGTATCGCTGCGTTTCGGGTCGTTGCTCTGACCCTCGTGGGCGGGGAGTTGGGTGTGTGTGTGTGTGTGTGTGTGTGTGTGTGTGTGTGTGTGTGTGTGTGTGAAAGGTCATAGCATTACCCATAGATCGGTCATACGAGCTCTGAGCTCTCTTCCGAAAGGGAAATAGCAGTCGTTCACGAGTTCAACACGTGATCCAAAGACCAAGGTGAATACACACACACACACACACACACACACACACACACACACACACACACACATATATATATATATACATGTATATATATATATGTATATATATATATATATTATACATAGAGTATATATGTATATATATATATAAATATATATGTATATATATATATATATATATACATACATACATATACATAAGCTCCACCGCAAGGACTCGAATCTTTGCCTTAGATACTGCTTATTATGAAGCAAAGGCGATAGCATCGAGCCAGTCAGGCCGTGCGCAAGGAACGACTCGATTCACGACCTGGTGGTTCCCCGACGGTGCTAGGCCAGCTCGGTCTCTATTCTAATTTCACCGAGTCTTTATCATAGCGAGCCATCCGACAAGTTGTGTGTCGATCCTTTTGTACGGCCTGGCTGGGCCGATGCTATCGCCTTTGCTTCATAATAAGCAGTCGCTAAGGCAAAGGTTCGAGTCCTTGCGGTGGAGATTACCGTATATACTCGTCTATAGGTCGAAATCTTAAGGAATTTTTTTAGGCCAAAACCTAGGGGTCGACCTATACACAAGTAATAATCTTGTTAGGTTGAAATCCAGACATGACAAGAAAGGCTAGGAAGAACTCTTACCTTTTCTTTAGGTTCAGAAATCAAAATATTTACCTACTAAATACTACCAGTAAACAATGGGTACATAAAATACACGGTACGTACTAAAACATGTAAAATTCCTTCTAGATACGGTAACCCCATACTGTGGTTTTACCTGTTTGTTAAATTTCTTAACACAGGCGAGCTTATTATATCATGTATACTATTACAGTACCCATAATTGTTTTAAAAAAATAATGAAATGCTATGATATTCTCAATTTTTTTTTTTTTTTTCGACCATGGGCGCAATATAACAATAGAAAATTAATCATTAATTTTATAAATTAAAATGTATCAACGTAATATGCAATTTTGTGGGCGGAAGTGAAAATGAAAAATACCTTGCCACAAGCATAGGATCGGAACGCCATCTTGTCTGTCAATTGACGGCCTCGGTGCTTCCGACAGTACCTCGCCAGGTACATTTTCTTGAAGGAATGTTATGGAGCGGAGATACATGCATTCCTTCAAGCTGCAAGAACTTTGTATAGCCAGCAAGCTAAGTGGTTGAAAAGCCCGCCAACTTCTCATTTCTTCGTCGTCGGCATGTATCATAACAAATATGACGTACTATTCGTCCGACACGACTTCATTACTTACGAAATGTTTTAGCATCTTTCTTGTTTTTTTTTATTTCCGATCACAAAATTGCATATTACGTTGATACATTATAATCTACAAAATTAATAATCAATTTTTATTGCTATGTTGCGCCCTTGGTCGAAACTAAAAATTTACCCAAATTTAGCTTTCTACATGGTATATGTTATTGTTACCATTACCAAAACAATGCATGGATCTCACCATCACGAAAACAAACTGTTCAGTATTGCCAACTTGTTACTGTTACAGTGACACATGGTATAATCCTAAATATTTTAACTGAAATCCACCAAAATCGTTTTCCTTGATGTCGTCATCTTCACCACCAAACAGCTCCTCCCACTCACTTCTGTGTCGAGTATCGTCATACGAATCAACCTCATCAGCCATAGGAACATCAACATCATCTTTCTCCTCCGCATTATCATTAGCCTGATCATCCGCACAGTTGAGATTACAAGACTAACTCTGAGTGTTGGTTAAATTTTTTTCTAACGAAACACGCCTAGCCAGTTTATTCCGAATACCGTACTTGGCAATCTGTTCAAGTTTTTCACTCCGCTGAAATGGCAATTTCAGTGAAACTTATTAAATATTAAAATCAGTGAACTTGAAAAAACATAAACCAGAATACATCAGAATTAATGAAGTGAAAAAACCATAATAATCAATTGCTATACCAGGCAAGCAATGCTACTTCAAAGCATTAAGGCAGTGGAATGCTCACAGCACCAAAAACAAAAACAAACCACTCGACCTATACATGAGGTATATGGAAAATTCCAGATTTTTGGCCAAAAATGGGGGGTCGACCTATACACGAGATCGACCTATAGACGAGTATATACGGTATTTCCATTTGTCAAAATGACACACATTATATATATATATATATATATATATATATATATATATGTATATACAATTATATGTATGTGTATATATATATATATATATATATATATATATATATATATTCAAAGAGAGAGATATTTCTAACATCCTTGTTATTAGTACTGCACCTCTTTTTTGAGTTTAATGGAAGTCACAATGAAAAGAAGCCGACGAAATAGAAATGGAATCTTTAAATCACCCGAGGGACATCAGTGCTCGCCAGGTGTCCCGAGTTCGAGCGATAATGTCACGAGTAGAGTTCTGATCATCTTTCTTGCACCTGCTGTTCCTATATATACACGAAGACTGCGGGGCATTGCACATCTCTTAATGACAATCGATTCCCTAAAACTGCGCATCGTGATGGGTAAAGACGAGTTGCTGTTTTCTTGGGTGCAGTTTACGAGAATGGTGATACACTTCGAAAGGTTTACATAATTGGATGCAGGAACTTCACCTATGGAAAGAATAGTTACCTAAAGGTCGGGTCGACAGACTTCGGCAGAGATTGGGAAATGAACCAACAGCTACTGGCATGTCGGTAGAACTGTCGTCACTGATGCTCGAGAATTGAGATTAGTTGAAAGACAATGTTTTGGTGTTCCTTGTCGGCTGCGCGCGCAGCACCATCACTCTGGGGTTCACCAATCAGAAGAATCGTCTCCCCAGACTTCGACAGGGTGACAGTTGCTCATGTGGGCATAATTGATTCCCTAAAACTAGGGTAACATTTCTTCATGTGGGCCAATGAAATTATTCAAGATATTTAGGACAGGTAGAGGTTGTGTAGATCAGATTTTTGTGGTAAGACAGATATGTGAGAAAGCTATAGGTAAGGGGAAGGGTATTTTTTGGACCTTTATGGATCTGGAAAAGGCTTACGACAGGGTAGACAGAAAGGCACTGTGGGAGGTTATGCGGATATACGGGATAGGAGGAAAGCTTCTAGGAGCTGTCAAGAGTTTTTATGAGAGTAGTAGAGCTTGTGTCAGGATTAGAAATGGAGAGAGTGAGTGGTTTGAGGTAAAGGTGGGACTTCGTCAAGGATGCGTTATGTCACCCTGGCTGTTCAACTTATACATGGATGGGGTAGTGCGAGAGGTAAATGCAAGGGTAGTGGGTCAGGGATTGGAGATGGTTAAAGAAAATGGAGAAAAGTGGGAGGTGAGCCAGCTGTTGTTTGCGGACGACACTGCGCTTGTGGCAGGATCGGAGGAGGGATTGAGGAAGTTAGTGACAGAGTTTGGGAGAGTGTGTGATAGAAGAAAGCTGAAGATAAATGTGGGTAAAAGTAAGGTGATGAGATGTACAAGGGGTGAAAGTGGCAGTAATCTGGAAGTGAGCATTAAGGGAGAGCAACTGGAGGAAGTCGATAGTTTTAGATACTTGGGTGCAAATGTGGCAGGAAAAGGTGGAGTGAAGGTGGAGGTAGAATGTAGATTGAGAGAAGCGAGTAAATGCCTTGGTGGATTAAAAAGTGTAATGAGGAATAGACATTTGGGAATGGATGCTAAGAGGAGACTGTATGAAGGAGTGATTGTGCCAACAGCACTGTATGGAGCAGAAACATGGAACATAAGAGAGGAAGAGAGGAGGAGCTTGAATGTATTTGAGATGAAGTGTCTGAGAAGTATGATGGGGGTTACTAGGCTAGATAGAGTGAGAAATGAGGAGGTGAGTAGGAGAATTAGGATGAAAGAGTATTAGGATGGTTTGGACACATGGAAAGAATGAGTGAAGAAAGACTAGTAAAGGAGGTATGGAAGGCAGATATGGAGGGAGTGAACATGAGGGGACGTCCTAGGATGAGATGGATGGATGGGGTGAAGGGGGCTTTGGGGAAGAGGGGAATGTCTGTTGAGGAAGGACGGGAGAGGACAGAAGACAGGGGTGAATGGAGAATGGTTGTATATGGAAGATGTTATGATGCATGAGGTGGAATGGACGGGGGGATGGGGGGTGAGGTAGTGTGTGTGAGCAAAATTTTGACGCAGCCCGAAGGGATTTCTCCTCGTCCTCTCCTTTATATGGGGAGGACGGAGAGGGGGGGTCACCGATTTAATGAAGCAGCCTTGCTGTGGATGTGCTGTGTCTTGTGACACTGCTTCTGACCCAGGGCAGTGGACAGGGTGCAGGGATGACCCGTCATCTAGGAGGTGCTAAGATGGGAGGGAGGGTGGAGGGGTGTGGAGTGTTTTCAGGGATGAAATGGGTGGGAATAAATTTATGCCTTTCCCTTTTTGGCTACCTCCCTAGTAAGGGGGAAAAAGCCTTGGTATATGTATGTATGTATGTATTTGTATTTCCTGTAATATCAAGAAGTTTAATATTTCAGCTTACTATTCTAGCTCAAATGGGCTTATTGAGCGCTAAAACAGAAAGACTCCCAAGCTCAAAATCACCCTCCCCTTTCAACATAGTTTTACTTAAAGCTAACCCATCCATCTACCTTCTCACAGACACATTGTCTATCTTTCCCCTTATACTCTCACCTGTACCATAACCACGCAGCACATTTAACGACCCAGATCTTAAGGTACTGGTTGGAAATCTCCTCCCAGACCTTCATATGCCTTGAAGTAGAATAATTTTACAGAGAGCAGGATACCTAGTCCCATCCCTCCATCCTATTTCGTCGCTTTTTACGACTCGGATGGGAAACACAGTATGACAGTTCTTTCTTTTACCACAGGAGAGAGAGGCAAAAAGAAGAAAAAAAAACATGCTCAAAGATGTGGTAAAGATCATATGAGGGAAGAACATAACCTAGCGACATTCGTAGTACAAGAGTAGCATCATTCCTATAGGAGTAGATTTTTACTTAACATAGACAAAATGATGTTTGACTCTAGTCCGTAGGGGCGACCCACAAAAGTCCTTAAAGTATTGACTGAATGTGACTCTGCAATTAATGTAGCACAATAATATGCAGCCAATACCACTTACCATACAGAGAAATCAATATATTCATTGTATCTCCATATAAATATTTTCTTACAAATATAATATTTCTTCAAATGTAGAATTTGGACTTAATCTTTACTCAATATTAATGGAAATCTGGAACCTGTAATATCTATGTGGCACCTAGAAATACTGCGCGCATGTTTGTGTGTATGCGTGTGTGTGTGTGTGTGTGATTCACCACAGTCTTAGATCACATGTTGGAGTCGTAATCGACAGCTATTACCCTCGGAGCTCATATATGATCCGATTTAAAGGTTATGGTGTGACCTTACACACACACACACACACACACACACACACACGCGCGCACATACACACAGACCTAACTCCTTGTTCACCAGTGTTAGAGTGCCGGCTCACAGTGTTGGACTCGTGATCGATAGATATTACCCTCCCGGAAGAGAGCTCAGAACTCATACATGACCGATCCATGGGTAATGCTGTGACCTTACAAGCACACACGCACCCAATTCCCAGCCCACGAGAGTTGGAATAACGAGTCACAGTGCAGAGTTAGTGAAGTAATTTCAACTTTGGGTAGGATTCGAACCCAGACCGCCGCAGTGACAGCCGGGGACTCTACCAACCGCTCCACCAAGTCGTGTGTAAATGTCTGTGTGTGTGTGTGTGTGTGTGTGTGTGTATGCGTGTTTTTGCGTTTGTAAGTAGAATTTATGCTTGGCAATGATATATATTTTGCAAGTAGGAAATGAACATTACCTTTCTTGCGCTTACTCAACTTTCATATTTCATCAACTACAATTCTAACGTTCGCAATCAGTGTCAGTCCTAAGACTTCGATTTTAGTGGTAATCATAATGTGCTTTACATGCAAAATACTACATTATGCCAAATAGCTGTATTTGACTGTGTTGATTGTAACAACTCGAAAAGTTTGTTAAGGTGCGTGCATGATGCACGAACAAGTTTCTGAAACGGCAAACCAATACCATTAATCATTTCCTCTTCAAAAAGCCAATTACAAAGGATTACAAAGGCGGAGCATACCGACAGGAGACCTTTTGATCCATATCTAGGTCGGATGCGAAAAAAAAAATAATATTAATAATAAAATAATAAATAAAAACTATAATAATGTAAATAACAAATAAAATACATAAATAAATGCATAGGTATAGTTAGATAATAAACAAACAGGTAAATAGTAAATAATAATAAATTGACATATAACTAATAATAAATGAAAATCAGACAGACAAAAGATGACAAAACAAAAACAAATAATATAAGATAAATTATAATCATTACAGCATCTTAGGTATTTATCTACATGATTCTTAAAGCTTCGAACTGAACTACATTGCACTACCTGTGCAGGAAGTTTATTCCATTCATTAACTACACGGTTGGCAAAGTTGTTTCTACCCACTTCCAAATTGAATCTATTTCCGGACAGTTTGAGACCATTGTTTCTTGTCTGATTCTCATTCAATGTGAAAATTTGGTCAAATTTTGTCAATTTTGACCCCTCAGGCTTTTAGGTTAGTTGGCAGGCGAATTAATTCAGTTTGGAAGAATCCCTAACCAGTAACCCTACCTAAAGCCATCCTTACATTTCAAGTAACATTTATGTCTTTTTCGATCGTGTGGCAATGAAAACAACACATTATACAATGGAATGTTTTCTGCTTGATTTTTATGCAATCAATACACTTTAGTGACAAGACCAGAATCATGCAACGTTCTTTTATTTTTTGACAAATCTCTATTTTGAAAAAAAAAAAAATCTGAAAAAAAAAATTCTACTTTCAATTTTTGTCACTATCCTCTTTAAATCTGTCTTTTACCAACTCTATACGTTCACTTTTTAATGCGATTTTTCCCCAATGATAGAAGTGTTAGTTATCAGCGATAAAATGCAATTTAGTCTTCTGTTAAACGAATCCGATCTCCGAACTTGTCGTCATATTTTTCCACTCTGAAACCCTTACTACGATTTTCCTTGACACATTTGAAAACAGCATCCATTACATAAGTCAGGTTCATTATTTTTCCACACAAAGCTTCTTGATGAACAATGCAATGTACTACCAAAATATCCAGATCTGCATTATCATTTTGTACATTATCTTGATGAGAGCTACACACTCATTTATTTCACCCATCATAGATGGCGCTGCATCTGTGGTCAGTCAAGCCAGCTTATTCCACGAAAGCTGTGGTAGTCAGTTTTGCTCATGGAGGCTTCTAAAAGAAAGAATATCTTCATGAATGACAAATTCCTCTGTGATACATGGGATGAAAATAGAAAATTGTACAATAATATCATTACTTTCATCAAATGCAAGACTGAAGAGGGCAAACCCCTTCCATTTGTTGCTTAACTGCTCACCAACATATTCACCCATTTCTTCGATTCTTGACATCATTGTATTCCGTGACAGACTCACCATTTCAAACAGTTTCTTTTTTATGAGACACTATCACTTCTGCCACTGCCTCCATACAGTCTTTGATGAATTATCCATACCCACAAAAGGTTTTAATGAATTTTTAATTTTCTGTGCAAATATGTAACAAGCTTTAATAATGGCTTTGATTTCCTGAACAGATTTCCGAAAGCTGCTTTGTTGTTTAGACAGTACTTTTTCAGATCACATATTAATTTGTCTTTCTCCTTTTCTTTCATACTACCATATTTGCATGCATGTTTGGTATCAAAGTACCTCTATAAATTGTACACTTTAAAAACGCCCAAAGTTCTTTTACAAATAAGGTGCATAAGCTTCCCATTAAATTCAGCAAACAAGTATTTTGACGCCCATCGTTTCTTTCTTGAAATAGAGTAGTTTCCTTTCTCTTTCTTTTACTTGCCATTGTAGCGTGTAATCTGCAATAAAAAAGACTAACGTTAGTGTCAAATGGAAACATTTGGTAAGTCCGTAATCACAGAATGTAGTTTTCAATGTGTGCTATAGTTACACTATAATTTCTATAACGTTCTATGATTATCTAGCACTGATATATATAACCTATATTTAAAACGCAAGTTTCTACAAAAGAAAATGACTACTAATTTTTTCGTGTCTATGGGTGCCTCTGCCCTGTTTTCTTCTTATAATGAATTTTGAGATGTCAATTTGAGTTGATGGGTTTACGTCACCTAAAAAATTCCAGTACCATCCAAACTACAAAACATGGATTACTTCAATAAGAACACTCTAATAATTAGATAACACAGTATTCGATTTACGTCACCCAAAATTTCGAGTCCTGGTCGCCTCAACTATAATTAAAGAAAAAGTAAGCCATGCACCTGCTAAGATGTGTAGGGAACTTGTAATTACAAATGAAATGTGTCTGAGGAATAACACGCATCAGGGACATTAAGAAAGGGTAATTAAAGACTATAGTAAGTCGGAGAGTTGCACACGATTAACTGATATCCGGTCGATTGCAGTACTGCAACATGTAAACACAAACACACACACACACACACACACACACACACACACGTGTATATAATATATATATTTTTGCTTGAAACCACCAGGAAATCAAAGATCGGAATACTGAACGTTTTCGTCTATTTAAGACATTTTCAAACGTTCAGTATTCCGATCTTTGATTTCCTCGTGGTTTCAAGCAAAATATCTTTATTCACGTGTTTTGTGTGATTACTGTTGCGTTATATATATACAGGGCCGGCCCTACCATTAGGCGAATCTAGGCGGTCGCCTAGGGCATCAGGCTGAGAGGGGCATCAAGCAGTAATTCCTATTTCGGTACTTTAATAAGCATGGTTTAATCATTAACCGTCAGGCGTCAGACTAGTAACTAATTGGTTAATTTGCAGAAGCGTTTTGCCAAATTTCCCCTATTTTTCTTATTTTTCAATTCAGTAGGGACAGGGTGAGATAAGGTAACCCCGACAGAGAGAAAACACCGATCGAATGCTCTGGTAGAAACACTGTTTCAAATATCGCGCCACCACTCCCCACTAACACAGCTGATATCCTACGGGAACACCGAACACACGCCAGTCGCCAGCATTCAACTCCCGCCAACGCAACGGCTGTGTTTATGAAGTAAGAAAATTGGGTTGTTTAGATCTTCGATGTTATTTTTTAAAGTTCTTATATAGTGTTCCACGTCGGTGAATATAGCGTGATTGTATTGCGTTATGTTTCATTACAATACTTACCCATATTGATATGTTATAGAGTGAAAACAAAGCTAGAGGGGAGATTCAAATTGAGGTTGGAATGTGAGGTTGGAAACCGACCATAAATTTTTTTGGAAATATCGATGTGTGAAAATTTGATATTAGGCTAGACTATATATAATTTGAAATACTTGGAAAAACATAAGGTATTATTATAGTTTCTTCCTCGTTTTCAACAACGGTAATTTTCACATATACCATCGGATAATAATCTTTATTCGAAGCATTTTCTTCTCTATACTTAATGGGAAAAATCACGTTTAACATCACTAGCACTTACTGAAAATCTCGGGTCAGGTTAGGTTAGGTTAGGTTGGGTTATGTTAGATTAGGTTAGATTAAGTTAGGTCAGGTCAGGTATAGTTAGGCTAATTACCTTTAGCTCAGGTTAGGTTAGGTTAGTGGCCTTTACGTTTGTGAACACCAGGTGATTAAAAAAGAAATGAAAAAAAAAAATAATAATAAAAATAAATAGCCATTTCCCCCAGAAACGACAGTCATATTCGTTCATAGCACACTAAAATCTACCAGAAAAAATATATTTCAATCAAAGTTTCCGAGACGGGGAAGAAACTATAAATTTACCAAACATAATAAAAAGTGACTAATTATGTATATTACTATTAACATGAATATATATGGTTGTGGTGGTGAACTAGGCCTAGTGTGTTTAACCCTTATATGAAAAGGAATAAACCCTCAAGAGGAATATATTTAAACTGTCTATACGGTATATACTCCAATGGAATGCATTAATTGATATTTATTAAGATTTGTCTAATAGGAATTAACAATAATACTCCTCCCAATTTGTGCTTTTCAGATGAGTAATAGAAAGCAGCTCTCAGGGGCGCAAAATCGCAAACGCAAAGCAGAACAAGCAAAGGCAGTAGCAAAACAAGAGGGTCCTTTTTTTAAGTATCTAAGTAGAGAAAAAACAAGCGAAAATGGTAGTAAATCAGCAGGTAGTACCAATATTGAACCCACTGCAACTTCAAACACAGACTGTAAAGTAGATGTTGCACAGACTGTTGGAGAAAAAGCTGATGGTATTGAACCTGCTGCTGTATCTGACATTGGAATTAGTGATTTGAATTATGGAGATCCACCAACTTGGCCTGACACATGCAATAATGTTTTGCGACAAATGCTTGTACAACATGGACCACAGCACATTTCTTCATACAACTTCCCCAAGGATTCTAAGAACAGAAGATTTTCCCCTATACATTACAAAAGAAGACTGAGTAATGGTGAGGAAGTATGCCGTGACTGGTTGGTTTATTCAACTTCGAAAGATGTTATGTTTTGTTTTTGCTGTAAATTATTTTCCTCCAAACCTAATGTTTCTCTGCACAAAAAAGGTTCTAATGATTGGCAGAATACCACAGCAATACTTTTTGTTCATGAAAGAAGCACGGAACATATTGACAACTATCAAACCTGGCGTGAACTTGAACTACGATTGAAACAAGGAAAAACCATTGATCATATTGAACAACAGAGTTTGAAGCAGGAAGAAAAGTACTGGCAAAAAATTTTTTTTGGAACGTTTGATTCCATTGTCTAGGGTTCTTGCTGTACAGAACTTAGCATTTAGAGGAACAAATGAGAGCCTCTACAGTCCCAACAATGGAATTTTTTTAAAGTTGGTTGAATTTCTAGCTTTATTTGATCCAGTCATGAATGAACATTTACGTAGAATTAAAAACAAAGAGACTATGGTGTACTATCTGGGAAAAAGGGTCCAAAATGAACTTATACAACTGCTGGCAAGTGCAATTAAAGATAAATTTTTGGCCGAAGTAAAGCTTGCAAAATATTTCTCAATTATATTAGATTGTACACCTGATATCAGCCACATAGAGCAACTGACAATGATTCTTCGATGTGTAGATATTAAAAAAGAGCCAGAGGTTAGTCATCATCAAGTTTGCATCAAAGAAAGTTTTTTATGCTTTGTTCCATTGAAAGAAACTACTGGAGCTTTCATGACTGAAACACTGGTGGATGAGCTTCAAAATGTGGGGTTGCAGATAGACAATTTACGTGGTCAAGGATATGATAATGGGAGCAACATGAAAGGAAAACACAACGGTGTTCAGCAGAGAGTGCTCGATATGAATCCACGTGCCTTCTTTGTACCTTGCAGTGCACACTCATTAAACTTAGTGGTGAATGATGCTGTCAAATGTTGTCTTCAAGCTACAATTTTTTTTTTGGCATAGTACAACATCTGTATAATTTTTTCTCAATCTCAACTCATCGATGGCAGGTTTTGGTCAGTATCATGAAAGACTTAACCATCAAACCTTTAAGTGAGACCAGGTGGGAAAGTCGGACTGATGCTCTTAAACCCCTCAGATATCATCTTGCTGACATATATGATGCTTTACTTGAAATTTATGAAGACACAAACCTTAAAGGGTCATCTGGAAGTTCGACCCGGGTTGAAGCCAAGGAGTTAGCTGATGCTGTTTCCAAATATGAGTTTGTTGTTTCACTTGCCACATGGTATAACATCCTGTTTGAAGTCAATATTACCAGCAAGCATCTTCAAGATAAAGATGCTGATTTAAATTCAGCTACCAAACAGTTGGAAGCAACAAAAAGCTACCTTCTGAGCTGTAGATGTAATGATGGTTTTCAAAAAGTTCTGGTTGATGCTACAGAGGTGGCTCAAGGTTTGGAAATAGAGCCACAATTTGAGAAAAAAAAACAATCACGAAAACGGCAAAAGAAGCGTCTATTTGATTATGAATTACATGAGGAATCACTAGAAGACCCCAGCCAAACGTTTAAAGTAGAATTTTATTATAGCGTTCTTGACATGGCCTGTATATACAGTCAGTAGAAGAAAGATTTCACCAGCTACATTCCTACAAAGCAATATTTGGCTTCTTATATGACATCCATGGAATAAAAAATGCACCAAACGCAGATATTCTTCATGACTGCCAAAATTTAGAAAAGTCATTAACACACAATGGGCATCACGACATTGATGCAAGAGACCTATGCTCAGAGCTCAAGGCAGTATCAAGGCGCTTGACGAAACCCATGCTCCCACAAGCAGCACTTTGCTTTATATTTGAGCAAAAACTGCAAAATAGTGTACCAAATGTTGTGATTGCCATAAGAATATTATCAACTTTGCCAGTATCCGTTGCAAGTGGAGAACGCAGCTTCTCTAAACTGAAGCTAATTAATACTTACTTGCGCTCAACAATGCTGCAGCAAAGGCTTGTTGGTTTAGCTACTATATCAATAGAGAATGAGGAAGCTTCTAACTTGGATCTTGCTAAATTAGTGGGAAAATTCGCCAGTCTAAAAGCTAGGAGAGTGGAATTGTAATTTTTGTTGAAGTGTGTCATGGAAACCAATAGTTTTTTTATTGTAGCCTACATAATTTCATTTCCAACAATGTGTTGCACATTTTTTTTTAACTTAGTATTGGATTATTGATGTATTACAATACAGAGTATATTGCTATAAAATGGCTCTTTTTGTTACCATCAACTATAATTGATACAAAATTGAACAAAAAATTATTGTCCCCGAGTCACTGGCCCTGGGTGAACTTTCAAGGAGAGGACCCAAGGGGCATACTTTTTCAGCTTCGCCTAGGGCATCAAAAACTCTCGGGCCGGGCCTGTATATATATACATATATATATATATATATATATATATATATATATATATATATATATATATATATATATATATATATATATATATATCATTAGTTGGCATATTGTGCTTGTTTAATATCTCCTCCATGGCCCTTTCATTTGTTTCTTGGTCTTCCGTGTTGATATTCTGGGGTCCACATCCGCCTTCTCTTAGCCATCCTCTCGACATTTTTTCTTTCTACACTGCAACTTTCCATTTTCGATCTTGTTTATCATTGATATTACTAATACAGTATGTTTCACATACTCATTTCTTAATTTATCGCTACGTGGCTACAAAGTAATGTCGTAACACATTCGTAAATTTCAACAAGAACCCACTGTATTGGATAAGAATAAGGGAAAAAAAATAATTCAAAGTGCAGTTTCAAAAGGAAAATAATAGAATCTTCCTTGATAAATAAATTTCCTAATTTTAATATTTCAAATGGACATTGGTCACCAGACTGTATCACTACCTGGGCAGTCAATAAATTATTACCATCTTTGGTGAAGACGGATGACTTGCCCCGCAAAGCATTAGACGCCACTTGAGCCCTGCCCATGTTCCTTCTTCTTTCTCTGTATATAAGACATGCCGTTTGTTCCACTACTCTGTATTCTACTGAAGAGGATCACAGTCCGTGATCGAAATATATTTCATTTCTTCTTATCCAACACAGTGGGTTCTTGTTGAAAATTATCGTTACGTGTTTTTTCAGTTAATGTTCTTAGGTTTTTCATCCCCATCGCTTGCGTTCTACTTCTACCCGCGCTGCTCTTCGTCCAACTTTTTACAAAATTATTGGCCTCAGCACGCCTTCGAATATCGGGCTTTTTTCGCATCCGACCTAGATATGGATCAAAAGGTCTCCTGTCGGCATGCTCCGCCTTTGTAATCCTTTGTAAAGTGTTCAAAGTTTTGAATCCTGGTCACCTCAACTATAATTACCGAGAAATATATAATTTGCCTATTGACATGGGCAGTGCACTTGTAATCACAAATTAGAAATGTCTAGGGAATAGCATGCATCACAGACATTAAGAAGGAGTTCTTAATTAAATTTCAAAGTTTATACATTTTACATATACACGTTATATGTGTGTGTGTGTGTATGTGTGTGTTTGTGTGTGTGTGTGTGTGTGTGTGTGTGTGTGTGTGTGTGTGTGTGTGTGTGTGTGTGTGTGTGTGTGTGTGTGTGTGTGTGTGTGTGTGTGTTTGTGTGTTGGAACCCATATTTCTTGAACCAGGGTCAGCAACAGCTCTCTCCCTGTGAACTCTGCAAAGTCCAGAAGGCTGAGGATTGGCGGTTCTTGGTTCCAGAGACGAGAGTCACACCACCAATGGACATGGCATAGTAGTGCAGGAGGTGTGGCCAAGAAGATCGATCACATACTTGTTAGCCCTTGCTGAAATATCCTACAGAACTGGAGGGTTTATCGAAGGGGTGAATTCTTTGCGACCGATCATAGACTTGTGGTCGCAACACTCAGATTGCGTATCAAATTCAGGATAATCCCAAGATGTAAGCCACCTATTTTTCATCTGGAGAAGCTCATGGATGATTTGTTTGCCCAGGAGTATGCGATATCAATCTCTAATCGGTTTGAAGTACTTGGCTCTTCTGAGGACCGTAAAGAACTGATGGACATTTTTGACGTAAAATTCTGAAAGCTGCTGAGGAATGCGTTGGGGAGCGCTCAAGGTCGAGTAGTGGTGTGGCGTCGCGGGAGACTATAGAGTTAAGTCGTGGTGCCAGAATGCCTGATGACATGGACCAATACAGGACTTAGAAACGGCAGATAAGGAGAGGTAGGAGAATCGCTGAGGATGTTGAGGTACTTTTTAATGTAAATGACTTCAGGTCTTCTTATAGAACCCTGAGAAAAAAAAAACTTCTAAATCTGTGACACAGAGGGGCCCAGTCCGAACAGCTGATGGCAAGTTAGTTTAAGGTGTGGAGGGTTGTAGCCCCTTTGCCGAGTGCTTTGAGCAGTTGCTCATGGGTGACCCTCCAAGGGGAAACCTTCCCCTCGATGGTGTTCAGGTGGTGGTCCCTGATTCACCGATAGACGAATCTCCGCCTTTTCTGACAGGTCAATGAGGCTGTGAGTAAGTTGAAGAGTGGAAAGGTAGCTGGCATCTACGACATCAGTGCGAAGTTGCTGAAAGCTGGAGGTGAAGCCATGATCCGCGGGTTGCATGCGGTACTGTCTGCTGTCTGGCAGTCTGGTACCATTCCCTCTGACTAGAAAAAATGTCTGGTCGTCCCTATCTGGAAGGGGAAAGGGGACCGGCAGGTTTGCAATAACAACCGCGGCATCACACTGCTCAGTGTGCCCGGTAAGGTTCTTGCCCGTCTAGTGCTGACACGGGTTCGTTCACATTTGCTAAAGTTTCAGAGCCTTGGACAGTCTGGGTTCACGCCAAGTAAGTCAAGAGCAGATTGTATCCTATTGCTTCGTATTCATGTGGATGGCCAACGTGTTTCAACAGGGGGTTTCTTGCAGCCTATGTTTATCTCAAGAGTGCGTTTGACTCGGTGCATCGTGGAGTGCTCTGGGATCTTCTGCGGATCCGTATGATTCCTGCAAGGATTATTGATTTTATATCTGGCCTATACTCTGGGACAGAGTGTGCTGTAAAGTATGGAGGAGGCGTGTCTAGCTTCTTTCCTGTTAATCCAGGAGTGAGGTAAGAGTGTGTCCTCGACCCAACACTCTTCAGCGCCTGGATGGACTGGTTATTGAATGGAGTTGACGATCAATGTCGTTGCGGAGCATCTCTTGGCAACACCAAGGTCACTGACCTTGTGTTTGCTGATGACGCTGTCCTTTTTGCGGAGTCGCTTGAGATCCTGGTTGCAGCTCTCGAGTCACTGCACAGGGAGGCAACCGATTGGTCTTGAGGTCTCTTGGGCCAATACTAAGGACCACGAGTTTGGGGGCTTACTGGATGAAACGGTTCAGTCTGTCCATGCATATGGCGAGGACATTGAGGTCTTGGGGAGCTTTACATACTTTGGTTGTGTAGTACATAACAGTGGTGGGTCATGTCAGGAAATATTTCGAAGGATTGGCATTGCCCATGGTGTTAAACTCGTGTTCCCTATTTTGCTGTACGGCTGTGAGACATGGAAACTGAATGCTGACCTGAAATGCCATCTCAATGTCTTTGGTACTCAATGGCTTCGGAGAATCATAAGGTATCGCTGGAATGACTTCATATCAAACCAGAGACTGTACTGTGAGATTCAGTCTAGGCATGTTGCCTACATAATTTGTGAACGTCAACTCCGGCTATAAAGGCATCATGTGGCACGCTTCCTTAATGCTGATCCTGATAGGGTCGCCACTTCAAGAGACAACCCTCGATGGAGGAGACGAAGTTGACGCCCACAGAAATCATGTCTGGGGCAAGCAAGTTGATCAAACTTGTCGAGAGCTGTTTGAAGTGGGATGGGAGGGTGACTGCATGGGAGCTTCCTCGGAGAGACCGTAGGCACTGACGACGGCGTGTTAGTGAAGCAACGCGTCCACTGGCGTATGCTTCTAATTGATGATGAAAATACAACTCGACGTGGTTACACCTAACGCCTGACAACCAACATTTTGATTGCCCGATTTTTTAGTCATGCAACTGGTAAGTGGCTAATGCGCAGACGACCATCTGTCAGTGTCGGTTGCTGATCACTGCACACCCCACAATGCTTTTGCCATCGTGACGCGTCGTCGTTACTTTCTTCTTCGCTCAAGGAACGCCGTCACAAGTGATGTTTACTGTAGGACTGCAGTATCTATCTAAAGCAGCGTTCCCCAACCTTTTCCGACCATAGCACCCCCTGTTGTCATGTCTAAGCAGTCCAGCACCCCTATCTTGTTACTAGAAGAATAAAAGAAAATGAAGTGTACTGCTTGATGGTTTATTTTTTTGATGCCTTAGAACTGAAACAAATTGACAATATTGTTTGTAGAAGAAATAAGAACCTAGAAAAATAAAATAACATGGAAAAAGTCAAAAATGCACAATTGGTTAATCAATGATACATATATCAATGTGATTTTTGCGTGCATCACTTCCCAGCACCCCTATCATTGATCTCAGCACCCCAGGTTGGGAAACGCTGATCTTAAGAAATCTACGGAACTATATGATGACATTTTAACATGATTATTTCTCCTCCCTCCCCGTGTATTGATTTGAGAACCTGTGTTTGCTTGAGATCACGTCGAACTAATTTTGGTGACGCTAATGGCAATGAAATGACAAACTTTCAAATAGTTATTTGATGCTGAAGTGGCAGAGGGGGTAGGTAGGACGATTTCGATTTCTCATCGATGAACTTAAGCTCTGATCGAGCTGTTGCATCACTCTCATCAATGAGGAATCACCACCAAAGAAACAAAGGTAGCCATGGCGGGAGGTAGAGCGTACTACCCTGTACAAGATGACTTAATCGAGATAATTAACAAACCTTTCGATGTTGACAAGGCGTCACGAAAGGGAATGGAGTGAGAAAAACGCCACATGTAACGGAGAGAAGTAAAGAACAGTGATACTATCTAGGATTCTAGGACATGTCACTTGCTCAACCCTCCTACGGCCACGTCGGCTGGAGTCGGTGTAAGGACTGGTGGAAGTGGTGGTGGTGGGGGGGGGGGAAGGGATGCGAACGGTGAAAAGATCCACCAGCGGCCGATGATTGCTCAATCGTCTTTGTCTAGACCCGCCCCTCCCCTGACCGCATAATTCACTACACATATTCCTAGATCACGTGCTGGATTAGTGACCGAGAGTCTGTATGTGTGTATGTGCGCGTGTGTCTGTTTGTGTGTGTATGTATTCACCATGGTCTTAGATCACGTGTTGGACTCGTGATCGACAACTATTTCCCTCCTGGATGAGAGCTCAGAGCTCATATATGACCGATCTATGGGTAATGTTGTGACCTAACACACACACACACACACACACACACACACACACACACACACACACACACACACACACACACACACACACACACACACACACACACACACACACCACCCCGCCCACGAGAGTTGGAGTAACGACTCGCAGCGCAGCAATAATGAAATTATTTCAGCCCTGGGCGGGATTCAAACCCGGACCGCCGTAGCGGCGGCCGCGAACTCTACCACTGCGCCATCGAGTCATGTGTGTGTGTGTTTGTGTTTGTGGGTGTGAATGTGTGCGTGCGTGCATACGTGCGTTTGTATGTATGTGTATGTATGTATGTATGTATGTATGTATGTATGTGTGTATGTATGTGTATTTATGTGTACGTGTGCTATGCGTGTTTCGAATAGAAATTCTCTCCTGCTGTTTATCGTCCACAATCGTCGTCTATATCCGTGACGCCGTCATACGTTGACAATTCCAGAGGATCCTTGCACTTATCCTTTCTATCTACCCGCGCGCCGCAGTCATTTGTTTAGTGACCGTTAGAGATCATCAAGGATTCCGAAGTGACAACTGCGCACCTTCGACACCAGTCGCCTGGAAGAAAAATTGCCACGTTGTACGGAAAGGGGGTAATTCACTCCTAGACCCAAGCAGAATAATGAATATAGATTTACGGTACATAGAATTTGTTGTAGCGAACGGTAATTGGTTTTATCACATTGAATTAGAAAATATCACAATAGCAAAACGACCCGACAGTGGTCGCTTCGGTTCATGACGAGGTCGGAAGCAAAAGAAAACTGTGAAATAGAGCGAAATAAGATAAAAGAGCCGATAGATACACATATAAATAGACAGAGTAGATAAAGAGATAGATGAATTAATAAGCAAACAAATGATTAGATAACTTGATGAATATATGCATAAAGTAAATGAAAACTAGATAAATGAATAAGCAAGTGAATTGTTTGTAAACATGAATAAATGTAGAAAGAGATAAGTAAATAAAGAATTGATAAATGGATAGGTAAATAGATAGATAAATAAAAAATAAAAAATACATGATTGAATAGATAAATAAATGAATAAATGAGTAAAAATGAATGCAGTTCAAACTATATCCTTCATTCCCAGTTATTCATGTTCAGATTTGAGCTCGTTGAGCTATATCACTTCCTGAGCTATTAGTGTTTATGCATCTATATGGAAAACTGTCTTCTTTACATCCTTTAGAAACGTGGTCTTAATCTGCTTCCAAGTGTGAGTGTAGTAGTTTCAGAGGGATAAGTTTGTTGAGTGTAGTTGGGAAGGATTATGGGAGGGTTTCTTTGGGATAATTAGGAGAGGAACAGAGAGTATTTGGTGAGGAACAGTGTGGGTTTAGGATAGGTTGGGGGTTGCATGGATCAGGTTTTTGTGGTAAGGGAGATATGCAAGAAAGCTTTAGGAAAAGGAAAGGATGTTTTTGGGGTCTTTATGGGTTTGGAAAAGGCTTATGACAGGGTAGACAGGAAGGTACTGAAGGAGGTATTGCATATACATGGGATAGGAGGAAAGCTGTTAGGAGCAGTCAAGAGTTTTTACGAGAGTAGTAGAGCCTGTGTTAGTATTAGAAATGGAGATCGTGAGTGGTTTGAGGTGAAGGTTGGACCTCATCAGGGATGTGTTATGTCACCTTGGCTGTTCAATTTATACATAGATGGGGTGGTGCAAGAGGTAAATACAAGGGTAATGGGTTGGGGATTGGAGACAGTTAAAACAAATGGAAAAAAGTGGAAGATAAGCCAGTTGTTTACTGAAGACACTGCACTTATAGCAAGGAATGACTAAAGGCCTGTCTACACGAGCGGGCCTGATCGGCGGGCTTGCCCGTTAACGGGCATATTTGACGGGCAAACGATCAAATTGCCCGAAAGGCCGCCGAGCGAAATCACTGAGCTGGTGCCCGGTAGCTGGAGTTTCTACCCTGCCAGACGCAAGATAATATCGTGAACCATATCCTTTTCTTCTTTTTCTTCTTGAGACACACAGCTATTATCATAGAGCACAAAATCTTTTTCTTGACAATGCTAGGCACCATGGTTCTCGTACAGCACTCCACCCGCTACTGGCAACATCGTCGGGCAGGCCCAGCTGTTCATCACTTCGGTCGTGTGGACAACATTCACGGGCAGGCCCGCGAGAATTTGCCCGTTAACGGGCAAACCCGCCGATCAGGCCCGCTCGTGTAGACAGGCCTTAAGGAAGCCAGTGACGGAGTTTGGGAAGGCGTGCGAAAGAAGGAAGTTGAAAGTAAATGTGGGTAAAAGTAAGGTGATGAGATGTAGGGGAGAGGATGGCAGCAAATTGGAAGTGAGTATTAAGGGAGAGACTGGAGAAAGTGAATAGCTTTAGAAAATTGGGGCAAATGTGCCAGGAAAGGGAGGAGTGGAGGTGGAGGTAGAATGTAGGTTGAGAGATCAAGTAAATGCCTTGCGGGATTAAAAAGTGTAATGAGAAATAGACATTTGGGAATGGATGTTAAGAGGTGACTGTGCCAACAACACTATATGGGGTAGAAACATGGAATATAAGAGAGGAAGAGTTTAAATGTTTGAGATGAAATGCCTGAGAAGTATGGTAGAGGTTACTAGGCTTGATAGAATAAGAAACTATTTGAGGAGAGTGGCGATGGAAAGGAAGTTGGGAGATAGGGTTAATAAAAAAGTATTGGGATGGTTTGGACACATGGTAGGAACGAGTGAAGATTGCTATAAGAGGAGGGAAAGAACATAAGGGGGCAACCAAGAATGAGATTGATGGATGGGTAAAAAGGGCATTGGGAAAGAGGGGAATGTCTGTTGAGAAAGGAAGGGAGAAGACAGAAAATCAGGGTGAGTGGAGAATGGTTGTGTATGGATGATGCAGTGATTCATGGAATGGAGTGGGTGGGGGATGGGGGTTGTTAAGGGAGTATTCTCCCCGTCTTCTCTTTTTCTGCATGAGGGGACAGAGAGTGGAGTCACCAATTAAATGAAGCAGCCTTGCTGTGGATGTGCTGTCTTGCTACATTGCTTCTGACCCAGGGCAGTGGGCAAGATGCAGGGATGACCCGTCATCCAGGATGAGCCAAGAAAAGAGGGAGAGAGGGCTGGTGAATGGGAATGGAATATGTGGAGATGAAATGGATGGGAGTGGATTTATGCCTTTGACTTTGGCTACCTCCCTTGTAAGGGGAAAAAAGCAGTTGGTACATGTGTGTGTGTATGCTTTTTTGAAGTCAATGGAGTTCTCCATGGTAGGGCATCAGTGGAGGTGGCAAAAGATGTATGCACCCTTCCTTTTTGTACTTTTCAGCTCACTTTATGATGTGGTTTTACGTCACAACCCCCCCCCCCATCAGAAGGCTAGAACAGTGCCCCTCGCAGAGAACTTTGTACCACTTACAGATAATAATAAACCCAGTGACACAATTATTTGATACATTGCTCTTATACCATATATTATGGGTGAAGACAGTTGTTAAGATGATGAGAGCAGGTAAGGCACCTGGTCTGGATGGATGCCATGCAGAATGTCTAAAAAAAGGAGGTACAGTGATGGTGGACTGGCTGGTGAGGTTATTTAATGTGTGCTGGAGAGAAGGTAGAGTGCCGGAGGATTGGAGGAGTGCCTGTATAGTTCCACTTTACATGGGAAAAGGGGACAGTGTGTAGTATTTTCAGAGGGATTAGCTTAAGTGTAGTTGGGAAGGCTTATGGGAGGATCTTGATTAAGAGGATTAGGAGAGGAACAGAGGGAGTAATTGGCAAGGAACATTGTGGATTTAGGACAGGTAGAGGCTGCACAGATCAGATTTTTGTGGTAAGACATATGTGAGAAAGCTATAGGAAAATATAAGGATGCTTTTTTGGCCTTTATGGATCTAGAAAAGGCTTATGACAGGGTAGACAGGAGGGCACTGTGGGAGGTTTTGCATATATACAGGATAGGAGGAAAGCTTCTAGGAACTGTCAAGAGTTTTTACGATAGTAGAGCATGCGTCAGGATTAGAAATGGAGAGAGTGGTTCGAGGTAAAGGTGGGGCTTTGTCAGGGATGGGTTATGTTGCCCTTGCTATTCAACTCATACATGGATGGGGTGGTGCGAGAGGTAAATGCATGGGTGGTGGGTCAGGAATTGGAGATGTTTAAAGAAAAAGGAGAGAAGTGGGAGGTGAGCCAGATGTTGTTTGCAGACGACACTGCGCTTGTAGCATGATCAGAGGAGGGATTGAGGAAGTTGGTGACAGTTTGAGAGAAAATGTGAAAGAAGAAAGGTGAAGATAAATCTGGGTAAAAGTAAGGTAATGAGATGTACAAGAGTGAAAGAGGCAGTAGACTGGAAGTGAGCATTAAGGGAGAGCAACTGGAGGAAGTCGATAGTTTTAGATACTTGGGTGTGAATGTGGCAGGAAAGTTGGAGTGGAGGTGGAGATAGAATGTAGATTGAGATAAGCGAGTAAATGCCTTGGTGGATTAAAAAGTGTAATGAGGAATAGACATTTGGGAATGGATGCTAAGAGGAGATTGTATGAAGGAGTGATTGTGCCAACAGCACTGTATGGGGCAGAAACATGGAACATAAGAGAGTAAGAGAGAAGGAGCTTGAATGTGTTTGAGATGAGGTGTCTGAGAAGTATGATGGGGGTTACTAGGCTGGATAGAGTGAGAAATGAGGAGGTGAGGAGGAGAACAGGGGTGGTAAGGGAGTTGGGAGATAGGGTGGATGAGTATTGGGATGGTTTGGACACATGGAAAGAATGAGTGAAGAAAGACTAATAAAAAAGGTATGGAAGGGAGATGTGGAGGGAGTGAACATAAGGGGGCAACCTAGGATGAGATGGATGGATGGGGTGAAAGGGGTTTTGAGGAAGAGGGGAATGTCTGTCGAGGAAGGAATGGAGAGGACTGAAGACAGGGGTGAATGGAGAATGGTTGTATATGGATAATTTTGTGATGCTTGAGGTGGAATGGGTGGGGGGATGTAGTATGTTTGAAAAAAAATTGACGCAGTCCGAAGGGATTTCTCCCCTGTCTTCTCCTTTTCTGCATGAGGGGACGGAGAGGGGGTGGCCACCAATTTAATGAAGCGGCCTTGCTTGGGATGTGCTGTGTCTTGCAACACTGCCACTGACCCAGGGCAGTGGACAAGATGCAGGGATGACCCGTCATCCCGGAGGTGCCAAGATAAGAGGGAGGGTAGAGGGAGGAGGGGAGTGGAGTGTATTTAGGGATGGAATGGGTGGGAATGGTTTTTATGCCTTTTTCTTTTTGCCTACCTCCCTTGTAAGGGGGAAAAAGCCTTTGGTATATGTATAAATAATAAGAGCTAATTTGGAAAAGAATTTTGTTGTAATTGCAGTCAACGACTGACTAGACCAAATGTATTTTTGAAGGACAATAAGATGCCACATAAGTTAAATTTATATATTCCCCTAAAACAATAAAAAAAAATCTATATCTCATACAAATTTCATTAGATCTCCCAATCTTCACCTGATACCAAATGTAATGTATACAATTTATGCTTAAAAATTCATTTTCAGAACTAGTTGGTAACAAAATTCTGATATATCATCTTACTTAACCTAACAAATAACATAATAGTTTTAATTACAAGTGCAATTTTAATCAAATTTTGAGTACTTTCAATTTTTCTAATACATTTCATAATTAAGTTTTAATTTTCTGACCACTATCCTTCTTGCACAAAATTTATTTCAGTATGCAGATCTTCTGGCAGACTGTTGTGTTAAACCTTTACATCACTGTGTTGAATATACAATAGCTTTGAGGATGTTATGCATTAGATGTCACAGCCAGCTTCTTTAGATGGTCCATGAACACTTGTTGACTGTTATGTTAAACCTTTACATCACTGTGTTGACTATACAATAGCTTTGTGGATGTTATGCATTAGATGTCACAGCCAGCTTCTTTAAATGTTCCATGAACACTTGCAAACTCACATCATCAGTCAGCACAGGCGCACCACTTTCCTGTAAATATACATTGACATTTATTAACACATTTATTATCACTTACTAATTCCTATTCATTTATAAATTTGTAATCATGTTCACATGCTTTTCATACATTTGATCAAGGGTTCTCAACCCTTTTCCAGTACATTAGTCCTTTCCCTGTAGTCACAGAGGGAGAGACTTTTATATTTTATTTGGCAACCTTCTGCATGGAAACTTTTGTATTTATATGTATTAGGCTACTATATATTACAAGGGAGGATACCAACACACCAGAAATAGGATGGGGGCAGACAAACTGGTGTTGGAGGGTCTATCTCAAAAATGTGGAAATCCAAATTACTGACAGTGTTGGTTTTGTTGGTACATTCTTTAACCGTTTTAACACTCGGCAGCTACACAACAGACCATAATCTATTCTCGCACCTATTCAATAGATTAAATGTTTAACTATGGCGTACAACAGCATATGAATAACGGTTTCACTACTCATACATCACACTTCCGAAGATTCACAATGACAGCTGAAGCAGTTTTCAAAGTGCACATGATTTATTCAAGAGTTGAAAAATACCACTTTTGTTGCCTATATTCGAGTTTAATAGCAAAAATATTTTGTGGGAATGGTCAACAATGAGTTTCATTTACTCAGCTTGGGGTTTAGAGAAATGGTCTTATACCTTTAAGGAAATCATACCATGATGAACTAAATGGTGTATCCTGACTTGATTCTTGAAAAACTTTGCATGCCCTTCTCTCCCTACCACTCATTCCAGGCTGACAATTAGTTACTATGCAACAGCAAGTAACAAGAGGAAAGAGAGAGGAGCAAAATGGGAGGAAAGAGGATATATAGGAAAAAGGAGAAAGAAAAGAGAGAGGAAGAGAGAGAGAGAGAGAGAGAGAGAGAGAGAGAGAGAGTGAGAGAGAGAGAGAGAGAGAGGGGGAATAGAGAGATAGAGGGAGAGAGAGAAGAGAGAGGAGGAAGAGAGAGAGTGAGAGGGAGGTAAAGAGCCGAGAGAGAGAGAGGAAGGCGAGAGAGAGAGAGGAAGAGCGAGGAGAGAGAGGAAGAAGAGAGTGTAGAGGAGAGAGAGAGAGGAAGAGATGAGAGAGAGAGGAAGAGTGAGAGAGAGAGAGGAAGAGAGAGGCGAGAGAGGATCAAGAACCGAAAGAGAGAGCGAGAGAGGAGTGAGGAGAGAGAGAGAGGGGGAGAGAGAGGATGGGGGGGGAGAGAGAGAGAGGGGTGGGGGAGGACCGAGGAGAGAGAGCGAGAGGGGGGAGAGAGGGAGAGAGAGAGGGAGAGAGAGAGAGGGCGAGAGAGAGAGAGGGGTGAGAGAGAGAGAGGAGGGGAGAGAGAGAGAGAGAGAGGGGAGAGGAGAGGAGAGGAGGGAGGCAGAGAGAGAGAGGAAGAGAGAGAGTGAGAGAGAGAGGGGGCGTGAGAGTAGGAGAGAGAGGGGAGAGAGAGAAAGGGAGAGAGAGAGGAGAGAGAGGAGAGGAGAGAGGGGAGAGAGAGGAGAGAGGGGAGAGCGAGCGCGGAGAGAGAGGAGAGAGAGGAGAGCGAGAGAGGGGCGAGAGAGAGGAGAGAGGGGAGAGAGAGAGGGGGGAGAGAGAGGAGAGTGGGGGGAAGAGAGAGGAGAGTGGGGTGAGAGAGAAGGAGAGAGAGGGAGAGAGGAGAGTTTAGGGGAGAGGAGAAAGGGGAGAAAGAGGGGGGAGGGAGAGAGAGATAGGGGGGGAGAGAGAGAGGGGAGAGAGAGAGCGGGGGGGGAGAGAGAGAGGGGAGAGAGAGAGGGGGAGAGAGAGGGGAGAGAGGGGAGAGAGAGAGAGGTGAGGAGAGAGAGAGGGGAGAGAGGAGACGGGAGAGGAGGGGAGAGGAGAGGAGAGGGGAGAGAGGGGAGGAGAGGGGAGGGGAGAGAGGGGAGGGGAGAGAGGGGAGAGAGGGGAGAGAGAGGGGGGAGAGAGGGGAGTGAGAGAGGGGAGAGAGAGGGGAAAGAGAGGGGGAGAGAGGGGAGAGAAAGAGAGAGGGGAGAGTGGGGAGAGAGAGAGGGCGGGAGAGAGAGAGAGAGAGAGGGAGAGAGGGGGAGAGAGAGGGAGAGAGAGGGAGAGAGAGTGAGAGGGGAGAGAGAGAGGGGAGAGGGAGAGAGGTGAGAGAGAGGGAGAGAGGTGAGAGAGAGAGAGAGAGGGAGAGAGAGCGGGGGGGAGAGGGGAGATAGCAGGGTGAGGGAGAGGAGAGAGGGGAGAGAGAGGGGGAGGAGAGGGGAGGGAGAGGGAGGGGAGAGAGGAGAGGGGAGGGAGAGAGAGGAGAGAGGGGAGGGGAGAAGAGAGAGAGAGGGTGAGAGGGAGAGAGGGGAGAGAGAGAGGGGAGAGAGGGGAGAGAGAGAGGGGGAGAGAGAGGGGGGAGAGAGAGGGGAGAGAGAGAGGAGGTGGGAGGGTGGGGAGAGAGGGGAGAGAGAGGGAGAGAGAGGGGGGAGAAGAGAGAGAGTGAGGGTGGGAGAGAGAGCAGGAGAGAGTGGGCGAGAGAGAGAGAGGGGTTAGGAGAGTGGATGAGAGAAGAGGGAGGACGGAGCGAGAGAGGGGAGAGAGAGAGAGAGAGGGTGAGAGAGGAGAGAGAGAGCGAGAGAGTAGAGAGAGAGGGGGCTGGAGAGCGCTGAGAGAGAGAGAGGGGCAGCGAGAGAGAGAGAGAGAGGGGAGAGCGAGAGAGAGAGAGGCGCGAAGAGAGAGAGAGGAGAGGGGGAGAGAGAGAGAGAGAGGGGAGGGGGAGAGAGAGACGCCGCTGAGGGGAGGAGAGAGAGAGAGGGGAGGAGAGAGAGAGAAGAGGGAAGAGAAAGAGAGGACGGAGGGGTGAGAGAGAGAGGAGAGGGGGAAGAGAGAGAGAGAGAGGGGATGCGAGACTGAGAGAGAGAGAGGGAGGGTGATGGGAGAGAGAGAGAGAGAGGGGAGAGAGAGAGAGAGGGGAGAGAGGAGAGAGAGGGGGAGAGAGAGGAGAGCTGAGGAGGTAGAGAGAGAGGGTGATGAGAGAGAGAGAGAGGGGAGAGAGAGAGAAGACGGGAGAGAGAGAGCGAGGGGAGAGAGAGAGGGGAGCGGAGAGAGAGATAGAGAGAGAGAGAAGAGAGCGGAGGAGAGAGAGGAAGAAGAGAGAGGAGAGAGAAGAGAGAGGGATGAGAGAGAGAGAGAGAGAGAGAGGAGACGAGGAGGAGACGAGAGAGATGGTAGAGAAGAGAGAGAGAGGACGAGAGAGAGAGCGAGAGAAGAGAGGCGAGAGAGAGAAGAGAGGAGCGAGGAGAGAGAGAGAGAGAGTGAGAGGAGAGAGAGAGAGAGAGAAGAGAGAGGAGTTGGAGAGAGAGAGAGAGCGAAGAGAGAGGAGAGAGGAGAGAAGAAGAGAAGAGGAGAGAGAGAGAGAGAGTGAGAGAGAGAAAGGAGAGAGAGAGAGAGAGAGGAGAGAGAGAGGAGAGAGAGACGAGTGAGAGACGAGAGAGAGATGAGAGAGGAGAGAGAGAGAGAGAGGACAGAGAGGAGGGAGAGAGAGAGAGAAAGAGACAGAGAGGCGAGAGAGAAGAGAGAGACGAGAGAGGAGAGAGAAGAGAGAGGAGAGAGAGAGAGCGCAGAAGAAAGAGGAGAGAGAGAGAGAGAAGACGAGAGCGAGAGAGAGGAGCGAAGAGAGAGGAGAAGAGAGAGAGAGAGGAGGAGAAGGTGAGAGAGAGAGAAGAGAGAGGGGGGGAAAAGAGGAGAGAGAGAAGAGAGAAGAGAGAGGCGAGAGAGAGAGAGAAGAGAGGAGGAGAGAGAGAGAGAAGAGAAGAGAGAGGAGAGAGAGAAGAGAGAGAAGAGAGGATGGAGAGAGAGAGAGAAGAGAGAGGAGAGAGAGGGAGAGAGAGAGAGAGAAGAAGAGGAGAGGAGTGAGGGAGAGAGAGAGAGAAGAGCGAGGAGAGTGAGAGAGAGAGGAGAGAGTGAGTCAGAGAAGAGAGAAGAGAGAGAGAGAGATAGAGAGAAGAAGAGAAGCTCGGAGAACGAGGTAGAGAGACGAGAGAGAGGAGAGAGTGAAGAGAGAGAGAAGAGAGGGGAGAGAGAGAGAGAGAGAGAGAGGAGAGAGAGAGAGAGAGAGAGAGGAGAGAGAGAGAAGGAGATAGAAGAGAGTGGAGACGAGAGAGAGTGAAGAGATCGAGAGACGGGAGAGAGAGAGAGAGAAGAGTGGAGAGGAGAGGGAGAAAGAGAGAGGAGAGAGAGAGAGAAGAGAAGAGGAGAGAGAGTGAGAGAGTGAAGAGAGAGGAGAGAGAGAGAGAGAAGAGAGAGAGGAAGAGAGAGAGAGAGAAGAGAGAGGAGAGAGCGAGAGAGAAGACGAGAAGAGAGTGGAGAGGAGATGGAGAGAGAAAGAGAGGGAGAGGAGAGAGTGAAAAAGAGAGAGGAGAGGGTGAAAGAGAGGGAGAAGAGAGAGGAGGAGAGAGGAGAGAAGACGAGTCGGAGAGAGAGGAGAGCGAGAGGGAGACGAGAGAGGAGAGAAGAGAGGAGAGAGAGAGAGAAGAGATAGAGAGAGAGAGAGAAGAGAGGAGAGAGAGGACGAGAGAGAGAGAAGAGAGAGGAGAGAGAGAAGAGAGGTAGAGAGAGAGAGAGAGCGAGGTGGAGAGAGGAGTAGAGAGATGAGAGAGAAGAGAGAGGAGAGAGAGAGAAGACAAAGAGGAGAAGAGAGAGAAGAGAGAGGAGAGAGGAAGAGAGAGGAGCTGAGAGGAGAGAGAGGGAGAGAGGAGAGAGGAAGAGAGAGGAGAGAGAGAGAGAGAAGGAGAGAGGAGAGAGAAGAGAGAGGAGAGAGAGAGAGGAAACGAGAGAGAGAAGAGAAGAGAGAGATAGAGAGAGATGAGAGATGACTGAGAGAGGAGAGAGTTGGAGAATGAGAGTGAGAGAGAGAGAGGAGAGAGAGAGGAGAGAGAGAGAGGAGAGAGGAGGAGAGAGAGGAGAGAGAAGGAGGAGAGAGAGGAGAGAGAAGGAGGAGAGAGAGGAGAGAGAAGGAGAGAGAAGGAGGAGAGAGAAGGAGAGAGAAGGAGGAGAGAGAGGAGAGAGAAGGAGGAGAGAGAAGGAGGAGAAAGAGGAGAGGAGAGAGAGGAGAGAGAAGGAGGAGAAAGAGGACAGACAGTAGAGAGGGACAGGAGAGTCAGAGAGGAGACAAAGATACCAAGAAGGGGGAGAGGAGAGAGAGAATGGGAAATAGGAGATGCACATACCAAGGGCTTTCCCCCACCCCTTACATGGGAGGTAGCCATAGAAGAGGACTGTGTGAGAGGAGAGAGAGAGAGAGAGAGAGAGAGAGAGAGAGTGAGTGAGTGTATGAGAGTGTGTGAGAGTGTGAGAGAGTGAGTGAGAGAGAGAGTGAGTGAGTGAGTGAGTGAGTGAGTGAGAGTGTGAGTGAGTGAGTGAGTGAGTGAGTGAGTGAGTGAGTGAGTGAGTGAGTGAGTGAGTGTGTGTGTGTGTGTGTGTGTGTGTGTGTGTGTGTGTGTGTGTAGTTCAGACCTTAAGGTCAAACCTCCATATCCAACCCTCCTGAGGTGTATCATATCACCATGCACGTGCCCCAACCGTCTCGATAACCATGTCACCGAGACTGCAGATGCCCTATGAGCGAGATTTCCAGCTTCAAAGCTGGTTGCACGTGGGGCTTTTAATTGCTTGTACGTCAGTAAAATTGTACACCAGCCAAATCTCACTCAAGCAGCAAATTTCTGTACCCACAAACAACCTTCAACCTCATCATCACTGACATAGCCCCAAACCTCATTACCCTCTTGGATACAGCACACACAGTCCATGGACACCAGCACCTAGCACCCTCATGCACATTATTTACTTAAATTAGGCTACACCTAAAACTAGCACCAATTGTATAGTGTCAGTGTATTTCTGTATAACTGTTAACTCAAAACATCAATCATTATCAATATAATTACTTCACAAGGACCAAGGGATAGGGAGGGAGAGCCTGAGACTGAGACAGAGAGAGAGGTAGAGAGAGGTAGAGAGAGGTAGAGAGAGGTAGAGAGAGAGAGAGAGAGAGAGAGAGAGAGAGAGAGAGAGAGAGAGAGAGAGAGAGAGAGAGAGAGAGAGAGAGAGAGAGAGAGAGAGAGAGAGAGAGAGGTAGAGATAGAGAATGAGGGAGATATATATATAGAGAGAGAGAGAGGTAGAGGTAGAGAGGGAGAAATAGAGAGGTAAAGGTAGAGAGGGAGAGAGGGATGTAGAGGGAGAGGGGGAGAGAGACACAGAAAGAGAGGAAGAAAATGAAGCACTGAAGCAACCACTTCCTTTTCCATGGCAATTTCAATGTTAATGAACATCTTAAAGTTACATCTTCCTGTGGATTTAGTGCCACATTCCCAGTCCACAAAAAAAAAAAAAAAATAATAAATAAATAAATAAAGCAGCCACCACCATCACCACCACCACTGAAACACAACTTTTAAATCACATAAATACCGTTGTTTGGGCTATCTGGAGCGACTGAAAAATAAAACAAATACCCTTAGCTTTGTAAACTTGACGGTACAAAACCTAATACACTGTATTTTACTTCCTTTCAATCAATGAAACTATGATTAATCAATACATAGCCAAATTTAATACTGAAAATACTGAAAAATAAAACAAATACCCTTAGCTTCATAAACTTGATGGAACAAAACCTACTACAGTGTATTCTATTTCCCTTAAATCAATGAAACTATGATTAATCAATACGCAGCCAAATTTATTACTCTACTTCTAATATATGTTTAAACTACCAAGAAATAAAACAAATATACATAACTAAAAATGAGAACTACTCACCCCTCCATACATGGAGTTGTTGTGTGTCTGAGAGGGATTCACTTTGGACAACAAGAATCTTGCCTGTAAATAATAATACACAACTTGAAAAACAGGGTCAACTGTGACATGTTATATTTCTTTACAGTTACCACTGCAAGTTATCTTGATCCACAAGTTATTTTGATCCACTTGCTTAAAAAATTACCTGGGATCCTCCTTGTTCTGTGACCACGTATCTTGGGATTGGGAACCTGTTTGTCAGGAGATCCTGTGCATCATCTACGGGTGCCTGCAAAAGTTCTTTAAAGGATGCATATTCCTCCTGTTCTTGGTAACCTTGTTTCTGCCACGCAGACATGGTCTGAAATTAAGTAAATTACCGGTGAAGTACAAAAGCCTCAGCCCAAATTTATGAACAAATCTTGATTCAGATTTCTGACTAATAATGCACACCAAGGGCCCTTTCCCTGTAATGATAAATACTAAACAAAGAGTTTTTACCTCTCCGTGGAAGATAAGAACAAGGAAGAACGTGTCTAAGAGAAGAATACGATCTGGTTGAATAGATGAAGTGTCCAGCATAACAGCCTCACATCCATTGAAAGAATAACTATATACAACAGGCTGGATCATAGTCAAACACTCCATCGTTGACTCCCTGTTCAGCATACACCTTTCAAAGAAACAAGTCATATCAAAACATGAGTTACATGTTCACCAACTGAAAACAACCACTCAACCATCTCATAACATCACACAAGCACAGCATGCAGTGTTGAAAAACATACATATATACATATACCAAGGGATTTTCCCCTTTACAAGGGAGATAGCCAAAGTCAAAAGCATAAATCCACCCCCACCCATTCCATCCCCACATACTCCCCTCCCATTCACCACCCCTCCCTCCCTCTTTTCTGGCTCATCCTGGTTGATAGGTCATCCCTGCATAATGATAATATCTATATATATATACCAGGATGCTCGTTGGCTGAGCAGGGTAGGGCGTCATTACTTGCGGCGAAGGCCGAGATGACGGCAATTCAAATTCTGCTCGGGGAGAGTTGAACTAGGGGCATGGTTCATGCTAAAAAGTCCACTATAAGGGGGCACCGTTCTAGTCTTCTGATAGGGGGAGAATTTGTGATGTAAAACCAAATCACATACACCAAAAGACCCTTTCCCCCTTGTGTAGGGGGGGGGGTAGAGTCAGAGCATTCGCCCACTCTTCACAATGTTTCAATTACCGAAGATACATGGCACCAAAGTGTCTGGCAACAGTTCGAGCTCTCAAATATCCCTGGGCAAAGATGTTGAAGTACTGTGTTGTATTTGTCCCATACCAATACAACATAGACAACATTTCTTCCCAGAGATATTTGTAGGAGAGCTCCAAGGCCATTGTCAGTCATGTGGCTGCAGATTTCCAGTTTGTGAAATGTGATTTGGTTTAACGTCACAACTTCCCCTCTATCAGGAGGCTAGGACAGTGCCCCTTACAGTGGACTTTGTAGCATGGAATTTAATGAACCATGCCCTTGGTTCAACTTGCCTCGAGCAGGATTCAAATCATCATCATCTCGACCTTTGCCACAAGTAATGATGCCCTATCCCGCTCAGCTAGCAAGCATTCTTGTGAAATGTAAGGCAGCAATTATTATTCTCTAATGATGTGATTAATCTTTGCCTACAGATACATTACATTTTGTACAGCTTTAACCTCTGTCTACACTATACAGTTCTGGCAACAAACGATCATTTTTCCTTACCACATAACAACAAAGATTATTTCCAAAAACAAATGTTTATGTGCATACCTGTAGAAAGAGGTCTCATCTGGTGAGTTATTGAAAACTTGTAAAAATTGAGAACGACGCAGGTGGAACATAAACTGAGGGTACAAACTAAAGTTTTCATGGAATCGGTAACTGCTTGGGTCATCCCTGTTAAATTCTCCAAACTTTTGACACTACAGTCGGCAGTAAGAGAGAAAAAGAAAAGCAAACAAATTAGTTTAAAAACTTATTGCATACTACAATAGCAAACTCCCATGCATATCTAAAACACCGCAATCTTATTCAAATGAGCAACTTTGTAGCAACAATGGTGCATCTATGAATCAAGATACTGTGCATGAAATTTCAGTTTTTGCCAGACAAAAACACAAAAAAATCACAAAATTACGAGGTTTTATGTTACTAACAAGTCGAATGAGCATGCGATCCACCCATCGAAGAACATCGGTGCCATCCTGATCGGTTACGGCACGATGAACTGCAAGTCTTGCCATAAGCACTGCCGCAGCTTCCTGGTCAAAACCTGCAGTGATGTAGTTCAGTCCAGTCTGAGGATCTGCCCAACTGCAAGATAATATTTTCATTATTTCTTAACTTATGCAAGATATAAGAGAAAGAATGAAAAACCCCAATTATATAATCATCCATTATACTGGACCATAAGGTCTTGTTGGTATGGTTTGCCCTCGTTATTCATCGTAAACAAGGACCACTCCTTTTGCAACACACTGGAGAATCAACACACTTTGTTGGTTCTTCTTCCTTTGGCCACAAACAAGAATGGGTACCTACAAGTGGTGGACCTGCAAGACGGAGAATCGTCCACCTCCTGCTCCTCTTCAAAAACCGTTAACATCCTCTGAACATGTACCCCTACGGGGTTACAGAGCTTCAGGCAGTTTCTGGACCAGGCCCAAGATCTCTCAACTTTAACTGTATTTACTCCACTTTTGTAATAAAAAAAAAAAAGCTGAAAACAGCTCCCATCCTCCCACTACGAGGTGATGACAGAAACAGCCCCATTCTATTACTGCAGACAAGACAGAAATCGTAAATTTGTGATTGACAAACACACATAAGATTATAGAAACAACATTAGAGAAAGTTTGAGATTAATCTAGAACCAGAGATCAGAATGGCAACAATGAGTAACTTTAAAAAAAAAAAAAAAAAAAAAAAAAAAAAAAAAAACGGAGGTTACGATTAAGACCACAACTAAAATGAAAGCACCCAAAAACAAGGATCTCACCAAATGGTTGCAATAGAAGATTTGAAAAACAAATTTAGTAAAAAGAAAATAACAAAGGAATCATATACAATAGAACCTGAGGAGTGAAAGGGTGAATATAAGTTAAAATATGAGAAAATTAAATTAGTGGACAGCATAAAACACATACATGTACACATACATGTGCACACACATGTACACATACATGTATCTATTTATCTATACACCAAGGGCTTTTTCCCCTCTATAAGGGAGGTAGCCACTCATTCCACTCCCACCCACCACCCTTCTTTCCCTCTTAGCTCCTCTTGGATGAAGGGTCATCCCTGTCTCCTGCCCAGTGTCCAAGCCAGATGCAATGCAGTAAGACACAGTACAGTCAAATGTGTGACTCTGCTCAATAGGGTCACCCCAACACAGTCCCTAAAGCATTGGCTTTATGTCCAGTCAATATTCCAGTACAGGGTACATGGTATATGTATGTACAAGAAAAGCAACAACATAATTAACGACTCACTTTCTGGCAACAGTAGTAACTCTAATCCTCGTCTGTCCTGATGGGTGCTGGTATTGCGTAATGAACTGCACACAACCGCGGCCTCCTTGAGGGATATCGGCCCCCTGTGAATTTGCAACCTCAAAAAAGATTGATACTGTGGTACTTGGGGTCAGGCCTCCGAACTTCCAAGTTGTGGTGTTTCCAATACCAATCTCGGTTTCAGACACAGTCGGCCCCTTCACATTTGCTGATACACAAGGTCCAAGAGCACCAGCGACTGTAATATCAAAACAGATTGTCAATTATATGTATACCTTCATTCTCATCAATTCATACTACCAGTGACCTGGACATACTGAAATATGAGAACCTTAACCCCTTCACTATGGGCCAAAATCTCGCAGGCAGCATGAGCTGCCAGACGTGCGATGTTGCGTCATAATACTCACATTATAAAAAATAAAGTTACCGCTGTATTGCTCGTTCTCTCTTTCACCCGTGAATTTTGATAACCATAGAAAATATGATGAAGCCAGTTTACAGAGTATGGGGGTCACGCAGGTACAACTACAATAAATATAATCAAGACGCCGACATCAGCATCCTCGCGTACCCACTTGCTCCTCATGATGCCTACGTAGGCGTCATTGTATCGAAGGTGTTAACACTGCACGAGTGGAAAGGTGGTAAGGTAAACAGACAACAGTTGGAGTTTTTATTCACTGACGTTTCAACCTCACCAGGATGTCCTCACTCTGAGGATTTCCTGGTAAGGATGAAACGTAATAATTCAAACTGTTCTCTGTGTTTGCCTCACCACCTTCCAACTCATTCACTCTCCTTACTTTAACCCTTACATGTATATAGGTAACCAACTTACAGCCTAAGCAACTTACAACCACTTTTAACCACTCTGCCATTATTGACACAGCAGGCAGTATAAGATTAAGTAAAAAAGGGAATTTGTCCAATTTGGAACAATATAACATGCGTCTCACACAGCTCAATAGTGCAATGGTGGCATTCACAACTGCTATTCCAACAGTCAAAGTTCAACTCCCACCCAGGACTGAAATAATTTCAGCATCACTGCGCTGTGAGCCATCACCTCAACTCTCATAGGCAGGGAGTTGGAGGAGTGTGTGTGTGTAAGGTCACAGCATTACCCATCGATCAGTCGTATACGAGCTCTCATCCAGGAAGGCAATAGCTGTCAATCACAAGTCAAACCCACAATCCAAGACCATGGTGAATCACACACAAGAATTTGCCACAGTCTTGCTAACTTTCACTCAATGATTTCCACTTCAAACATATTGGCAAAAAAAAAAAAAAAAAAATTATTTCTGCCGATAACAAAACAAAGAAGGCTACTCATTTAGAGACCTGAAAATGGAGGTGATTAAGCAGTTTAAAGGTTGAAGAACAAATAAAAAAATGAGAAATACATATACCAAAGGCTTTTTCCCCCTTACAAGGGTGGTAGCCAAAAAACAAAGGCATAAAAACCACTCCCACCCTTTTCATTCCCACATAGTCCACTCCCATCCACCCCCTTCCCTACTAATATTTCTTCACTCACTCTTTCCATGTGTCCAAACCATCCTAATACTATTTCATCAGCCCCCTCTGTCATCTCCTTTTCCATTCCCACTCTCCTCCTTTCTCACTCTATCCAGCCTTGTAACCCCCACCATATTTCTCAAGACGTTTCATCTCAAACATATTTAGACTTTTCCCCTCTGAAATTCCAGACCTCTGCCCCTTACAATGCCGTTGGCACAGCCACCCCTTCATGTAATCTTCTCTTTGCATTCATTCCCAAATGCTTATTTCTCATGCTACTTTTTGATCTTGACTAACAAGTATACAAAAAAGATAACCCTACTTACTCTTCAGTTCCCTTGATGTTTTTACTTCCAATGTGGCATTGAATCCCATTTCTAAGTTGCCCTTCTCATCTTGAGCAAAAACCCTTTGGAATGTTTGCTTGAATAATGAAGAGTTGAACGAGTCACCAAGGACCATGTGCCCCCTGAAAAAAATCAATCAATCAATCAAAAAATAAACAATCAAGTAAACATACATACCAAAAACGTTTCCTTGCCTCTTAAGAGGGATAGAAAGTATAATAGTATACATACATACATATACCAAGGCTTTTTCCTACTTACAAGGGAGGTAGCCAAAAAGGAAAAGGCATAAATTCATTCCTACCCATTCCATCCCTGAATATACTCCACACCCCTCCACCCTCCCTCTCATCTTAGCACCTCCTGGATGACGGGTCATCCCTGCACCTTGTCCACTGCCCTGGGTCAGAAGCAGTGTCGCAAGACACAAACTGATAGAGCTGTTCATTCAATCCTGAGCCCAATCCAGAGATGGAGTGTCAGCCCCTCAGGGCTGCACCTCCTGTTGGAGGTGAGGGGGTTCACAGTTCTGAAAATGGGTCATTTCACTGTCCATCTTACACGACCACAACATGCAGGTACATGTCATTGGTCCCTATATACATACATATTATTTATATATATATATATATATATATATATACACAATCAATCAATCCAATCCATTATCCCACATCCTCTTTCAGGGGATATGCGGCCTCCAAGAAATTGGCAAAAGCCCCCATGCAGGGACAGTCAGTGTGGGGCATTGTGTTGCAATGTGTGGTGCATTTTCTATTCAGTGGTTGCACCTGGGACTGTTTAAATCTGTGGCCAGGCCTATTCTGTGTTGGTACAGTCTCGTACATATACCAAAGGCTTTTTCCCCCTTACAAGGAAGGTAGCCAAAAAGAAAATGATATAAAAACCATTTCCGCCCATTCCATCCCTAAATACATTCCACTCCCCTCCACCCTCTACCCTCCCTCTTATCTTGGCACCTCCTGGATAAGAGGGAGGTACAGTTTCAATAACATAAAACCTCTATTTGTACAGTGCTCCACAAGAGTACTATCCATCCAGGGTGAGGCAGACAGTACTTTTGTAGAATCTGGAAAGACCCATACAAGTGGCATGGTTTCACACCAAAAATTCTGTCCTCCTCCTACAGCAAGCAAGCAGGGAAGAGGTGGAGCTCATCTGCAAGCCAGCTGCCAGGTTTACCACGAGGAAGGCAGCCATACTACATATGCTATGAGGTCTGGGAGGCCTAAGAAGACTGGGGATCATGTTAAAAACTATTGTGAAACGTGAACTAGAGTCTAATCCATATTACAGCCAGACAAGTGAAGGAAAAGAACCCAGAAATGTTCAGAGTGTTCAGTGAGAACCATCAGCTCCCATATTACTGACTTAGGGTACACGAGCCATGCCCACTGAAGAGGCCCCTTCTGACCCTTAAGCACAGGCAATTTCATTCATTTGCTGGCCAGATTTCTTGAGGGGAACTATTCAGGTTATGGTTTCCACACTCAGATCCATAGCGTTGCTCATACTGGTAACACAGGGTGGCTCAGAAGATGTCATTGTTAGGTTAAAGAGGGGGCCCTGGACAGAAGGGTCACAGCACTCCCTCCTCACCAACAAGACAATAACTGACGTGATTAATTTCTGGCTCATTGATAAGCTTTCCCTTCCCCACTCCCTGTATGTAGGAGGACAGAATTTTTGGCACAAAACCATACCACTTGTATGGGTCTTTCCAGTTTCAACAAGAGTAGTACTATCTGCCTCACCCCAAGCATACTCTATTTTTGTCCAGCACTGTATGTACATGCAATGAGCATTCATACAATGTCTACTCAATAAGACCTATTTAAATAATATTACTGAAAGAAACAAAATAAAATCTTACCCAGTAAAGTTGGCCAGATACTTCATCTCATGGAGTCCCACCTGATCCAGGGCACAAGCATACAGGTCAACAACGTGTCCACTATTTGACACACGGCTTGCCAAACCTTCATAGAACTTGATTGCTTTCTTCATGTATTTTGCATTATCCTGCATGGAAAATGAAAAACAATAAAATATCTACATACATACATATACACCAAAGGCTATTTCCCCCTTACAAGGGAGGTAGCCAAAAAACAAAGGCATAAAAACCTTTCACACCCATTCCATCCCTATCACACTCCACTCCCCTCCACCCTCCCTCTTATCTTGGCACCTCTTGGATGATGGGTAATCCCTGCATCTTGTCCACTGCCCTGGGTCAGAAGCAGTGTCACAAGACACAGCACATCCACAGCAAGGCCGCTTCATTAAATCAGCGACCCCCCCTCTCTGTCCCCCCCATGCAGAAAAGGAGAAGACAGGGAGAAATCCCTTCGGACTGCATCAAATTTTTCTCACACATACTACCTCATGCATCACATCATCATCTATATACAACCATCTTCCATTCACCCCTGTCTTCTGTCCTCTCCCGTCCTTCCTCAACAAACATTCCTCTCTTACCCAAAGCCCCTTTCACCCCATTCATCTCATCCTAGGTCGCCCCCTCATGTTCACTCCCTCCACATCTGTCTTCCATACCTCTTTTACTAGTCTTTCTTCAATCATTCTTTCCACGTGTCCAAACCATCCTAATACTCTTTCATCCACCCTATCTCCCAACTCCCTTACCACCCCCATTCTCCTCCTCACCTCCTCATTTCTCACTCTATCCAGCCTAGTAACCCCCATCATACTTCTCAGACACCTCACCTCAAACACATTCAAACTCCTTCTCTCTCCCTCTCTTATGTTCCATGTTTCTGCCCCATACAGTGCTGTTGGCACAATCACTCCTTCATACAATCTCCTCTTAGCATCCATTCCCAAATGTCTATTTCTCATTACGCTTTTTAATCCACCAAGGCATTTACTTGCTTCTCTCAATCTACATTCTACCTCCACCTCCACTCCTCCCTTTCCTGCCACATTCGCACCCAAGTATCTAAAACTATCCACTATCCACTAAAAATATCTACCATATGAAAAACAAACATCAATGAATACAAACTTCAAATACATTAAAGTCATATACATACATACATATACCAAGGTTTCTTCCCCCTAACAAGGGAGGTAGCCAAAAAGAAAAAGGCATAAAATCATTCCCACCCATTCCATCCCTAAATACACTCCACTCCCCTCCACCCTCCCTCCCTCTTATAAGACATATACATACATATACCAAAGTCTTTTTCCCCCTTATAAGGAAGGTATCCAAAAACGAAGATATAGAAACCACTCCCACCCATTCCATCCCCACATACTCCACTCCCATCCACCCCATTCCCTCCCTCCTTCTTATCTTGGCTCCTCAAGTCACATATTGTATATAATCATAAACAGAAGGTATTTTTTCCTTTATAAAGGGCGTGGGAGACTTCATGCACACTCACATCATAAACAAAACTTGTTCACTCATCTCTCCAACCTCAGGACCTCAGACTAGACCAGTGCTTCTCAACGTGGGTGGGGCAGGTAGACAATTTGTTTTTTCAGGTGGGCAATACGATTTTTAAAGGGAGGGGGCAATTGAGGACAACTGAGGAAGTCTGGGTCAATTTTTTTCTTTCAATTTGTTTTGTTTTTTTGTCATCAATACCTTGTTCTTTTGAAGTGGTTTTAAACCAAGGTTTTATGTTTTTTTCAGCTGAAGGGGAATTTATTTTTCAAGTGATAAGAATTGTAGATGACCACATGGGGGACATTAGGATTTTAAAGGTGATTTGGTGGCCCATGGCCAAAGAGAAAAGGCTGAGAACCACTGGACTAGATGCAGAGTGACTGCATAAACATTATAGTCAATACTCAAAGGGGCTCCAGTCACAACTATAAACCCCAGTCTCATTGTTTTATTTTGTGACTAGAGTACTGACTATATGTTATAATACAGTAGTGGCAGCATACTCCCAATGCTTTAGGGGCATTTTTTTGTGTGCCCCTATGGAAGAGAGCCACATATCATTAGTCTATGTTAGAGTAAAAGCTCTCCTCATACAGCATTGATGAATTTGGAGGTTGGAGAGGGGAACTGTAAATGACTGGGATGGGCGGGAGAGAAAAAAATATACAAGACGATAAACAATACCTTCTCAATGTCGTGATGTGACCTGATTGGTTTCCGCAGATCATCATCAACAACCATTCCCGGTCCATGGGACGGCGCTCCCCCCAAGAAAGTCAAGATGCGTGCCCCGGTGTTTGGATAACAAGCCTGGACATCAAAAGGTACAATTCAATTATTCTGTACAAATAGGATGCATATATTTTTCATTGTTCTTGTGAAGTGTACAAAAACAATTGCAAATTCTCTTATAAGAATTAAAAAAAAAACTGGAAATTACATAACAATTTTGTATGACCACCGTAACACCACTAAAAATAATACTCATTGCTTCGAGTTTCACTTAATGGAAAATCCACTTCCCCACAGTGGCTGGTAACCAGTCTTCTGGTACTCCCATAGACCTCTCCAAGAAGAAACTTTGGATTGCTGTCAGTATCATACGAGGGTGGTTCCAAAAGTAATGTCAAATCTTATTATTCATAACTCAAAAAGTTGAAGAGCTATGAAGATGGGAGTGGCACCATTAAACCAAGCAGACATTTTTGCTCCAGAATTTATTTTTCCACGTAATCATCTCCCCCCTTCTCAATGCACTTTTGCCAGTGTTAAGCAAGAGCCTGTGTATGGCCGTCAAGAGCACAGTCTGTCACTCACATATCTGTCGCCACTCCAGAATCAATGAACCCATCTCCTAACCATGCTGACACCAACTCCCTTGGCTTTGTAAACATTCACCAAGCATTGAAAAATGTCATTTGGTTCCACCTCTTCTGCATGGACAAATTCAATGACGCATCTCTGAGCATGAAGGTTCAGTCCTGACAACAATGCCATATACAATCCCCTCGAATCCCTTCATGCCGAATTAAAAAATTAAATGGTCAGCTTTGCTGTCCATATTGCAGGAACACCTAGCATTGGTCCCACAAACAATGAACAATAAATTATCATTAAAACAAAATTGAAGAAAAATGAGGCGTCCGGAGGTAAAGGGGTAACATCGCCAATACCTGATTTTGAGTAAAACGCGTTCAAAGTTGAACTATCGATACTGGACATTTCTCTTGACTTATTACATCCATGCTTATATGTATTTTACATGGATGTAATAAGTCAAGAGAAATGTCCAGTATCGATAGTTCAACTGTGAACGCGTTTTACTCAAAATCAGGTATTGGCAATGTCGCCCCTTTACCTCTGGACGCCTCAAATGTCTCCATTAGATGCTTTACCTCCAATAAACCAATTGCTATTGACAACGCTGCCCCAGATGCTCTTAAAGACCTCTTGCCTGCAGATACTGTCCACGGGTCACGGCGAAGATCGGTCAAAATGTCCGTCAATGCCATTTCACACGCTTGCACTGGCTGGAGGAACCTGTTTGTGGCTTGAGCTTGAGTTGGTTGGCCAGGCATCTGAAATAATGAATTTTTCACAATTTATATTCCAACTTCTAAGCAATGCAAATATGATAAACTAAAAATACAAATATTTTTCCATTAACACCTGATATGAGCCAAAAATGTGGCTGTCAAATATATTCTTACAAATAAAATCAAGACAAACTGTTAACTGCTAGGGCACTGCCCTTAAGGGAACTCAAGTCCTACCTGAGCTTGAGCAGACTTCGTTCCAACACACAGCAATTCCTGAACAGATTTCAGAGTTTGCTCTTTGTGGCCCGAGAAAACAAACTGCTTCCTCATTCCTTCTGATGCAAGCACATGGACCTGCAATTAAGTTTATGAAGACTCGTCTTAATTCCAACAAAATTTTCTTTATAAAAACTGCTTTGACCACTGCTTGGAATATAAATTTGCAAAATCTAGTCTTATCATCACTATCAATGGCCAGTACTTTTGGAATTGTTTTGTGGTGCACCTATGGACTGGAACTATACATTCATCTATGTTACAGCAAAAACTACTCATACTGAAATGAAGAGATGCTTTTGTACTACTGATGGGACCTTGAACCTCTTCTCCACTTCCATAAATCCTACCTCATCTTTCTCTGATCCCAGTGTGTGTGTTTGTGTGCATTTACCTAATCACAGTATACAGGAGAGGAGCAACAATCATGGGGTCCCAACCTCTACTATCCAATTTACCATACATAGCTTCAATATTATGAATTTTTCTCTAATGAACAGACGAAGTGTTTGTATATGACTTCAGCCATTTCTATATCTTCTGCGTATTCTATATTCCCTTGGCATAAGTTCACTATTTCTTGTTTGTTTTTTTGTTTACTATTCACATATCTATTGAATTGTTTTGGTAGCAGCATGGAAAACTTTTAAGCAGTGACACAGACTCTAAGGGTGGAACTGTGGTCCAGAAATTGGGAATGCAATTTCCAATGGAAATCCCACATATGGAGAAAAACTGCCACACCTTTCCCTTACCTCCACCTTCAAGGTATGGCCATGGTCTCTAACGAGACTATCTATCTATCCATATGCCAAGGGTTTTTTCCCCCTTACAAGGGAGGTAGCCAAATTCAAAAGCCATATACCCACTCCCACCCACTCCACTCCTATCCACCACCCTTTCCTCCTCCTCATCTTAGCTCCTCATAGGTCATCCGTGTCTCCCCCACTGCCGTGGATCAGGAGCAATGCAGCATGATACAGCACATCCACAGCAAGGTTGCTTCACTTAATCAGTGACCCCCCCCCTCTCCATCCCCTTATGTAGAAAAATAGAAGACAGGGAGAAATCCCTTCAGGTTGCATCAATATATTATTCACACATAACCATTCCCTAACACTTCCCCCATCCATCACCTCCTCCCTTCCTTGCATCACAGTATCATCTACACACAGCCATTCTCCACTCACCCTTATCTCCTGCCTTCTCCCTTCCTTACTGAATAAATTAAAACAGTCTCACCTGCACATGACGTCCAAAAGTGATTAGTCCTACAAGAGCTGTGGGAGGCATGAGGGATAAGGACATGGTAATTGATTCCTTCAGGGCACCAAGTTCTTCCTCATCACAACATGTGTCTACCACAAATAGGAAAATTGGTGGCAAGTTTGTTTTACGCTGCAAATAAAAAAGTATATATATATATATATATTCAATATGTTTACATGTACACACATATACCTATCTTATCAAATACACATACATATACATATATTCCCACATGGGGTATTGGCTGCATGTTATTGCTCAGTATAATTTGTGCAGTAGCATCCTGTCAATAATTTAGGGGTGCCCCTACATTCCAGAACTACCCATCATTTTGTTTATGTTAGAGGAAATCTCTACTCAGAGAAATTATGCTCCTTTATTGTACCAAGACTGTCACTCCATTATGCTGTCCCCCTCCCTCTCTTAACACTGTCTTGTACCATTTCTTTGAGTATACATTTCCATCTTCACCTCAGTCTCCTTTGGTAGGAAGTAGAAACAATACTGCCACTGAGTCTTCTCATTCAGGTCATAAAGGAAGCTAAAACATGACAATGATGGGTCTAGGCATCCTGCTCTATGTAACTCTCAGGGATACATTCCTACGAGAAGTCACAACAGAAGGAGGTCTGGGAGGAATTTTCCAAACAGAAACCTAAGGTTTGGGTCTTTTAATGCATGTGTGTGGTACAGATGAGAGAAAGAAGAGAAGAGATAGGCAGTATGGTTATAAGAAGGACGACGGATGTGTTGGCATTAAGTGAAACTAAGTTGAAAGAGAGAGATGATTTAAGTTTAGGAGTGTAGTGGGGAAGGTGTCAGGAATGAGGATAGACACAAGGGAGGGAGGGGGTGGCTATACTAGTAAGTGGAGATATAGGTGTGTGGTGAAATGGCAAGGCAAGGAGAAAGGACAGCTGGGTGAAAAAGGAGATGGCAGATAAGAGCTGATGAAACTGTATTGGGATGGTTTTGCTGTGACTTCTCATAGAAATGTACTCCTCATGTTTACAGAGAGCAGGATGCCTTGTCTAATCACTCAGTCCCATTTTAACTGCCCTTAACCTCTTCACTCCGGGGCACATCACACGTCTGGCAGCATTGGCTGCCCGACGTGCGATGTTGCGTCATAATAATCGCATTACAAAAAATAAAGTCAATGCTCAATCGTTCGTTCTCTTTCACCCATGAATTTTGATAACCATAGAAAATATGATGAAGCCAGTTCAGAGAGAATGGAAGTTACGTAGGTACAACTACAATAAATATAATCAAGATGCCGACGTCGGCATCATCGCATACCCACTTGCTCCTCATGCCGCCTATGTAGGCGTCACCGTATGGAAGTGGTTAAGACCAGAGTGGGAAGACACTGTGGCAGTATTCTTTCTTCTCCCTACCAAAGGTGACAGAGGCAAAGATGGAAATATATACTCAAAGAAAAGGTGCAGGACAGTATTAAGAGAGGGGGGTAAGCATAACAATTTCTCTATGAGTAGAGATTTCATCTAACAGCAAAATGTGTGGCTTTGGTCTGTAGGGGCACTTCATACAGTCCCTAAAATATCGGCTGCATGCTACTGCACAAACTATACCACACAATAACATGCAGCCAATACACCAGTATGTATATATACATAGACATATAAACACACAACACCTATATGAAGACATGTAAAAAATTAGAACAAAAAAAATCTTACAGTGATGGTGTATTCAATTGTTGTATAATTGGGGAACAGTTCTGCTGGTTGACTCTGCTCACTGATTGTAGAATAATTTGGTGGGAAGGGATTACGCTGGTAACAGAAACAACAGACCCACAGTTTGGCTCTAAAGTCAACCTGAAAGTAAAATACTTCTTAATCTCTGCATCAAAATATCTTAAAATATCATCAAAAACAAAAACACAGACATACACAAATGGTAAATTAAGACACAGGGAAGAAATCACCAAGTTAATAGTGGGTGATGAAGTCTTTGAAGAAACCTCAGCTCAGGCAGAATTAATGAATGAAACTTTCCAATCAGTCTTCACAAAGGTGAGTACTTTTTTGGAGAAAAGTGAGAGGGGAAAAAATGAAAATATAAATGTGGAAGTGAGGAAAGTGGTCAATCTCCTGGCATCACTGGATGCGAGAAAAGCTTCAGGTCCTAACAGGATCTTAAAATGGATACTTTCAGACATTCCACATGATACCCACCTGAACCAGGTGCCTGACCAGCTTTCATTATATCTCTTCTAATATCCTCTATCATTTTCTTCTTCCATCAATTTTCTAGCATCTCCCACTACCACAATCAATCTCTCCCTAACCTCCCCCACATTCAATGATTCTCAGATATACCATACCCATTTCCCCTTTCCCATCTTTACTTCCATCACCAATTATCTATCTGCACCCTTTAATTTGTTATCTCTACCTGACACCCCCAATCACTCTCTTCACTTTCTTTTGATACAAGTTTTTCTTTTCAAAATTCAATCTCTTACCCTATTTTATATTTGTTCTTTTTGTCTCTGGCCTTCCATTCTGCTTTGCCTCTCTTCTTACAGTATCTCTCATTTCCTTACCTTGTTCTTATATGCAACCAATCTTTCTAACCTTGCTTCTCTTCCACATTTTTTTTTCTAAATAATTTTCTTTCCTTCATTTAATTAATGAATACCAATTTTCCCATCGACATAAAAAAATTAAATCTCTCCCTCCTTAATCTATGCTGAAAATCTGTGAAACTCACCTGACAAAGAGGGTTGAGAATGGCTGCACACTGCTGACGCGAGCACCTAAGGGGCTCATAGTGAATTGGGGGCAGGTCCTCTCTCTTCTTAAGAGGTGTGTACATAGCACCCACTGGTACTACCATGCGGGTTGCCTCTATACGACTTGAAGGCCACACATTCCAGGAAAACCGTACACCCTTGGTAGGAATAAATTTTTTAAATCAATATTCTATAGTTATAAATCAAATAGACAAACTTTATTTTTACCACATATTACTTCACCAAAAAGTTGTTCTAACATACTTCTTTGCTTTCCTGTGACTCTATAAAGTCCTGATAAGAGCCTTGTTGCTGCTGCTGCTGCTGTGGTTGTTGCTGTTGTTGTGGTTGTGGTTGTGGTTGTGGTTGTGGTTGTGGTTGTTGCTGTTGTTGCACTTGTGTTTGCTGAGCATTATACTGATCTTGATAAACTTGCTGCTGTTGTTGCTGTGGCTGGAACTGTTGTTGTTGCGGTTGTTGTTGTTGGAACTGTTGTTGCTGTGGCTGAAATTGCTGTTGCTGTTGTTGCTGCTGCTGTTGTTGATATTGTTGCTGTTGCCCTTGTTGGGCATAAGCCTGTTGCTGGTAACCATACATCCTACAAAAGAAATTACCATGAAACAACTACTAAAGGAATTACACGAATACTGATAAAACCCACATACACATGACAATTTTAGTGATACAGTCACTTCTTTTGCAAGGCAGCCCTCTACCATCTCCATGGTTGTAAGGACAATTTTTGTTCAGCAATTACCAATGATTCCACCCTAAGGGACAATATTTCAAATAAAAGATGGAGTCATACAAATACCGAGTTAAGGAGGTAGTAGAAAAGAAGGAAAGTAATGTTGAAGTCATTCAGCAATCTTTCTCGAGTAGATAAACTTCCACTCGTAAAAATGATGAACGACTGGTCTACACGGATGTTAATACAATCCATAAGATACTAATTGCAGAAGTTTGATCAAGTTAATTAATCTATCTTGAAAATCATAAAGCACAGAGGACTCAATAGGTCAACAGAGAAGTGGACCAGCTGAAAGGAAGCAAATCTGCTCTGTTCGGTGAAGAGGCGATTCATACACAGCATAATGTTACCAGAGGAAGAAATACAAAGACTAGTGGAGGGAGAGAAAAAGGGATTAGCAGAGGAAGATTGACAGGTACCTGGCTAATTTCTGCTTGTTATAAATACATGATCTGGCTTATTAAAGGGATGGCTGATGCACTTCAGAAAAATGAATGACAAGTTGATTAGTACCAAGTCAAACAGGGTAGACTGCAAGAATGAAGCACCTTAGACTGATTGATTTGCAGTAGCAAAAGCCTCAGCAATTATTCTAAATATACTCAGTTTCACATACACTTACATTGAAGCACTTGCCATTTGAGATTCAAAACTAAACAGGTATCTTCAAGTAGCAAGGGTGACTGCATGAACAACTTTCCCTTAAAAAGTACAATTTCTGTATATTAATTACTTATTATAGGATTCAAGATCAATAAATTAGTATAATATAAATCTTGCAAAAATCTCATTTCTTGAATCTAGAACCTTGGAAGTTACTACATATTTGCTGGTATATAAATGTATCAAATAACTGCTCTGTGTCTAATGCAGCAATATTACAGATAGATGACCAAGCACACACTGTAGGCTAGGGAGACAGATGAGCATATTAGGAAAGTTTACTAGCCACAAAAATTGTTGCAGATAATGAAATTTTGAAAACAAGCTTAATTATTACAAAAAGTTGTGTTAATAATAATGAAATACTGAAAACAAGCAAACTTATCACAGTCTTATCTAAATTGCTTTTAAATTCATGTTTGGTTTTTGCACACACTGTCGTTTCATCCAGTTTGTTCCATATATCCACCACTCTGTGGGGAAAGCTGTTCTTTTTCTGGTCTCTTCTATAATTGTCCTTTTTGAGCTTTCTTCCATGTCCTCTTGTATTTCTCATATCCTAATTTAGTAAGTCTTCTCTATCAAGGACTTCAATACCTCTCATGATTCTATAGATGGTCAACATGTCTCCTCTTTCTCTTCTTTGTTCCAGGGTCGGTAACTCTTAGTTTTGACAATCTCTTTTCATACGATAGTTCTGAAAGTGTGGGGGCCATCTTTATAGTTGCTCTCTGAATTCTTTCAATTTTCCTTATATTCTTTTTGGTACTGGATGACCTTTGCATCACTGCATACGTCAGTCTTGGTCTTATCAGTATGACTAGTATTTTCTTCACCATTTCTATGTCCAAGTAAATGCCACTTTTATTGATCTTAGCAAGTTGTAGGATTCTCCGACAATTTTGTTTATCTGTTTATCATGGGACATGTCCTTTGTGTTGATTACTCCCAGGTCTTTTTCAAATTCCACTTTCTTTACTTACTTTTCACTGATTTTATACTGTCCTGATATCCTGTTTTTACTTTTTCCAAATTCCATCATACTACATTTCTTAATGTTGAAGTCCACTTCCCACTTCTGACTATTCCCCAAGTTTGTTCAGATCTCTCTACAGCAACTCAGTCTATTTCAGAGCTCACTTTTCTCAACAACTTTGCATCATCAATAAAGCTCATGTAACTGTCCACACCCTTGTCCATGTCATTCACATACAGAGCAAACATTATTGGAGCCAGTACTGATCCCTGTGGAACTCCACTAATCATCTCTTCCCAAGTAGAACCCTTATCTCTGAGCATGCAAGAAATCATCCATTCCAGTAATTTACCTTATACCCCTCCTGTGGGTTTTCAGTTTTCCTATTAGTTTTCTATGTGACACTTTATCAAAACTTTTTTGTAGATCTAGGAAAGTACAATTGGCCCATCAGTCCCTTTCCTGTATTATATCTAATAGTCTTGAGTAAAAACAGATCAGATTTGACCATCTTTTTTTGACAACTTTTTCGCAAATTTTAGCTACGGTACATGTAAGGGAAACAGGTCTGTAATTTGTTGGGTCTTCCTTGTTTCCTCTGTATATTGGTACAATGTTGGCCTTTTCCCAGTCTTCTAGTATCTTTCTTTTTCTTAAGCAAACAATTTATATCATATATATTTTGCCTATCAATTTTTCTTAACACTCCTTTAGTATCCAGTTTGCAATTCCATCCAGGCCATGTGATTTCCTGACATCAAGGTTCTTTCTTTCTCCAAGAACCTGTTTTTGGGGGCACTATCAGTTGTCAATGGTGAGTGAAGCCACTTGAATGTCCTTCCATCCCAAAGAAAGAAAACAGTAAACAAGATAGCACATGGGTTGCCACAACTGGCATGGAGGTCAGTGCATTAGTGAATGTTTATCTCTCTGATAAATAGATAAGTATTTATTGATATAACATTATATAACAAGAAAAAAAAAATTCACTGATCTCCTACAGGGGCAAGTTATGAGTATGGGACCATGAATTATCAAACCTATCCCCCCCCCCCTAATAATTGATTATTGATTCAATTATGTAATATGGGAGGAGTTATAATATTTAATACATAGTACTAAGGTGGGATACTGTAAAATTCTATTGCCATAGCTTGCCCTAACCCAGTTTAGTTTCATCATATAGTGTGCAGGGCACACTTTTTAGACACTTCTTAGAAGAGGGAAAAAAAAAGCTTTACACCCCCAAAAATACACTAATTGCCCACCTGATGGCATCTAGGGTTTAGTATAGCAACCTTTTTCACCATGGGCTTTGTTCTTAATGGATTTATTTGTTCTAAAGAAAATTTAACAAATAACATATCATTGGAAACTAACAACTACAGATTTTAAAAATAATTTTGTACTTTCTTCTGAGGATCTCATTTTTGTTGTATTGATTTTTCCAAAATAGTCTTGCTTTTTCATTTCATTTCCACTGCAATTCTATCATTTCAAGGTCAAAGAATCATCAAGCAAATATCATTTTTCTAAATATAGAACTGCCATTTTCATCATCCTTTAAAATTTTAACACGTTTTAGTATTTTTTGGAAGTGCACACCTATGCAGTATAATTTTAGAAAATTAAATACTAATTTTGTAAATTATAATACATTACTGTAATAAATATCTTTCTTGGCAGAAATCAATATCAGAAAACATTGCTAAAACCTGTACAGAAATGAATGAAGTCACTTTGACTCCTTTAGAAGCCATCTTTGTTTTGATAGGACACAGTGGATGCTATCAAAGTTGACTTTTAAGAATAAACTTAGTACAGAATGGGCACATAAGGCAGAATTATATCAGTATGACTTTTCATACTAAGTATATGCCAAGTGTTGCTGCACATACACATACACTACAGGATCAATACCCAACCTTAGTATGTGGTCTTCTTACCCATGTAGATACCTAATGACCAGTACTAAAGGTAAATAGATTCGGAGGTTGGAGATGAAAATGACGACCCTGATGACCTCTAGAATTACAGGCACTGCATTACTACATACAGGTTTTGTCAGGTCAGGTCAGGTTAGGTAGGTTAGGTTAGAATAGACGAATTTATCATACTTTAATTTCTTCAGCCTCCGTCTCTACCAAAACAAAGATGGCGTCTCAAGTAGTCAAAGCAGCTGTGTTGCTTTGTTTATAGCTTTTAGCAACCTTTTCTATTATTAATTTCCACCATGAATAACATATATTACATTGATGTATTATAATTTACAAAATTATTATCTAATTTTCTATTGCTACATTGTGTAGGTATGCGCTTCTAAAAATTTACCCAAGGAGTCTCGACACTCGGCAATGTCTGAGTTGTAGGTAGTGTATCACTTTTAGCAATTTTTTTTTGTAATTGATTTCCTCCACTAAAAACATATATTACATCAATTTATAATTTACAAAATATCTAATTTTCTATTGATATATCGCTTAGGTTCACACTTCTGGAGATTTACCACTACCTAACCTACAGCTATCCTACCTTCTCCACACGACCAAACCAAAAACCACAAAAATGTTACGTAAGCAAGACAAAAATACCATATTATATACCCTTGATGAGTGATTACTGTCCAAAACATTACATTAACCTGACTATGAGGGCAGCGATTAAACTTCAAAGGTAAGAAAATTAAGAACTAAGGAACAGTCCGTGTTTTCAAGTTAAATGGTATGTACCTGCTTGTCACTAGTGGTGGTTCCCCAAGATGAACATTAAAAAAGAATCGTCTTATAGCCCAGGGCCAAGGGACTGACTATAGGCTGGGACCAAGATTTCTGTTATCTTCAATAGTATTTCTTTCATTTATTCACATATGGACAGTTAACAACCAGCAACTACCCACTTTCGACTTCCTCCTCTTACTACCAGCCAATGACAAAGTCCCACATTAATCGAAAAAAGTTTTCTTTTCTTCTCTTTCTTTTCAAAGACATCTACAGGAGACCCCAAGGACCTATGACAGCCATTGTGGGGCTGCAGGTTTCCAGTGAATAAGATTTCAACTGTTACATTACTTATTCCTCTACAACTTTCAACCTGAAGAAACTTTATCAACCCACGACATAATCACTACCGACAATTTTCATGTTATGCCTCTAGTTTATGGAATATCTTCTTGTAAGCACCTTTTACTAACACTTTACCTGCTTCTTATTTGTCTGATTGTGCCACATATACAAAGCTGATGCAATATATCTACTTTACTAATAAGAACTGGTGGAGTCTTGTTCAGGTCAAGGTTGTCTTCTTTGACAGTCTTTAAACGATTATATCAAGTTATTTACCAAACCAATTTTTACAATGCACAGAGGAGCGACGAAACTTTCAACTTCTTTCTTATAATTACCTCTCAACTGGAGAAAGTTGGAATAAATTCCCCACTTATACCGATGAAACTCCCACCACTGTGCAAAACAACCCACTGACCGTACTCCACCATCGAGTTCCACGTAATCGTTGACACGTCTTCTAAAACATAGGTAGTCTTTTAAAACTGCCATATCTCCCTATCATACATTATATCACCTTAATTTACAATTATATATTAAGTTATAATAAAATATTTATATCACATACTGTTGGTGACAGCAAACTTAAAACTGTCTACCAAAACAAACAAAAATATTATGTCAAGTACGGTACATCATTGACGTTCACCAGCAGACGAATTCTACCTGAGCGCTCGATTCGACTGGAATAAAATTTAAAGGTTAAGGTGTGTGTATATATATATATATATACATATATATACATATATATATATATATATATATACACAATATATATATATATATATATATATATATATACATATATATATATATTTATGTATATGCATATATATATACATATACATATATATATATATATATATATATATATACACAATATATATATATATATATGTATGTATGTATGTATGTATGTATGTATGTATGTATGGTTGTATATGGTTGTATATGGATGATGTGATTGCATGAGGAGGAATGGGCGGGGGTGGGCGGTGAGGTAGTATGTGTGAGCAAATTTTGACGCAGCCCGAAGGGATTTCTCCCCGTCCTCTCCTTATATGCAAGGGGGGACGGAGAGGGGGGGTCGCCGATTAAATGAAGCGGCCTTGCTGTGGATGTGCTGTGTCTTGCGACACTGCTTCTGACCCAGGGCGGTGGGCAAGGTGCAGGGATGACCCGTCATCCAGGAGGTGCTCAGATGAGAGGGAGGGTGGGAGGGGTGTGGAGTGTATTCAGGGATGAAATGGGTGGGAGTGTTTTTATGCCTTTCCCTTTTTGGCTACCTCCCTTGTAAGGGGGAAAAAGCCTTGGTATATGTATGTATATGTATATATGCAGAAAGATCACTAAAACAACACGTGATCCACAAATTTTGCTGGTAACCATTAAGGAAATCGGAAGGGAACAATAATTCCCAAGCGCTTTCGTGTTATTCACTTCTTCAGGGGAATACAGAAAAGTTTGTGTTACAAAGAGGTTTAAAAGTAACAAGATTATACACTAGGAAAGGAACTGGCATTGTACAAGTTGCCACAAGATTATACACTAGGAAAGGAACTGGCATTGTACAAGTTGCCACAAGATTATACACTAGGAAAGGAACTGGCATAGTACAAAAAGTCACGAATGAAGAAGAATAAATCTTAGTACAAAAAGTCACGAAAAAGAAAGCTAGAGAACAATACAATTCACCAAATTAATTTTAGTCACAACTTGATTACAATTTTTTTAATGATAAATTTATCTAAGTTATAAATGCCATTACTGATATTAAGATTACAACCTTCAGAATGTTTTATAATACTACTTTCTATTATGTTTCTATTGACAAATGACTTACAAGAAATAACAACGGAAGCATTAGTCCAATTAATACAATGATTGAAATTTTCATGTGAACAAATAGAGCATTGGATTCTTGTGTTATTTGGACACTATATTTATGTTGTTTAATTCTAGTTGATAGTTCTTTGCTCGTTTGTCCAATGTAACACTTTTCACAATCTCTGCAAGGGATTTTGTATATGCAGCCATCAGAATCAGCGGGAGAATTCTTAATTATTAATTTCTTAAAAGTACATGGGTTATTAAAAGCTACTGTAATATTCCATGTTTTCAGTAGATGAGGAACTTGAGAAAGATTGTTACTGTAAGGTAATACTAAAAGGTTCTTAGTGTCAAAAGGGGGAGGGGACTGATTCCTATAAAAAGTTTTTTTTTCGCCAAAGACAGAGCGTTATCTAAAAATGTTCTAGGGTACTTAAATCCTAAACCTAGGTTAACAATAGACTCAAATTCTTCATCAACGAATTCCGGGCTGCATATATGCATATACATATATTACAATAGTAAGGTAGCAGGTCCTCTTTCAGGCAGATATGATTAAACTTTGCAGCAGCTTCTGCATTCTCGAGTTTCTTGCAGACATGTTCAACTTTTCTAATACTTGAACGTTGAATATCGTTGAGCTGTCTTATTATGTGTCCAAACTTCATTTGGAATGGATGTAAAGACAATACTAACTTCTTAATTTTAATAGTAGGGCTTTCGCCTACCTTTAGGCATCTTCAGTACAAATTGAAGAATAGCCCTAGCCAGCGAACCCCGGTATTCCAACGTAGCCACCTTGTGTACGAATACACATGTAAAAAAAGGAACTGTGAAACCCTTAATGGAAAGTACACAGGGTCGACTACAACAAAACTGTCAAGACGCCTCACCCTTCACCTCTCTAATGGAGCCATAAAACTTCACCACATTGACACACATCAATCCCCAGTTACAAGGAAGGATCTGGAAGAAGGAATCATCATTCTACAAAAGGAATCAACTACAGGCGCCTTCTCATCTTAGAAGTACTTCACATTAAAAGAAACAAATCCCACCATGATCAAACAAAATCCCGACCAATTTATCATTCCTACTTCTAAGTATATAGATCGCAGGCATAGGTTCACCGTTGACCCAGTGGGCGGAGCTTCAGATCCTGTCTCCTGAGTGACTGTCCTCATCCCCGTCTCTCCTAATGTTCCATATGTTTTTGTATATATTGTCACCTTTATTCTCTGTACTCAATTTGTACTGAAGATGCCTAAAGTTAGGCTAAAGCTCTACTAGTAAAATTAAGAAGTTAGTATTGTCTTTACATCCATTCCAAATGAAGTTTGGACACATAATAAGACAACTCAACGATATTCAACGTTCAACGATTAGAAAAGTTGAACATGTCAGCAAGAAACTCGTGAATGCAGAAGCTGCTGCAAAGTTTAATCATACACACACACACACACACACACACACACACGCACACACACACACACACACACGCACACACACACACACACATATATATATATATATATATATATATATATATATATATATATATTATATATATATATATATATATATATATATATTTTTTTTTTTATATAATGGAAGAGATGGCAGTAAGGGGAAGATGGGCAGAATATTTTAGGGAGTTGCTAAATGTGAAGGAGGATAGGGAAGGAAAGATAGCTGCAGTGGGAAATGCGAAGAAAATGAGAGTGATGAGTGAGGAGAATGGAGGAGAAATAGGGAAGGATGAGGTGAAGGCAGTTGTAAAGATGATGAAAGCAGGTAAGGCACCTGGTCTGGATGGATGCCATGCAGAATGTCTGAAAAAGGGAGGTTCAGTGATGGTGGACTGGTTGGTGAGGTTATTTAATGTTTGCTGGAGAGAGGGTAGAGTACCGGAGGACTGGAGAAGTGCCTGTATAGTTCCTCTTTACAAGGGAAAAGGGGACAAGTGTGAATGTAGTAGTTTCAGAGGGATTAGCCTGTTAAGTGTAGTAGGGAAGGCTTATGGGAGGATCTTAATTGAGAGGATTAGGAGAGGAACAGAAGGAGTAATTGGTGAGGAACAGTGTGGTTTTAGGACAGGTAGAGGTTGTGTAGATCAGATCTTTGTGGTAAGACAGATATGTGAGAAAGCTATAGGTAAGGGGAAGGATGTTTTTTGGGCTTTTATGGATCTGGAAAAGGCTTATGATAGGGTAGACAGAAAGGCACTGCGGGAGGTTATGCAGATTTATGGGATAGGAGGAAAGCTTTTGGGAGCTGTCAAGAGTTTTTATGAGAGTAGTAGAGCTTGTGTCAGGATTAGAAATGGAGAGAGTGAGTGGTTTGAAGTAAAGGTGGGACTTCGTCAAGGATGCGTTATGTCACCCTGGCTGTTCAACTTATACATGGATGGGGTGGTGCGAGAGGTGAATGCTAGGGTAGTGGGTGAGGGATTGGAGATGGTTAAAGAAAATGGAGAAAAGTGGGATGTGAGCCAGTTATTGTTTGTTAACGACACTGTGCTTGTGGCAGGGGCAAAGGAGGGATTGAGGAAGCTGGTGGCAGAGTTTGGGAGAGTATGTGATAGAAGAAAGCTAAAGATAAATGTGGGTAAAAGTAAGGTGATGAGATGTACAACGGGTGAAAGTGGCAGTAGACTGGAAGTGAACATTAAGGGAGAGCGACTGGAGGAAGTGGATAGTTTTAGATACTTGGGTGCGAGTGTAGCAGGAAAAGGTGGAGTGAAGGTGGAGGTAGAATGTAGATTGAGAGAAGCGAGTAAATGCCTTGGTGGATTAAAGAGTGTAATGAGGAATAGACATTTGGGAATGGATGCGAAGAGGAGACTGTATGAAGGAGTGATTGTGCCAACAGCACTGTATGGGGCAGAAACGTGGAACATAAGAGAAGAAGAGAGAAGGAGTTTGAATGTGTTTGAGATGAGGTGTCTGAGAAGTATGGTGGGGGTTACTAGGCTAGATAGAGTGAGAAATGAGGAGGTGAGGAGGAGAACAGGAGTGAAAAAGGATTTGGGAGATAGGGTTGATGAAAGAATATTAGGATGGTTTGGACACATGGAAAGAATGAGTGAAGAAAGACTAGTAAAAGAGGTATGGAAGGCAGATGTGGAGGGAGTGAACATGAGGGGACGTCCTAGGATGAGGTGGATGGATGGGGTGAAGGGGGCTTTGGGGAAGAGGGGAATGTCTGTTGAGGAAGGAAGGGAGAGGACGAAAGACAGAGGTGAGTGGAGAATGGTTGTATATGGATGATGTTGTGATTGCATGAGGAGGAATGGGCGGGGGGGGGGGGTAGTATGTGTGAGTAAATTTTGACGCAGCCCGAAGGGATTTCTCCCCGTCCTCTCCTTATATGCAAGGGGGGACGGAGAGGGGGGGTCGCCGATTAAATGAAGCGGCCTTGCTGTGGATGTGCTGTGTCTTGCGACACTGCTTCTGACCCAGGGCGGTGGGCAAGGTGCAGGGATGACCCGTCATCCAGGAGGTGCTCAGATGAGAGGGAGGGTGGGAGGGGTGTGGAGTGTATTTAGGGATGAAATGGGTGGGAGTGTTTTTATGCCTTTCCCTTTTTGGCTACCTCCCTTGGAAGGGGGAAAAAACCTTGGTATATGTATGTGTATATATATACATATATATACATATATATATATAAATATATATATATATATATTTGTATATATTATATACATATATATTTATATATATATTTATATATATGTATATATATATGCAAAGTAGACCACTTGGAAAAAGAAACTAACGAAGCAGAGCGCTTTCGTATATTACATCTTCAATGCACTGAAGATGTAATATACGAAAGCGCTCTGCTTCGTTAGTTTCTTTTTCCAAGTGGTCTACTTTGCATAAGTGAACACACGTACCCGTGTTCTTATTAGTATATATATATATATATATATATATATATATATATATATATATATATATATATATATATATATATATATATATATATATGAGTGGAAGGGCGATGAGCTAAACACAGAGAACAGTTGGAGTTTTATTTATTGACGTTTCGTCCTTACCAGGACATTCTCAAAGTACTTTGAGAATGTCCTGGTAAGAACGAAACGTCAGCGAATAAAATTCCAACTGTTGTCTGTATTTAGCTCACTGCCCTTCCACTCATTTGTCTTCCATACTTCAATATATATACAGTATATATATATATATATATATATATATATATATATATACATACATATACACACACATATATATATACATATATATATATATACATACATACATATACCAAGGCTTTTTCCCCTTACAAGGGAGGTAGCCAAAAAGGAAAAGGCATACAATCATTTCCACCCATTCCATCCCTGAATACACTCCACACCCCTCCACCCTCCCTCTTATCTTAAATATATATATATATATCTTTAAATATATATATATATATATATATATATATATATATATATATATATATATATCACTTGGACAAAATGTAGTGGCACATTTATAAATATTAATCACGAAGAACCCACAGTCAGAATAAAAGAAAACTTAAGAGAAAGTATAACTTCTATATTTTGGCTAATGAATATAACCCTCTTCAGGAAAGTACAGGTTACAAGAAATGATAGAGACATAAATACATTTGAGATGTAAGTGGAGTAGGAACAGGTATAGCTAGACACAAGACATTCCGTCACGCAAGGCGGAGTCAGAAGAGAGGGGATGTATGGTTAGAGATGTGGGATCAGAAGGGATGCGGGGTCAGGAGTGGTAGAGGAGCGGGGTCAGGAAAATGAAGATTTTTAATCAAACTGCTCATAGTTAGCCGTGAGATTATATCTGAGGACCATTGACTTTTGGTTGGTGTCATGCGGAATGTCTTAAAAATATATATATATAAAAGAAAAGTACAGTCATGATGGACTGGCTGGTGAGATTGTTTAATGTTTGTCTAAAAGAGGGTAGAGTGCTGGAGTGTTGGAGGAGTTCCTGTATAGCTCTGCTTTACAAGGGAAAAAGAGACAAGTGAGAGTGTAGTAGTTTCAGTGGGATCATGTTTGTTGAGTGTAGTTGGGAAGGTTTATGGGAGGGTTTTGATTGAGAGGATTAGGCGAGGAACAGGGGGAGTAATTGGTGAGGAACAGTGTGGGTTTAGGACAGGTAAGGGTTGCGTGGATCATATTTTTGTGGTTTGGCAGATATGTGAGAAAGCTGTAGGAAAAGGTATGGATGCTTTTTAAGCTTTTATGGATCTGGAAAAGGCTTATGACAGGGTAGACAGGAAGGCACTGTGGGAGGTACTGCAGATATATGGGATAGGAGGAAAGCTGTTAAGGGTAGTCAAGAGTTTTTTGCGAGAGTAGTAGAGCTTATGTTAGGATTAGAAATGGAGAGAGTGAGTGGTTTGAGATAAAGCTAGGACTTCGTCAGGGATGTGTTATGTCACTCTGGCTGTTCAATTTATACGTGGATGGGGTGGTGCGAGAGGTGAATGCAAGGGTAGTGAGTCACGGATTAGAGATAGTTAAAGAAAATGGAGAAAAGTGGGAGATAAGCCAGTTGTTGTTTGCTGACGACACTGCGCTTGTGGCAGGATCAGAGGAGGGGTTGAGGAAGTTAGTGACAGAGTTTGGGAAGGTGTACAAAAGAAGGAAGTTGAAGATAAATGTGGATAAATGTAAGGTGATGAGATGTACAAGGGGAGACTGTGAGTGTTAAGGGAGAGAGACTGAAGGAAGTGGATAGCTTTAGATACTTAAGTGCGAATGTAGCGGAAAAGGGAGGAGTGGAGGTGGAGGTAGAATGTAGATTGAGAGAAGCGAGTAAATGCCTTGGGGATTAAAAGGTGTAATGAGAAATAGACATCTGGGAAAGGATGCTAAGAGGAGATTGTATGAAGAAGTGATTGTGCCGACAGCACTGTATGGGGACAGAAATATGGAACATAGCAGAGGAAGAGTTTGAATGTGTTTGAGATGAGGTGTCTGAGAAATATGATAGGGCTTACTAGGGTGGATAGACTGAGGAACGATGAGGTGAGGAGGAGAACGGGGGTGGAAAGGGAGTTAGGAGATAGGGTTGAAGAAAGATTATTGGGATGGTTTGGACAAATGGAAAGAATGAGTGAAGAAAGATTAATAAAAGATGTGTGGAAGGCAGCGGTGGAAGGAGTGAGCATGAGAGGTGCGACCAAGGATGAGATGGATGGATGGGATATAAGGGGCATTTTAGGAAAGAGGGGAATGTCTGTTAAGAAAATGAAGGGAGAAGACAGTAGATAGGGGTGAATGGCGAATGGTTGTGTATGGATGATGCTGGGATGAATGGAAAGGAGTGGATGGGGGATGGGTGGGGTGAGGGAGTATGTGTGAATAATAAATTGACACAGCCCGACGGGATCCTTCCCGTCTTCTCTTTTTCTGCATGAGGTGGGGACGGGGGTCGCCGATTAAATGAAGCAGCCTAGCCTCACTGTGGATGTGCTGTATCTTGCTACACTGCTTCTGAACCAGGGCAGTGGGCGAGATGCAAGGCAGACGTCATCCAGGAGGAGCCAAGATAAGAGGGAGGGAGATGGGTGAATGGGAGTTGAGTATGTAGGGGATGGAATTAGTGGGAGTGGGTTTTATGTCTTTATTTTTGGCTACCTCCCTCGTAAGGGAGAAATAGCAGTTGGCAGATGTATGTATGTATGTATATATATATATATATATATATATATATATATATATATACATGTGTGTATATATGTGTATGTGTGTGTGTGATTAACTATGGTCCTAAATTACGTGTTGGACTCGTGATCGCCAGTTAATAACCTCCAGGATAAGAGCTCAGAGCTCTTATGACCGATCTATGGGTCATACTGTGACCTTGCACGTGTGGTGGACAAGTCCCCCACATGTGCTTCGACGCGGTATTTTGGCTTATAGCATCGCCGCCGCAGAAATGGGATGGACCAGGAATGGATATAGTGTGTAGAAGTAGCTGGCCTTCGGCCTTACATTAATTGTGTGTAGGTTAAGTCTATAGTACACCTGTACTACATGCATTTGTATCCTCTTGAAAGCACAACCTAAGCCCTGCCGAGCCATGTTTCGGTCAGGATGGGTCGTGTGCTACTTTAACGTGCGCATGAGTCCTATATAAGGATGCCAGAAGATTTTGGTGTCCCCAGTTAGTTCCTTTCCGTATTTGTACCAGCAGTGCCCGACCCGAGGCTCGCGGTCACTTTTGTGGTTTAGGGCAGGGCTCCAAGCCCTGCCCGCCGACCCAGCCTAGGTCGACACTCACGCTAACCAGAATAAAGCCACGAAACTCACCCGAGTCTCCTTCACTCCCTCGGTACCTAAGCGCAAGTAACATTCACGTAATGTTACACATGCACACACACACACAACTCCCCGCCCACGAGAGTTGGAGTAACACCCCACAGCGAAGCGATACTGAAATTATTTCAGCCCTGAGCGGGAATCGAACCCGGACCGCCGTAATGGCAGGCAAGAACTTTCATCACAACGCCACGAGGTGTGTGTATTCACCATGGTCGTTTTGGATCACGTGTTGGACTCGTGATCGACAGCTATTTCCCTCCCGGAAGAGAGCTCAGAGCTCGTATGGCCGATCTATGGGTAATGCTGTGACCTCACATGCACACACGCACACAACTCCCCGCCCACGAGAGTTGGAGTAACGACTCGAAGCGCAGTGATACTGAGATTATTTCAGCCCTGGGAAGGATTCGAACCTGGACCGCCGTAGTGACAGCCGGAGACTACCAACCGCGCCACCGAGTCGTGTGTGTGTGTGTGAAGGTGTGCAAAAGAAGGAAGTTGAAGATAAATGTGGGTAAAAGTAAGGTGATAAGATGTCCCGCCTTTGTATCTCGCAGTGTCTAGTTTGCTTTTAAACTCATGAATGGTTTTTGCGCACACAATTTCATTGTCCAGTTTGTTCCAAGTGTCCACCACTCTATGTGGAAAACTGTTTTTCTTCAGATCTCTTCTGAAGCTATGTTTTTTTTCATGTCCTTTTGTGCTTCTCTTGTCCCAGTTTTAACAAGTCCTCTCTATCGAGTATTTCTGTGTGTGTGTGTGTGTGTGTGTGTGTGTGTGTGTGTGTGTGTGAGCGCACACGCGTGTATACCTAATTGTAGTATATAGGAAAGGAGTAACGTTCGTGGGGTCCCGTCTCCCGCTCTCCAATCTATCATGTCCAGCTCCAACTTAATCTATATCCGTGATTTCCAATTGTCTCGTTTAGATCTGAATTCATGTATTATTCCGGCTTGGGTCGTATCTATTTTATCATTCCAAGAAAGAGTATTGGGGTGGTTTGGACACATGGAAAGAATGAGTGAAGAAAGATTAGTTAAAGAGGTGTGGAAGGCAGAGGTGGAAGGAGTGAACATGAGGGGGCGACCTAGGATGATATGGATGGATGGATGGGATGAAAGGGACATTGGGAAAGAGGTGAATGTCTGTTGAGGAAGGACGGGAGGGGACAGAAGATAGGGGTGAATGGCGAATGGCTGTGTATGGATGATGCTGTGATGCACGAGGGGGAGTGGGTGGGGAATGGGGGCGAGGTATTATGTGTGAAAAATAAATTGACGCAGCTTGAGAAGGGATTTCTCCCCGTATTCTCCTTTTCTGCATGAGGGGACGGAGAGAGGGTCGCCGATTTAATGAAGCAGCCTTACTGTGGATGTGTTGTGTCTTGTGACACTGCTTCAGCCCCAGGGCAGTGGGCGAGATGCAAGGATGACCCGTCATCCAGGAGGAGCCAAGGTAAGAGGGAGGGAGGGAGGGGTGTGAATGGGAGTGGAGTTTGTGGGAATGGAATGGGTGGGAGTGGTTTCAATGCCTTTGTTTCTTGGCTACCTCCCGTGTAAGTAGGAAAAAGCCTTTGGTATATGTATGTATGTATGTATGTATGTATGTATGTATGTATGTATGTATGTATGTATGTATGTATGTATGTATGTATGTATGTATGTATGCATGTATGTATATATGTATGTATGTACAGTATGTAAGTACTTATGCATTTACATGAAAACTTCACTGCGTTTTGTGTGTGACTCGTGGTCGATAGCTACGAGTCTTAGCTATAACCCTCCCTGATGAGACCTCATATCTCTTGTATGGTCCTATGTATCGGTAATGTTGTGACCTCACACGCACGCGCGCGCGCCCACACACAAAATCTGTGACGGATCGCAGTGTAGCGTCGCGTAGCCGAAATTTTCAGCCCTGGGGAGGTTTGAACTCGGGTCGTTAAATTAACGGTCGAGCGCAGTACCCCTACATTGTAGTCTTGGATCACGTGTTGCACTCGTGATCGACAGCTATTACCCTCCCGGATGAGAGCTCATATTATGACTCATCTATGGTTAATGCTGTGACCTTACGCGCGCGCACACACACACGCATGCACGCACACACACACACACACACACACACACACACACACATACACACACACACTCGGTGGCGCGGTTGGTAGAGTCCTCGACTGTCCCTACGGCGGTCCGAGTTCGAATCCTGCCCGGAGCTGAAATTATTTCAGTATCGCTGCGCTGCGAGTTGTTACTCCAACTCTCGTGGGCAGGGAGTTGGGTGTGTGTGTCCGTGTAAGGTCACAGCGTTACCCATAGATCGGTCATACGAGTTCTGAGTTCTCTTCCGGGAGGGAAATAGCTGTCGATCACGAGTCCAACACGTGATCCAAAGACCAAGGTGAATCACACACACACACACACAAAACTCCCACGTTGGAGTAACGGTTCGCAGCACAGCGATACTGAAATAATTTCAGCCCTGGGCGAGATTCAAACTCGAGCCGCTATAGTAGCTGTTGCGAACGCTACCACTGCGCCATCGAGCTGTGTGATTCACCATGGTCTTGGATCACGTGTTGGACTCGTGATCAACAGCTATTTCCCTCCCGGAAGAGAGCTCAGAGCTCATATATGACCGATCTATGGGTAATGCTGTAACCTTACACGCAAACACACCCAATTCCCCGCCCACGAGAGTTGGAGTAACAACTCGCAGCGCAGCGATACTGATTTTATTTCAGCCCTGTGCGGGATTCGAACCCGGACCGCCGAAGTGGCTGCCGGGAACTCTACCACCACGTCATCGAGTCGTGTGATTCAACATTGTCTTGGATCACGTGTTGCACTCGTGATCGATAGCTATTACCTCTCGGGAGAGAGCTCATAGTTCATATGATTCACCTTGGTTTATCTTGGTCTTTGGATCACGTGTTGGACTCGTGATCGACAGCTATTTCCTTCCCGGAAGAGAGCTCAGAGCTCGTATGACCGATCTATGGGTAATGCTATGACCTTACACGCACACACACACCCAACTCCCCGCCCACGAGAGTCGGAGTAACGACTCGAAGCGCAGAGATACTGAAATAATTACAGCCCTGGGCAGGATTTGAACCAGGTACCACCGGCATCATCGTAATGGCAGTCTAATACTCTACCGACCGCGCTACCAAGTCGTGTGTGTGTGTTTGTGTGGGTGTGTGATTGTGTGTGTGCATTTACCTAATTGTAGTATACAACAAAGAAGCAACGCTCGCTAGGTCCCGTCTTCTATTCTCTAATTTTCTAACATACCTAGACTCAAATTCATATACGGTTCCAACTTAATCTATATCTTTGATTTCTAATTATCATATTTAGATTTGAACTCATGTATTGTTTGAGCTTGGGCTATATCACCTTCTAAACTATTCCTCATATTTATACATTTATATGGAAAGATATTTCTTCATATCCTTTCGACATGTGATCTTTTTTAATTTACTTCCATGACCTATTAAAGCCCTCCCATCTTTAATCAGATCTCTTGTATTAATGCAAACTATCACCATTATTGACCTGAACAGTGTAATCATGTCACCCCTTTCTCTTCGAACTTTCAGAGTTGGCAGACCCAGTAATTTTAGTCTTTCCTCATATGGTTTATCTGTCAGGCTGGGGACCGTTTTAGTTGCCGCCATTTGTATTCGCTCAGTCTTGCTTATATCCTTCACTACGCATATTCCAGTCTTGGATGTATCAATGTTTGGATGAGTTTTTCCATCATTTCTTCATCCATATAACAGAATGCCACTTTAATCTTCTTGTGTAGGCCTTATGGTCTCTTGCAGTCTCCTTCATTCTTATGTTCTTTTATGTCTCTCCCACAATCCTGCTGATATGCCTGTCAGGTGACAGGTTGTCGTCTTTTATCAACACTCCCAACTCTTTCGCCTCTTTTGCTTTTGCAGTGCGTTCGCTTCCTAAGGAATCGTTTAAGGATGACCTTTTTCAGTATTTTGCATTTTTTGTATTTAATTTCAGTTCCCATTCTTGGCTCCATGCAAAAATAGTATCTAGATTTCTTTTGCAATATTCTACCATTCTCATTTTTCAATCTTCTCGTGATTTTTGCATCATCTACAAACATGCTGGCATAATTTGTTGTTCCTTCCATCATGTCATTAATTAACATAGACAAGAAGCATTATTGGTGCAAGCACTAAACCTTATGGAACTCTGCTCGTTCCTACTCTTCAGGTTGAAATTTTGTCCTATTACTACAGTCCTCATGTATCTTTCTTTCCTTGTGTGTGTGTGTGTGTGTGTATTTACCTAGTTGTATTTTGAGGGAAGGGGAGCTACGCTCGTAGTGTCCCGCCGTTGTATCTCGCAGTGTCTAGTTTGCTTTTAAACTCATGAATGGTTTTTGCGCACACTATTTCATTGTCCAGTTTGTTCCAAGTGTTCACCACTCTATGTGGAAAACTGTTTTTCTTCAGATCTCTTCTGTAGCTATGTTTTTTTCCTTTCCATGTCCTCTTGTGCTTCTCTTGTCCCAGTTTAACAAGTCCTCTCTATCGTGTGTGTGTGTGATTCATCCTCCTTGATCACGTGTGGACTTGTGATGGACATCTATCTCCAAGATAAGGGAGATAATATATTACCCGATCTACTGAAAACACTGTGATTTGTATATATGTAGGCAAAATTCATTTGTTTATAATTAAAACATTCCAAATATTGTATGAACAGGGTGGAATGTACCAAACTTGAAACTGTCATAGTATCTTGATAGGCATGAGGATTTGCTGAACTAGATATTTTGAGACTTTGATTATAAAAAAAAAATCTTGATAATTTATCTTAAGTATACATATACAACCAAGTTTCAGGTGACTAATAGCGGGTGGAGTTGTCATTTCAAGTGGAAAAGGGTTAGAATTCTTTAGTCCTAGCACATTTTCTATCCGAATAGATTGGATTAATTTTTGGTAAATCAACAAGAAAATGTCTAACTTATGGGTCGGTGAATAAGCAAGCCTAAATTTCATATGAATTTTGAATATAACTCATTATCTCTATATCGAATCCGATTATGTTCGATTACGATTGCGTTAAATGTGGCAACAGCGTTTGACGTGACGTCACAAACATGGCGTAGTCAAGGGGGCAATTGTCTCTGTCCGTTCCCGTGTTTTACTTGGATTTTAGCTTTAAAAACGTTCACAACGAAGTGATACATATCTCACAAAGTGTAATAATGTAGTGAAATTTTTGAGTTGTGAGAGTTTTAGTGACAAGATGAGTGGAAGAAATATTATACCCCGAGAATTAAGTGGTAGGTATACAGATTGAGGTGTTCAAATGTAAACAACACTGACGGCTCAAAGAAATTCTACTGATAGCAATGACTTCATTAAGTGAAGATTAATTGGTTTTATTGATATATTTTCTTACACCCAATTCCCCATATGTTAGTATTTGTCGGTAATGTGTTCAGCTTTACTTCAGCAGGCGAAAGGGTTGATTGTGTCATGAATACATTTACCTCACTTGGGAGGCAGCCGTGCCTACTCATTATTTGCAAAGGGTAAGGGCATGTACTGTTAATGCAAGTCGGTCTTTCTCATAGGATACGAATAGCTTGGAGTTTGATTCGAACAGCCAGGAACCTCATGCTTCATTATGTTGCAAAAAATAGATCGTTCAAGAAGTTTTTTTGTGCATACTGTATTATAGCTTTATTAGAGTTGGTAGTACTTTGATATCCTTTCGTAATTTGTTCCTTAAAGTCATTTACGGTATTTGTTCATGTAGTGACTGGATGGGAATGTTCTTGGGTAGCTGTAAAGAGTAAATAACATCTTCAACTCTGTAAATAGCTTGAGAAAGTGGGCTGTCAATGGGTGTATGGGCATTTGTTTTTCATTGAGGTACGGTGTCCATTTGCTCTAGATTAAGACTGATGTGTACACATTGAATATGATATTGAATGTATGAACATGATTATATAACTTGGAAAATTATAAAGTAACCTAGTTGGCTGAACATAAAATTTAGGGGTATTTTTACAAAAGTGCACACCAATGTGATGTAGACAGAAAATTAAGTAATTTGTTAAATTTTTAGAAGTGTACATGTATGCGATATAGCAATAGAAAATTAAATAATTTTGTAAATTATAATATATCAACGTAGTATTGTTCTTGACAGAAATCAATAATAGAAAAAGATCATAAAAGCTATAAAGAAACAAACATATCTGCTTTGACTACTTGAGACACCATCTTTGTTTTGGTAGAGGTGAAGGTTGAAGAAATTAAAGTATGATAAATTTGTCTATTCTAACCTAACCTAACTTACCTAATTAACCTAACCTAAGTATGTAATCTAACCACCTAACCTAACCTGCATTTAGTAAAGCGGTACTAATAATTCTAGAGGTCATCGAGTCATTGCCATCATCATCTCCCACCTCTGAATGTATGAAAACAAAGATGGTGTCTAAAGGAATGGATGTAACTTTGTTTCTGCTATTAGTAATGTTTTCTGATATTGATTTCTGCCAAGAAAAATATCTATTACATTGATTTATTAAAATGTTCAAAATTAACATTTAGTTTTCTAATGTTATACCATGTAGGTATAATTTTCTAAATTATAACACATCACTGTAATATATGTTTTTCTTGGCAAAAATCAATTACAAAAAAAAGTTGATAAAAGCAAGTACATTGCTGAATGAAGCTGTGATCATAGGATTGAGACACTATATTGTCTGTCCAGCCCCACTAAAATTAAGTACACTACTGAATGAAGCTGTGATAATAGGATCTGGAATATTCCCTAAGTACTTCCGTCAGTACCTCACACAGTACATATTTTTAAAACAGTGCTACAGAGCTGAGATTCATGCACTTCTTAAAGCTATGCAACTCCTGTACACCCCTCAGTCCAAATGGATACCAAAACAAACCATCAACATCCCAGACAACGATGACCCTGATTACCTATAGGATTGCAGGTGTTGCATTAGTAAATGCATGTTAGGTTAGAATAGACAAATTTATCATACTTTAATTTCTTAGACCACCACATCTCAACCATCCCTAGCGGCTCCATTTTTAAGTGTATTGCTTTTAGCAACCCTTTCTGTTAATGATTTCATTCAAGAAAAACATATATTACAGGGATGGGTACATTTTAATAAATGCACACCTAGTAATAGAAAATTAGATAATTTTGTAAATTATAATACATCAACATAATATACATTATTCTTGGCAGAAATTAATAACAAAGTTGCAAAAAGCTATACACAAACAAATGTAGCTGCTTCAATTGCTTGAGACACCATCTTTGTTTTGGTAGATGCAGAGATCAAAGAAATTAAGGTATGATAAATGCATCTATTCTAACCTAACCCAACATAACCTACCTACCTACCTAATTTAACCTGCATTTAGTAATTTGGTACTTGTAATTCTAGAGGTCATCAGGGTTGTCATTGTCATCTTTGACCTCCAAATCTATCAAAAGAAAGATGGTGTCTATAGGATTTGACAAAATGTGGGTAAATTATTAGAATGGATGGAAGATTTCCTGACTGGGAGAAAAATGAGAGTAGTAATTAGAGACAAATATTCAAAATGGGAAGAAATGATAAGTGGTGTTCCACAAGGGTCAGTACTGGCTCCAATCATGTTTGCCATATACATAAACGACATGGATGAAGGCGTTGAATGTTATATGAATTTCTTCGCAGATGATACAAAAATATTAAAGAAAGAACAGAAGAGGACTGTGATTCATTATAATCAGACCTGGACAAAATCTGGAAATGGACTCGAAAGTGGGAAGTGAACTAATATATCAAGAAATGTAGCATACTGGAGTTTAGAAAAAGCAAAAACAGAATTTAAAAAAATTACAAAATTGGTAAAGAAGAAATAAAAAAAGTGCACTCGGAAAGGGACCTTGGAGTACTAATCAGCAAAGACATGGCACCAGATATACATATAAACAAAATAGTCGGTGAAACCTACAACCTATTAAGGTCAATGAAAGTGTCATTTGACTACTTGGATGAAGAAATGATTAAAAAGATATTAGTTACATTGATTAGACTAAAGCTGGAATATGCAGCGACACTATGGACACCTAGTACTAAAAAGAATATAAGGAAACTAGAAAGAATACAGAGAGCAACAACAAAGTTGGCACCAGGTCTTCCCAAATTAATATACGAACAAAGATTATTGAAATTGGAACTACCAACACTAGAGCAGAGAAGAGAAAGAGGTGATCTACTGACTATATTTAGAATCATGAAAGGAATGGAAATCCTTGACAGGAATGATTTACTTAAAAATGACAATGGAAAAACAAGAGGTCATGAAAAGAAACTCAAAAAGGATAACTATAGAAGAGATCGGAAAAAGAATAGCTTCCCACACAGAGTGCTGGATATATGGAATAACTTAGATAAAGAAACAGTGTGTGCAAATACTATTCAAGATTTTAAGAAAAAACTTGATGCTGAAAGATACAAAGATGGGTCACTACGATCATAGCTCCCTTCCCGTGTAATACAACTAGGTAAATTGTGCATAGCTTTTAGCAACATTTTCTGTTATTGATTTCCTCCAAGAAAAATGTTTACATTGGTGTATTATAATTTATAAAATTAATATATAATCTAATGCTATATCGGATAGGTTTGTACTTCTAAAAGAATACCCATGGTTGTGTTAAAATTCACAAAAATAATGTTTAATTTTCTAATGCTATATCACATAGGTGTACACTTCCAAAAAATTACTGTTAGGATTTAGTGGTATTTTTTATGATGAACAGCATGTGGTTGCAGTTTGAAAATCTTATTTTAATGTAATTTAATAAGCCACCTTTAAATCAATCCTCATTTCTATTGGAACCTGCATTTGTTGTGTATATATATATATATATATATATATATATATATATATATATATATATATATATATATATGTATATATGTATATATATATATGTACTGTATGTATGTAAATATATGTGTGTATGTGTATATGTATATATATATATATATATATATATATATATATATATGTGTGTGTGTGTGTGTGTGTAATGTAAATATATATATTGTGCAGAATCCACAGGGAAATAAAATACTAAATGTTGTTGTCTATTAAGACATCTTCAGAGTATACATGAAAATCAATAGAGGTAACATATATACAGAAATAAGAAAGAGGAAAAGTCACATCACTAATTATGCAAAATCTTTATTCGCATGTTCAATGTGACATTTATTGTATGTGTATTTACTTAGTTGTATTTTACAGGAAGGGGAGTTATGCTTGTGGTATCCTGTTTTCATATCTTGTTTTATCTAGACTGTTTTTAAATTCGTGTATCGTTTTTGCACACACCACATTCTCATCTAACTTGTTCCAAACGTCTATTACCCTGTGGGGAAAGCTGTTCTTTTTTAGGTCTCTTCTATAACTGTGTTTCTTGATTTTCTTTCCGCGTCCTCTTGTATCTGTACTATCCCATTTTATTATATCCTCGCTATCAGTAGTTTCTATGCCTTTCATGATTCTATGAATAGTTATTAAGTTTCCTCTCTTGTTTGCTCTAATGTCTGTAGCTCAACTTTTGCTAGTCTCTCTTCATATGATAGTTCTGAGTGTTGGTGCCAATTTTGTAATTGCTCTATGTATTCTTTCAAGTTTTGTTATACATTTTTTTGTACTTGGTGACCATGCTGTTGTTGCATACTTCAATCTTAGTCTTATCAAAGTGACTAGTATTTTCTTCACCATTTCTTTGTCCAGGTATGTAAATGCCACTTTGATTGTTCTTTTTAAGTTACAAGTTTCTCCAAAAATTTTGTTTATTTGTTTCTCAGGGGACATATTATTCATAATAATGACTCCCAGGTCCTTCTCATATTCTACTTTTTTAATTTCTTTCTCTCCCAATTTATTTGATCCCACTATTATTTTTTTTTTTGCTTTTTCCAAATTCCATTATACTACACTTCTTAATATTTAATTCCATTTCCCACTTCCTACTCCATTCCCATACTTTATTGAGATCACTCTGTAGCGACTCACTATCTTCTACAATGTTCACTTTTTCAACAATTTTGCATCGTCCACAAAGAAGCTCGTATAACTTTCAATTCCTTTTTCCATATCATTAAAGTAGCAAACATTATTGGGGCCAGAACTGTTCCTTGTGGAACTCCACTAAACACTTCATCCCAATTAGAGTGTTTGTCTCTTATCACCACTCTCATTTTTCTTTCATGCAAGAAGTCTTCCATCCACTTAAGCAGTTTGCCCTGTATTCCTCCTGCAGTTTCTAATTTCTTTAGCAATTTCTTATGTGGCACCTTATCAAAAGCTTTTTTCAGGTCTAGATATGCACAATCAGCCCATCCATCTTTCTTGTATTACATCAATTAGCCTTGAATAGAAACACGTTAAGTTTGTGATGCATGATCGTCCTTGTCTAAATCCAAATTGTCTTGGATTTAGTATGTTGTTTTATTCCAAATGCGTTACCCATCTAATTTTGATCATTCTTTCACTAATTTTAGCTATCGTATATGTAAGAGAGACTGGTCTTCCTTGTTTCCCCCTTTATATATTGGTACTATATTTGCTCTTTTCCAATCTTCTGGAAACTTTTCCTTCTTTCAATGATCTGCTTATTAGAGTACATATTTTGTCTGTTAGTTCATTCCTGCATTCTCTCAAAATCCAGTTTGCCATTTCATCTGGTCCATGCAATTTTCTGACATCGACATTACTCAAGCGATTCATTATTTCATTCCTTGTTACTTCTACCTCTTTCATAGGGGGGACTTTCTCCTCCCACTCGATATCTTTAGGTTGTATGTTATCCCTCATAAACACCGATTTAAAATGCTTGTTCATAATTTCTGCCATTTCTATTTCTTCTGTGTATTCAACTCCTCCTTGTCATAGTTTCTCTAATTCTTGTTTATATTTCAGTTAGTTGTTTACAAATCTGTAAAATAGTTTTGGTTGATCTTTACATTTTTCTATGACATCTTTTTGTATTTTCTCTTTTCTGCTCTGCACACTTGCACATATTCATTTCTATAACGAGTGTATATTTTCCATGTTTCAGATCTTTTGTCTTTTTTTCCATTTTATCCAAGCTTTATCCCTTTTGTCTTTTAACTCCGTACATCTTTTGTTGTACCAACACTACGTATCCTTTTTCTTGTTTTTGTCTTGGAACATGCTTTTCCACTCCTTTATAAATTTTTGTCAAAATATTCCATTTCTCTTCTGTTGTTTCCTCCTTGTGTATCCTTTCCCAGTCTGCTTTTTGAATGAAGTCTCATATTTTATTAAAATTTGTTGTTCCATACATCAATCTTTCCTTTCCATATTGTTCATTTTTTCCATGTACTTTTCCTCATTTAGTTCCAGTTCAACCAATATGTGGTCACTTTTACTTATTGGCATCTTATATTCAATCTTGTCCACTATTTTGGGTACTGATGTGATTATTAGGTCCAGTCTCGATGGTTCTTCCTCATTTCTATACCTATCCATTGCGTCATTGTATGTTCTATAATCATATCAAATAGTACATTTCCCCATAGGTCGTCTCCACCCTTCACTGTCATCTCTTCCCAGCAGATGTCTTTACAATAAAATTCACCCATTATAACTATTCTTCCTCTATCTTCCATTATCTTATTTAGTGTTATCCTTGTGTCATTTAACATATTTTTTTGTTCTCTTCCCATGAAGCCGTTTTAGGAGGCACATAATTTACTACAAACTTCCCACTCTTCCCATCCCTGTCCTCCACTTCCATCATAATCATCTCTATTCTTTCCATATGTGACATTCCTCACATTTATATCCTTCTTGGGAACATGACTCCCCCTTGTTTTACCTCTCTGTTTCTAATCCAATAATTATATGCACCATGTCCTACACTGTTGGGTGGTAGTGGACTTTTCAATTTTGTCTCTACAATTCCCATTATGTTATCTTCTTTTTCCTTAAGGTAATCATTCAGTTCGTTCAAGCCTGTTATTAAGCCATCTATGTTTGTGTAAGACACTTTTAATTTTCTGCTACTTCCATCATGTTTTCTGTTTCCTTTCCATTTTTCTCTGCTATGAACCATTTCCTCACTTTCATATAGAATTTCAATAGAATTTCTCTTTTTCTGACTGTTCTTTTCTTGTTTTTTTTCCTTAGCTTCTAGACTTTTTGTTTTCTCATCCTCTCTTTCCTATTTATTCATATCTCTTTTTATCCATACCTGTTTATATTGCTCACTGTCTGCTAGTTTCCCTGTTTTTACTAAGATATTCTCTGCTGTCGTTTGTGACCTGAATTTTATTTTAATTGGTCTGGTCTTATCTGTATTGTATTTCCTCAGTCTATATATTTCTTCAATTTCTTTCCCTGTTTCTTGTCCATCCTCTTGAACTACTTCTATTATCTTGTTTACCTTTTCCTTCTCCTCTTTTACTCTTGTGGTCCTATTTGGATTATACTTCTCTTCCATCCCTAATATAATTATAAATTTCTTTTTATCCGCTAAGTCTCTAACTATATTCTTTTCTCTCATCACTTTAATAACTGTGTCCTTAGTTTGTTCTTTCATCTGTTGTCATTATATCTCTAAATACAATTATGTTGTTGTGTTGGACTTATCTCCAACTCTGTGCTTCTTTTGCCATGGACTCTTTTTTTCTCTTTATTATTCTTTAATTCCTCATTCTCATCTTTTACTTCTTTTAACTGTCTTTTTAATTCTTCTATTTCTTTAGGTTTTGATTCTCCTTTAGTTCTTCCAGTTTATCAACTCTTTGGGTAAATAGTGTTAATTGGTTAAACCTAACCTCCCATGCTTTGTTCTTGTTTTTTAGTTTCTCCTCTAGATTTACTAGTCGGGGGAGGTTGTCACTTCCTCTCTCATTAAATCCATAAAAGCAGTTATCTTCTCTTTCCATTGAGTTGCTATTATCTATATTTCTGCTTTTGACACTTCTACTTCCTTCTTCTTCCTTGTCTGTGTGTTCTGCACCTCTTTTGTTTACACCCCTTCTAATATCTGGGGCCCATTCGTCCCCTTCCTCTTTTCCTTCCATTTTCCTCAGTAATCCCTCTTTTTCTCCTTTTCCTTCACCCCACTACACCACGAGCTTTCCCCTTCCCTATTAATACAACAAAAGTATTCCCTCATTGAGATCGATGAATCTTGAAGTTTTACTGGAGTTCCAAACATTGCTGTCACGTCAACCGATGTGTGTGTGTGTGTATATGTATATATATATATATATATATATATATATATATATATATATATATATATATTTATAGGTAAATATTTAGAAGTGCAGACCTATGCAATACAGCATTAGAAAATTAGATATTGATTTTTTAGATTATAGTACATCATTGTAGTCGCTGCTATTAGCGAATTACTCTCATTGTAGTATATGTTTTTCTTGGCAGAAAATAATAACAGAAAAAATTGCTAAAAGCAATATACTAATGAACAGAGCTGTGATGACTGCTTGAGATGCCATCTTTGTTTTGATAGATGCATAGGTCAAAGAAATTAATGTATGATAAATAAATCTATTCTAGTCTAACCTGATTTAGTAATGTGGCACCTGTAATTCTAGAGGTCATCAGGGTCATTGTCATTGTGTGCACTTTGACTTCCTCATCTATCAAAACAAAGATGGCGTCTCAAGCAATTTCCATGGCTTTGTTTTTTAGTGTATCGCTTTTAGCAACTATTTCTTTTGTTGACTTTTGCAAAAAAAAAATGTATTATGTTGATGTATATTTACCAAAATTAATATATAATTTTTTAATGCTATATCACATAGGTGTGCACTTAAAAAAAAAAAAAAAAAAAAAAAAAAAAAAAATATATATATATATATATATATATATATATATATATATATATATATATATATATATATATATATATATATATATTTACCTACCTAGTTGTATTTTATGGGAAGGGGAGCTATGCTCATGGTGTCCCACCTTTGTATCTTGCAGTGTCTAGTTTGCTCTTAAATTCATGAATGATTTTTGTACACACTATTTTTTTGTCCAGTTTGTTCCAAGTGTCCACCACTGTATGTGGAAAACTGTTCTTCAGATTTCTTCTATAACTATGTTTTTTGAGTTTCTTTATATGTCCTCTTGTGTTTCTTTTGTTCCAATTTAACAAGTCCTCTCTATTGACTATTTCTGTGCCCTTCATGATTCTATAGATGATCAGTAGGTCGCCTCTCTTCTTTGCTCCAGTTGGTAACTCCAACTTAGCCAGTCTCTCCTCATATGACAAGTTTGAAAGCGCAGGAGCCATTTTTGTAGCTGCTTTCTGGATTCTTTCTATTTTCTTTATATCCTTTTTGGTACTGGGTGACCACAATGTCACCACATATTCTAGTCTAGGCCTTATCACTGCGACTAATATTTTTAAAATAATTTCTTTGTCCAAATATGTAAATGCCACTTTTATTGATCTTAGCAAGTTATAGGATTCTCCGACAATTTTGTTTATTTGTTTATCATAGGACAAGTCGTTTGAGATCATTACTTCCAAATCTTTTTCAGATCGCACTTTCTTTACCTCCTTAGTTCCAATTTTATATTGTCCTGATATTCTATTTTTACTTTTTCCAAACTCCAATATCCTACACTTCTTAATATTGAAGTCCACTTCCCATTTCTGACTCCTTCCATACCTTATTCAGGTCATCTTGTAGTGCTTTGCACTCCGTTTTGGTTTTTACTTTCCTTAACAATTTAGCTTCCTCTGCAAAGAAGCTCATGTAACATTGCACATCATCATCCATGTCATTCACATAAATAGCAAACATTATTGGAGCCAATACAGATCCTTGCGGAACTCCACTGATCACCTTCCAACCTGAATATTTTTCTCAGAGTACTACTCTTATCTTTCTACCAATCAGGAAGTCCTCCAACCATTTTAGTAGGTTCCCTTGTATCCCTCCTATATGTTCCAGTTTTTTTTAAATAAATCTCTGACAATTCAGTACTCTTATAAATCCAGAAGTTTTATAGGATCTTCCAACAAGTACTAACAAGTATCTGTTTAGTCTCCTTGACCACTCCTCCAGCATTGCTTTACTAAGTCCATCAGTGTATCTCTTTCAGGGAATGTGGTTGGACACAACTTGAAAAAATGTATATAATAAACAAATTAACATTGTAGTCTTTGTGGGAAGTTTTCATTGCAATGAGGTCAATTGGAAGGAGTGGGAAGTAACAAGGTAGATTCATAGGGTAATACCATGTTGAATAGGGCAGAGGACAATGACCCAACAAGTAAAAGAGGTGACATGGATACATGAGGTAGTTTGAATTTTGGCATGTCTGTGAGGTTGATAAGAGTGGTAACAAGTTGATATACAACACTAGATTGCAAGGAGCATAATAGAAGAAGCAAACCAACAAAGTATATTGTTTTATCCATATGAACCATGGAATGGAAAATCCCATAATTTATGTTGGTTATAAGGAGTGAATTTTGTGGCATGTAACACCTCTGAAGTCTTGTTGCTTTTTGGCTATAATGCATCAACAAATTGTGTTCATGGAATTTGAAGTAGATTTGTTATATGGTGTGCATTTTTTTTTTTTTTTTTTTTAGTCCCTTATATTTCTAATGGTACTTTTGTCTTTTGTCACAGATTCCATCCGCCAGTGTCTGGGCCGCAAAGTGAAATTGACTTTGAAGGTCCTTGTGAAAGTTGAGACCAAGGGAGACAAAACAGAGAACAGAGTCTTGGTGAGTAATGAAGGCCTGTTTATATATTATTGGTACATGAAGAGTATAAAGTGAGCAATATTGTAAGCCTTGTTATTGGCGAGAGTTCTAGCCCCTATATGTCCTCAGTTTTGTCGTCTTCTTGCAGGATGACTAACACCTTGTCAAGATATTGTGTGATGTAACTCCTTTTCAGTGCTGAAATTATGCCCTGACCCATAGGCAGTATCACTGATGTTGTATTAGGAGACATATGCATCACATGAATGTGACCATCATTACTAACAAGCGTACTTTCACTGGGATAGGCTGGGACGTTATCCAAAATAAGGAGTGCTTTCACATCCCTTGGTGCAATTTTCAAACTGTGAATCTGGTACTCGCGTGCAGCTGGCACAAAATATTTTTTGAACCACTCAAGGAATATTACAGAAGTAAACTATGCCTTTGCTGAGGCAAAGTAGTGCACTGGTAAATCACTAATTATGGCTGAGATGGTGGTTACTTCTAGCACTGGCACAGACAATCATTGAGAGACACTCATTATTAAATTTTTTACCCCTTACAGTTGCTTTGCCTTTCCTCCTCTGATTATTTGTAGGCATTGAATGCCAAAAGGAACCCGTCTCATCACCATTATACACTTCATGAAGGGATGGAGAGGGGGGGTGGTTGTTGTCTTCCAACAACCCAAGGAAAAATTCCATCAAACCAGCAATGTAGTGTCATAAAGAGACACTTCTCAAAAACAAGTTTCAGATCCACAACCCCAGAAAATGATCAATTTAAAAAAAGAGTGTGAAAAGAAACTAGACACAAATGCCACCTCCACCCCCCCATCCTCCAACAAAGAAGAGAAAAGGGCATTAAAGAATTTGAAAAACTTCCATGCTGAATGCTGATAAGATTTCAGTTATCCATCAAAAAACACCTTGGCTCAAATGCAATCCATCATCATTGATTGGGTAATGAAGATGTTCTTAAAGCTAAATAAAATCTGGAGAACATTGTCTTGGTGAATGAGTCAACTGTAGCTATGGTTTCCACATCATTCAGGTATAGGTTGAGTTAGAAGGGTAGCTGGTTACGCTTACATGTACAGTAGAAAATAAGGTGCTGATGATTAATTCCTTTGCAATGATAGCACCAATACAGATTTTATTCTGGCTAGTGCCAGAGGATAATTGGGAAAACCTTGTGGTGATGGAATTTAAAGTATCTCAGTCACTTAGATATAATGGCTTTTTTCAACATATTTTGTTCCTGGATAACATCAAACAAGTTAATTCAATTTAAGGTAGGACCTCCATGTTAAAGGGGTTAAGGCTGTCTCAAGTATGCTAAGGGCAGAGCTGGGCACATTCCTAGTTGTGTTCCTCAGTGCGTTCCACTTTAGTTTAGCCATGGTTAGCGCTCCCAAACTATTAAAGCAATATATGTGCCGGTACAGTATGTGGCCTACGAAATTTTTCTTTGGTATAGTATGTGGCCTACCGGACTTTTATTTTGGTATGAACCTGTCTTGTAAGCTTTAATATTTTGGGAGCACTAACCATGGCCAGACTAAAGCGGAATGCACCGAGGAACGCACCCAGCTCTGGGTAAGGGCATGTCTACACATAGTGCCAACATGTGACAAACTTGACAATGGGATGGCAGATATTATGGCTCGTGCTACCAATTTGTGGCTGCATTAATCTTGTGTTCCTCTGGGTGTGCCCATGCAAGTCTCCAATGTGACAAACTGGACAAAACAAGGGATCTGGTGCAATGACACCCATCCCCTCTCCCTATTATACAGATCATGTCGCATCTCCTTGTGCTTCCATTTGTACAGTTATGTTAGTTACTTGTGTGGATGTGGCACAGTGATTCTTTCCATATCCAAGCCTCGTTCATTATTATAGGACTTATGTGCATCGTATGCCACTTTTATTCCTTAAAAATTGAAAATTTAGTATTGGAGTGGTGGAGTTCAGATGGGGTAGGGGGTTAACTCACCTATCTGAATACACCCAAAATATGAATACGTTGTAGCTCAATTAGTTTGGATGTGGGAGGGATTATCTTAGTTATATTTTGTCATGGCTGTAATGCCTGGCAATCTTTCATGAAGTTTGGGTAGGACCTTAATGCTGAAAGGATAAGACTATTGTAATCATCTTGTCACAATCACAAATTGATTTTGTTTTAGCTAATGCCCAACTTAAGGCAGGATCTCATTGCTGAAGGGGTTGAAAGAAAATTACAAAAGCCAGCACATACTGATTCTTCATATTATTTTAATAGATACATTCCCTGTGTTTTATATAGGGAACAAGTTTGAAACAAAAATTGCTCAAAGTTTTGGTATTTATTTTGGACTTTGTCTCCATTTCAGGCCTTTGCATCATGCCGTCTGTTTGTGCTGACAGCAAAAGTCCCAACAAGGGTAAGTAAACAACTCTAATTAAAACAAGATTATATAGAACTGAACCCTGTGGTATTATGTTCTTAACATTTCTGGTGTGTGATGATTGGCCATTATATGACACATAGACATTTCTAATTGCCAAATAATTGGCCAGCCATCTTTTGGTATTATTGTGCATGTTTGTTACATACTTTGTAAGGTTGTGATGGAGAGTGGTATGGAGAGCTTTACTAATGCGTAATGTTATGAGAAGTGTTCTAGAATACCAGTAATGTCACTCAAACTACTACTCTGACAATTTTTTTTTTTTTTTATCTATTTGACACTTTGTTCTACATTTTCAATTATGTTTTTATGTGTTGAATATTGGAATTTTTAGAAGGTTTATGTTATAAACAGTTAAAAATATGTGTCAGGGTAAATATATTAGTAGAGCAAAAAATAAACACTGAACCTATACATGGTTAATATGTTGATAATTACAACCATGCCCAATATTTCCTTAGAAACAAATGCCAAAGCATAAGCCAAAATAATTGGGGACTAGTAGCAATTTGAATATTGACTATTTTTGCAATTTTTTTTTTTTCCAAGTACAGTATCTATTGATGAACTTCAGTGAAACTTGGTCAGAGTGACTACAATGATGAGCATGACTTTCAGTATAAAAAAAAGCCCCCTAGCTAAAAAAAAAAATAATAATAATAATGTCTGAAACAGACTGACATCCTTAATCCCCCCTCTGACCGTGCCATAAACACATTGTTGTCAGCAAAGAACAACTGGCTCACCCCCCACTTTTTTCCATTTTCTTTAACCATCTCCAGTCCCCTGCCCATTACCCTCGCCTTTACCTCTCACACCATCCCATCCATGTACACATTGAACAACCACAGTGACATGACACATCCCTGTTGCAGTCGCACCTTTACCTCAAACTACTTGCTCTATTTCCAAATGTAATAGGCTGTATTACTGTCACAAGAACTTTTGGCTGCCTTTAAAAGCTTTCTCCCAATCCTATATCTGCAACACTTCTCATAGTACCTCCTCTCTACCCTGTCATAAGCCTTTTCCAAATCCATAAAGGCCCATAAAATAGCCTTAACTTTTGCTAGAGCATTCTCACATATCTTTTTTATCAATTAATACTTCTTTCTTTCCTAATCTTGTCAATTAAAACCCTCCCATAAACCTTCCCCTTCGACATGAGGAGGAATAGGCGGGGGGGTGGGGGGTGGGGTAGTATGTGTGAGTAAATTTTGACGCAGCCCGAAGGGATTTCTCCCCGTCCTCTCCTTATATGCAAAGGGGGACGGAGAGGGGGGGTCGCCGATTAAATGAAGCGGCCTTGCTGTGGATGTACTGTGTCTTGCGACACTGCTTCTGACCCAGGGCGGTGGGCAGGGTTCAGGGATGACCCGTCATCCAGGAGGTGCTCAGATGAGAGGAAGGGTGGGAGGGGTGTGGAGTGTATTTAGGGATGAAATGGGTGGGAGTGTTTTTATGCCTTTCCTTTTGTGGCTACCTCCCTTGGAAGGGGGAAAAAGCCTTGGTATATGTATGTATGTATAAACCTTCCCAATTACACTCAACAAACTGATCCCTCTGAAACTACTACTCACATTTGCCCCCTTTTCCTTTGTAAAGCGAACATATACAGGCACTCCTCCAGTCCTCCATCACTCTACTCTCCCTTAGACACATATTAAACAACCTTGCTAGCTAGTCCACTATTACTGTATCTCCCTTCTTCAGACACTCCGCATGACACCCATCTAACCCAGGTGCGTTAACTGCTCTCATCATTTTGATAATTACTTGGACTTCATCTTTTCTTATTTCTCAATTTTCCTCACCCATCACTGTCATTTTCTTACTCCCTTTTCTACTGCCACTCCCTATCCTCCACATTTAGCAGCTCCTTAAAATACTCTGCCCATCTTCCCCTTACCACCTCCTCCATTATCATCTCTCCATCTGCACCTTTTACCTTTTCTTCTCTACTTGATTTGCCTCCCCTTCCTTAACTCCCTTCCAAAACATCTTTTTATTACTATAAAAATTTTCTGTCATACTCCTCCCCATCTGCTCTCCTTTTTATGTTTTCTTCTCTCTTTTTTTTTTAGCTCTCATATATTTCTTTTGTCCTAGCTTGCAACCAGTCCATGAATGCTCTCTTCTTCTCTTCTACTACCTTCTTCACTGCATCATCCCGATGCTCACTCTCCTTCCTTCTGTTCCCTCCCATCCTCCTTGTTCCACACATTATCTTTGTACACCTTGTTACTCCCTCCTTGAAACAACCCCATTCCTCCATCCCTACCTCCACTCTATCCTTCACCACCTCCCACACTTCTCTAGGCTTCTCTTTGGGTTTAGGAATTGTAAAGTTAGAGAAATGCTTGATCTTTTGAAATCATTAGATATGAGGAAAACCTCAGGACCTGGTCGTATCTTAAACTGGACACTCAAAGAATGTAGGGAACAACTGGCAGACAATATTCATAGTGTAATTGTGTGTTCATGAATCAATAATGGCCTATAATTGGTTAATGTGGTTCCAATTCACAGAAGAGAGGAGACTTCACTGAATTACAGTCCAGTGTCTGACCAGCATATCAGTGAAATTATGTGAATGGATTTTGAAAGATCAGTGTGTCTGATATCTTGAAGAGATTAACTCATTGACAGTCAATTTGGCTTTAGATCTGAATATCATGGTTGTTGAACCTACTCGTAATAATCTTATCCAAAAGTGATTGCAAGAGAGGGAGGGCTGGGTGGACTGTATGTACCCTGGTCTTGAGAAGGGTTTGGTAAAGTACTTCACAATTTACTTGTATGGGAACTGAAGTATCTTGTAGGACTAAGGTGGATAACTTGAATGGATGAAATATTTTCTGAAGTGCAGGTACATGAGAGTAATAAAGAATAAGGCATTAGGATGAACAAGAGTGACCAGTGGAGTTCCAAAGCTAGCACCTAGAATGTGTCTCGTTTATATATAACATGATGGAAAGTACAAACTATGTCAGCATGTTTGCAGATGATGGAAAAAAGTGAGATAAAAGAATGAGGATTGTTGGCTGTTGCGAAAAAAGATCTAGATACTTTGCATGGAGCCAAGAATGGAACATTAACATCATTACCCCCCTCCCCCCCCCAAAAAAAAGTCAAATTTTTTGAAGTGGGCACAAAAAGACCATCCGTGAATTATTGTAAAGTGAATCCATTACAAAGATAAAGGTGGAGAAAGATTTGGGAGTGTTGATAAAATAGATAAATAAATAGATAAATAAAATAAAATAAAAAAATCATGGGACAATGATTGTGGGAGAGCCACATTATGTGAGTCATTGAAATGGCTTTTCAATGTATGAATCAAGAGATCGAAAAAAAATCATCAGAACCCTAATCTGCCCATTACAGGAATATGCATCATTGGTATGGGTTTAACACAGTGAAAGATACAAGCAAAAATTTAGAAGATACAAAGGGCAATCCAAGCTATCCCAGCCTGACAGATAAGCCATACAAGGAGAGACTAAAAGCATTCTATCTGCTAAAGATTGAAAAGAAAGAGGTGACGTCATGACAGGTACGAAGGTGGCTAATGTATTACGTGCACTTCGGAGGAGAGCAACTGACGCCGCTTTGGGTTAGCGGGAAATGCATACACGATCACGTGGAAGTGCAGTAGTCAGTACAATAATTTTAATAAGTTAATATAAATAAATTTCATATTTTTATATACAAAAGGGGAAAGCATGTGTTTCCCAATCTACTCACAAGTACAATGCATGGCAGTTATTGTACAATGCCTTTAGCACGCACGTACACCACAATAACAGTGTTAGGTCACTAATTGGGGATAAACTGTATTGGTAGAAGAGATATTTTGGTTAGGAATGGGAAGGCATGAGAACCAGTTGAAAAAATACAAAATTTCTAAAGGATGTGTAGAATAGTTGTCCAAACAGCTTAGGTTATATAGCTGAAGCTGGAACAACATATGGAATCAAAGCTAAGTAAAATAATTAGTGAATAAGGAAATATAGATCAAATTGGAACCGTATGTGAAATTGTAGCCAGGTATGATATTTGGAAACCAACAGACAGGACCCACGAACGTTGCTGCTCTCCTGTATACTACAATTAGGTAAATATAGACAGGCAGACAATCGCTGTCTGGCAAGGCAGACGGGTCGCTCGACGCGAGTCTGTCGTGATTCGTAGTCGACCCCACAGCGTATACTTTCTTGTCATCCTAGCCTTCAGCAGACTGACGTAGGCAAGGAGGTCATTGTTGCTCGGCGAGACAAAGGAAGTCTTCATGACAAAAGGGCGACGGAAGGCACTGGGAGGAAGGCCTCCTCCTCTTCCTCCTCCTCCCCCCCTTCCTTATCCTCCTCATTGTCATTCTCGTTCTCCTTACCCTTACCATGCCCCCCTCCCCTCCTCTTCCCCCGCCTTGCCTTCTTCTCGTCTTCTGCCTCCTTATCCTTTGCTTCCTACTTACTGTCCACCTCCTTGCCCTCACCCTCCTCCTCCTCCTCTTCTTCCTCCTCTTCCTCTTCCTTTAGTTCCCTCTTCGCCTTCCCTCACCTACTCACCATCTTACTTCACCCTTTGCTCACTGCTATGCATTTATCTATGTATTTTACTGTGCATTTATTTATGTATTTTATTCATGCATTTATTTATGTATTTTATTTGTTATTTACATTATTATAGTTTTTGTTCATTTATTAGTATGTTTTCGCATCCGACCTAGGTATGGACCAAAAGGTCTCCTGTCGGCATGCTCCGCCTTTGTAATCCTTTGTAACCTGCTCACCCTCCTCTCACTCTCCGTCTCCCCCCCCCATGTCTTCTGCACTTACCTCCTGCTACTCTACAACCCCCCCACTCCCCCACATCCTCTCTCTCTCTTCCTCCTCCCACTCCTTCGTCACCACGAGTACCACCTCTCCTCTCCTCTCTTCTCCTCCACCCTTCTTACTCTCTCTCCTCTCTCTCTTCTTGCCTCCTCCTCGTGATCCTCACCCTGCATTCCCTCCTTTTCGTCTTCGTCCCCCTCCCCCTCCTCCATGCACTCATCGTCCTCTTCAGCCTCCTCCTCTTTCGTCCCGGACTCCTCCATCTCCTCGTTCTCCTCATTATCTTTCACAACTTCACCTTCCTCTTAATTATCTTCCTCAACCTCACCATCCTCCTCTTCCTCCTCATTTCCTCCTCTCCTCCATCCTCACCTTCCACTACTTCTCCCTCCTCCCCTTCCTCGCCTTACTCTTCGAAGACTCTTCTCCCTTCCCACCTTCCTCCTCCTCTTCATCTTCACCCTCATCTTCCTCACCTCGCTAATTTTGCCCCTCCACCTCCTCCCCCACACCCTCCTCCTCCTCCTCCCTCACACCCCTCCTCCTCCTCCCCCACACCCCTCCTCCTCCTCCTCACCCACACCCCTCCTCCTCCTCCTCACCCACACCCCTCCTCCTCCTCCTCACCCACACCCCTCCTCCTCCTCACCCACACCCCTCCTCCTCCTCACCCACACCCCTCTTCCTCCTCCTCACCCACACCCCTCCTCACCCACACCCCTCCTCACCCACACCCCTCCTCCTCCTCCTCACCCACAACCCTCCTCCTCCCCTCCTCCTCACCCACCCTCCTCCTCCTCCTCACCCACACCCCTCCTCCTCCTCACCCACACCCCTCTTCCTCCTCACCCACACCCCTCCTCCTCCTCACCCACACCCCTCTTCCTCCTCCTCACCCACACCCCGCCTCCTCCTCCGCACCCACACCCCTCCTCCCCCCACACCCCTCCTCCTCCTCCCCCACACCCTTCCTCAGTTCTTGCTCATTTTGTTCGTCTTCCTTTTACCTCTGTTCCTCCTCCTGATTTTCTCCTCCTTCAAGTCCTAGTCCTCCTCCTCTTCCATTTCTTTCTCGTGTTCCTATTTCTCCTCTTCAACGTCCAACACTCTCCTCCTTTTCCTCTATTTCCTCTTCTTTTCCCTCTCTATCCCCTCTCCTCTCCTCTCCATCACTCGCCCTCTCCCCTCCTCTTTTTTTTTCCCATTTCTACTTCCTCACCTCCCCCCATCCCCTTCCCCTCTTCCACTTCCTCACCTTCCCCCCTCATCCCTTTCTCCTCTCCCACCCGCGCCCTCTTCCATCCATCTCGCTGCAACTGCAGCTACATCGATTCCACTCAACACTCGCACGCTTCTGACTGTGTGTGTGTGTGTGTGTGTGTGTGTGTGTGTGTGTGTGTGTGAGTGAGCGTGCGCGTGTGTGTGTCCACCCGCGATCAGCTGGGCGGGGTGCGAGTCTGCTTTGTATACCATTGTCGGTGTTATAAAGCTAGATTAGAGACGTGTTACTGTTCGTTCCGGGCAGCGGAATTGATCAGTATCGTGGAGGGCGATTTGAATCGAAAACTTTCTTCATCAGCGATTCGGTCACGACTTCCGTGATGCGGTCAAGTGTGCATATGGTGGTACTTGTGTGGTCATCTCCCTACCTCCTTTCCTTCCCCTCCCTCTCCCTGTCCCCATCCCCCTCCCTCTCCCTGTTCCCCTCCCCCTCCCCCTCCTTTCCCCCCCTGCACCCTCCCGCATGGACAGGCGAGAAGTGGGAGCTCGCGATGCAGTTGTCTTTGGGATGTGGGAGTTTGGGGAGGAGGGAAGGGAGAGGGAGCCGTGGCGAGTTAACGATCAATTCTGGCGGGGGAACCCACAGGCGGTGTGAGGAGGAAGAGTCTGAGAACAGAGGCTCTTTATTCGTATTTCGTCTATCCTGCTGCTGCCGCCAGCATCCTCCATCTCCACGGAGGTGGATAGAATAGGAAGGAGTTCATGGAGATGAGCTCGGGCGCCGCCCTCTGGAGGCGCCACGGGGGAGGAAGAGAGGGTCTGGCGCCGCGCCGGGCAGAAGGGAGTGACAAGGGAGCCGCCTACAGGTGCAAAGGACTTCGGGAGCAAACACATTCGTAGGACGGTTCCGTGAACAGATTAAAGGCGGCCGGGGATTACACCAGGACCAAGAGGAAGGTGAGGGCAGTGAGGAGATCTAGATTATATATACACTTATCAGTCAATCAATTCAGCCCTCCCGAGTCCACTGCTGAACAGAGGCCTCCTTCATAGCATTCCATGATTCACACGACCGCGCCAGCCTCTGCAGTGTCACTTCTACAAACTTCTCAATCTCGTCTCTCCACCTGCGGTCTGGTCTCCCTCTTCCACACTTCCCATCTCGCGGCGCCCACTCTGTAACACACGTGCTCCATTGCTCGTCAGCCGTTCGCACTAACCTACCTGCCCAATTCCACTTCTCTCACCATAAACCAGTTGGCATGGATGTGAGATTACTGCCAAAATCCCTTCATATATGTGTGTATATATACATACACACACGCATATATATATATGTATATATATATATATATATATATATATATATATATTATATATATATATATTTATATGTATATATATATTTATATATATATATATATATGTATATATATATATATATATATATATATATATATACACACACACATGTACACATACTGAGAACGACCAGGGAATTTGTCTCACTTCGGTCCAAATGTCCGCTAGGGTTCAACTGTCTGCCTCTCCATGATTCAGGTGGATCGCCGGAGAGGAACTTGGTTGTCGGTGGACCTGGAAGGAGTGTTATGTGAGAGGTGGGTACATGTCCTAGGGAGGGGCTTCATGCTTGGGAGTATGGTAGAAGGGCTTCCACTTTCCGGTTGATAAAGGGTTTCGTGTCTAATGAACATTGCTTCGAGAAAGAGGAGTCTGGACAAGAATTATAGTGTCTTCCAGTATTTTTTGTAGAGATAGGTAGATGTGTATATCTAGGTGTAGTTTGGGCCTTCCACAAGACAAATGAGAGGACATTCTTCTTGATAAAGTCGTTCTCGTTCGGGCAATATGGCAGACAAGAAGCATACAGTCCTCAAAGGGGCAAGTAAATTTGTACACCACATTGGTGCAAGCGGGACCTTCGCGGACGAAAAGTGTTTTTTTTTTTTTTTTTTTTTTTTTTTTTTTTTTTTTGCGGGAATATATGGACAGATGTACTTTGTCATTCTCGTTCTTATGTTTGATGTTCCGGCGAATAATTCTATTTATGATCTTCGTGTCTTCCTTATATGCTGTGAACATTTGGGCGCCTACTACTGGGTTATATATATATATGATGCTGGCAATCCGGGTTAGAATGCCCGTTCCGTTATTCATAAGAAATTTAGTGGCTTTGTTCATCTCAGGCTAGATGGAGGTCCAGCTTGAGCAGTGAGAACACTCAATACCCCCCATTAAGACAGAGACCAGGGTTGGTGACCTTGATATAGACATGTTTTAAACAGAATTATTCACCGGAACATCAAACCTAAGAACAAGGATGGTAAAGTACATCTTTCCTTATACTGCCGCAACCAAGACAATTACGCTATTGATAAAAAAAAAAAAAAAAAAAAAAAAAAAAAAAAACACAAAGACTGACATTTCACATGCAAAACGGCGCTATCAAAAATCACATCACAAAAACACACAACACTATCATATCACGAGACCAATTAAACGAAAACACAGTCATAATTTCAAAGACCAACGACAAAAGAAAATTAAAATGTTTGGAGGCAGTTTTGATCAAAAACCATATGCCAAATATCAACATACAGCAAAATATGTGCGGACATTTGGAACTTTTCGGGGCATCCCACGTCGCGCCACGAAAATGAAAAGTCCGGCAGCACTCTTGCATCACCATCTCTCCTAGTATTTCATATTTTGTAACTTTTTGTATTTATAAACATGTATGTATCTTTAGAAAAAAAAATATATATATACATATATATATATATACATATATATATACACGCGCGCGCGCACACAATTCTCGCCCTGAAGGAAGTGGAGATATTGGAGGAATTCGTTGCTTGCGCTACAGAGGTCCCTTTTTAGAATTGCCATCCTACAAATGAGAGCAGTCCTCCGTTACTACAAAACCCCCAGAACTTCTCTGATTATGGACAAAAACCTTTTCAGGCGAGCTAACACTACATCTAAGGCAGTGGTTCTTAATCTATTTCATTGCCCTTAGTACCCCTTATGTCTCAGAAAAATGTCTCGTACCCCCATCCAATACAAATACAATGTTAACACAGGAAAATGAATAGTGATACCAACCTTGCTTTGCTTTCTGATGGTATGTATACAGTACCATTGCGCTGGCTATCATGTCTCGTACCTCCAGGTTTAAGGTTTCGCATCCCTTGAGGATATAAGCACCCCAAGTTAAGAACTGACCTAGAGCCAGCGTAGTGTATGAATAACAATGCGACTGCACGCCTCAGCATCTGCATTGGCCATACTCGATATAGCGGCATGGCATTCCATCAGCAAATTACTATAAAACAACATCCCGATTTACACCATAACCAAGAAATTAATAGAGACATTGATTAATGTTAACTCATAAAATACGTTTGTTTTCCTAATAAAACCATAGTATGTAAGTGTTATTTAGTTCATCATCCAGATAAAACCATATTATATAATAATGAAGTAGAATCCAAACCAGGCAAATTATGCAAAAAATATATTTTCATAAAATATTAAAGTGAAATATCAAGTTATTTAAAAGATGAGTTAAAATTGTTTTAGGCTGTGAGCAATTCCTCGAAGATATCAGAGTTTGTTTGAAGGGTCATGCTGTTCTAACGGTCTTCGTGTACGTTGATCGGTGGTATCTGTATTTACTAGTGCTGGGCAAATACCGCTAATTTCAATACCGGAATTACCGGTAAACAACAATGCCGTTACCGGAATTACCGGTAATTTACCGGTAAAAGACTCGTGAGGTAGTAGTGACGTCCCAAGTTCGAGTCGCCTTTATGACTTAAATCTAAACAAATTTCATCCTACTATGGTGTGTAGTCACAAGTTTTGTAACGTCGTCACTATAAAAATCCTGCGCTCCGAGTCGTTACTCCAACTCTCGTGGGCGGGGAGTAGGGAGGGGGTGCGTGTAAGGTCACAGCATTACCTCCTCTCCCTCAGTGCATAGGCCTACGCACCAATCCCCCCCTCCCCCTCTCACACTCCACTTCCGTCTCTATGTAAGTGCAATTTCATACAAAGAATATATTTTTCACAGAAACACAATTTCATAAAAGAAAAATAATTACATGCACCATTTTTACACATTACACATAAAAATTCATTTCCAAAATCACCCATTTTTCATTTAGTCAGGACAAAGCTTTTTTGTACAATTGAGGTTTTAAAGGTTTTGTGCGAGATGAATTGACATATGTAGGTCATTTCCATAATGTTTTTTTTACCAAGTTCCTCTTATATTAGGCTCAGGAACACAATCTCAACCCTTTGAATTTCTGTCAAAGTTTTTTTCAATTGTTCATAGTTGTCATTTTTTATATTGGAATTACGTTAATTTTGTATTAGCAGGACTCTAACGATCCCTATATCTATATTATAGTACCTTTTAAATGGACAAAAAACACACGCATATATTTTATTTTAATTTTCTATTCTGTGTATCCATTTGGATACATGCCCACCGGAATCGCCAGCGCGCGCCACCTCCACCAATCTAGGGTAAGGCTCGCAAATATTAGTTACTTAAGACTACGCGAATAATAATTACATGCGTATCACTAACAAAATATGATTTTTGAATAACACGTTACCTTGCGTCGTAGAGGCCACTTCAATGGGCACAGTGTTAATCCACCAGAATCTTTGATCGTCTCTGCCCGCTTATTCTTGTCTCTGCTTTCCGTGAGTCTGTTGTGGTATACTGTATTCCCTGCCCCAACCCATAGCTTATATATATATATCCTTGTCAGTCATCACTCGTGCGAGTCTGATAAGTGTATTTGTGAACTTGTTTGTGATTAACTCCAATACAAGTACAGTACAAATAGATTGTAATATGCAGATGGTGTCTTTCATGAGCAACTGCGTACATTTATGTAAATATGCATATATTAATAAACATTAAATATAAAGTTAAATATGAAGATCTGGTAAGTGTGGAAACAGTGTCTCTCCAATCTCCCCGTTCTGTGAGCTTTCATGTCCGTTCTACAAACTTTACAACGTGCCTTATTTCCATCCTCTTTCACTTCCGCTAACCATTTTTTAAACAGGGGATCCTTTAACCAGGCAGACTGAAAAGTTTTCGAGTAGTTTGACCACCTCTTCATTTCTAGATCACATAGGCTGACTAATCGAATACGTACATTTTGCACTGAACCTCTGCGGGCCGAGATGCGAACAAAACGATCTAGCACGTCTGTTAATTTTCATATTCGAATACGTACATTTCGTATTGTGCATCTGTGGGCCGAGAAGGGAGCAGGACGATCTAGCACGTTGAATACGTTCCTGTTAATTTTCATCCTACGTAGGGCCGTCAGTACTGTCACTCAGTACCACCAAGCCGAAACGTGCTTACCGCTCTCTGAGTATTATGGGATAGCTTATCGGTTAACGGAGCCTAAACGGTAGCAGATTTTTTGCTGGTAAGCTACCGTCAAGGTTGTTACTGATAAAACCCGTAACTACCGGTAGCTGCCCACCACTACCGTCACTCAGTACCACCAAGCCGAGACGTGCTTACCGCTCCCCGAGCTTATCGGTTAACGGAACCTTAACGGTAGCAGAATTATTGCCGGTAAGCTACCGTCAAGGCTGTTACCGATAAAACCGGTAATCTTACCGGTAGCTGCCCACCACTAGTATTTACCGTGTCTCCACGGTTGAAACGGGCAGTTCATGTTGTACTGAGAGCCTCTTCTCTTTTTACAGCAGTAATGAGGGACCATATGATAGGATGGACATTATTTACCCTTTTTTTTGTGTGTATTGTGAAATCCATCAGTATAGTTATTTGTGCGCCATTTCGCGGCGCGCATGAACGTTCTATAAATAGGAAAGACTGGCTTGATTCGTCTTTGTTAGCCATGATCTCTCGCTCCTCCATTATTATAGATTTCAAAAGATGAAACAAGCTCTTGTGGAAAGTCATCATCAATTAATTCTTCAAAGTCTCCCTCGACACCATCGACTAGAAGTAGAGCAAATGCAGACAAGCATGTCACTTTTAAATTGAAATCATCATAGTGGTATCGTTGTTTCAAACCTATTGTAACAACTTGTTTGTAAACATTTTGTGAGAAGTGGAACACATGTAAAATCTACACTATGGGATGTATCTAACAAACTATTAATGTTTATTTTTTCAAAATCCATCATCATAGCGTCGTGCTCTGTATTATGCGTAGTATTACTTGCGTAGTAAACTTGTCTTATCAGGAAGTAAGGCGGACATTCTTGGAACACTAATGTAATTTTCTTGAATATGGCGTAAAGTTGATAGTATGTCGTTGGGCTGTACTTAAAAGTCCCACCAGCAGCTCAATTCTATGCTCTTGATGTCATCAATACCCAAGTCTGCAAACAATAATATTCTTTCGGTATCTTATTCATTGCTAAACTGTAGAAACTTGAAACGGTTGCCAGTGTTGCATAGAATAGCCATGTCGTTCATGTTGAGTAGGAAGTGAAAATATTTTAATTGTCTGCAACGCCTACAATTACGACTCATCGATGAGATTGACGGCAATTCTGAAATAGATCCATTCAAATTGGTACATACGAGTCCGAGGTCTTGTGTGGGAACAAACTTCACTTTCATTTGATTTGTCGCTAATTTTGATTTCACTCATGCAACTGCACTGTGATTATGCTTATCAACAGTCTATACTATTTTTTTCATTATCACGGCCTTCACACAGTGTTTTGAACCATTCTTGTTAGTTTTGTGTTTATCATAAATATAATTTAGGTCATCTACTAATTTCCAGTTCTTGTCGAAGTAACTAAACGAGGCATTGGTGATAGCAGAGGAGAAATAATGTATTTCGACAAATGCAAAGGCAATTAGTTGACTAACCAAAGTTGGTAGTTGGATGAAGCAAAATAAATCTCAACAAATGCTGCCTGACCAGACTTGATAACAAAACCAATTTTAAAAACATCATATAAATGAACCAGATTAAAAAAGTTAATTACAAAATATATTTGTTAAAAGTGCCAGGCAGCGAAATCCTTAGTTACAAAATGACCGGTAACGAGATAGCCTAGGACAGTGGTTCTTAACCTTGTTGGAGGTACTGAACGCCGCAAGTTTCATACATGCGTTCATCGTACCCTTCGTAATTGGAAAAATAATTTTTTTTTCTTCAAATTCAAAACATAGGAACTATATACTGTATTAGTGCACAAATTTTACCATGGACCATTTGCACACGAAATCACTGTGCTCAAAGAACAAAACCAACAAAACATGAATTTCACATAAAACAAATTCATAATGAATATTAACTGCAAATCAGTGTGACTTTTGCTGTTGCCTCTCAGAGACAATTTCAGAAATGCGCCGAACCCCGGAAACTGACTCACCGAACCCCTGGGGTTCGATCGAACCCAGGTTAAGAAACACTGGCCGAGAAAGTGTCCCTTCCCCACTCCTCCTACTCCTCACCTACCCCACCCGCAAGATCTGACAGCACGAGGCGCATATAAAACGCATGCAACCTTTTACTTGCCTCATTATTAAATTTAGATGTAAATATCACGTTTTCATTCCAGTTTTATCATTTGTTTCCATCACACCAATTGTTCTTTATCATATGTCATTAGACAATCTTGATGTCTGGTTAAAGACGAAACGTTGAAATGAATGGAAGATTATATAAAATTAGTTTATGCTTATCCGCCTGAAGGGAAAACCATCATAAGAACAATCGAGAATGCTAGAAAAAGTTAAACTGCAAAAATGCGGTCGTTTTCTAAACACACATTTATTTGGTCTGCTTTTGATGCGTTGTTGCGACTTGTCACGTGCGCGGAGGGCCTCGCCCAGATGTAAGCGTAGTGAGTCGGGCAATATTGAGTACGTGCTGCCATGCAGTATTGGCCGACTAAGGGTCTTCACTCAAGTGGGCGGCGGGCGCCGGGCACGAGTCAAGTCAGCTGTTTCACACATGCGGGTTGGGAGGAGGTAGAGGTGGAAAGGGAGTGAGGATAGGAATGGAGGAGAGAGGGGAGATACAGATAGATGTAGTAAGAGAAAGGAAAGACTGGGAGAGGTGGAGAGGGAGGGAGATGGAGGTGGACATTGGGAGATGCAGACGGAAAGGGAGAGTTGGGGTGGAAGAAGACAGAGTGAGAGAGAAGATTGAGATATAAGCATTAGTCGTTTCTTCCAGATCTATCTTGCAGGATATCCGTGGCTCCCAAGTAATCTGCAATGACCAGTGGACGCGAAGTGGGACCAGTGAGTGCAGCCGTTTTGGCTCCAGCTATATTGGCAACGGACGTTAGGGCGAAATAATAATAATAATAATAATAATAATGATAATGATAATAATGATAATAATAATTAATAATAATAATAATTGATAATAATAATAATAATAATTGATAATAATAATAATTGATAATAATAATAATTGATAATTAATAATAATATAGATAAAATAGATAAATTTAATTATCAGAAGTTCTGCTGTCAGTTTTTAAAACTATAATCCCTCTGTATATACCAAGGGCTTCAAATAGTTCTGCATAAAGATAGAGGAGTAAAGACATTTTAGAAATGTAGTTTTATTGAGAAATAAATAATATTTGTTTTAAATAACTGTAATGTAGTTTTATGCATTTCATTTGGTAATTGCAAGACTTTAAGTGCTTGATAACCTCCATGTTTTCAAATGTAAGAACAGTTTCATGTGTTCTGTCTGCATCTTCATATTTTTTTTAGCATTTGTGTTGGTTCATGCACAGCTTGTAGCCCTTCACAGAATGAGGCTCAGAGCGGAGAATGATACTCAAGGGCCGTTTTATAGTCCCAGAAATCAAGTTCTACGTATATTTCTGCTAATTCTGCGTGGAGAATGATACACAAGTGACGTTTGATAGCCCACGCGGAGAATGATGAACAGGCGCTTATATT
>NC_134783.1:60654946-60659946 GCF_046742065.1 Oratosquilla oratoria
CCTCCAAGTGTGGGCCCTGTATCGTTGGAATGACCTCATATCAAACCAGAGACTGTACTGTGAGACTCAGCCTATGCCAATTACCAGCATAATTCATGAACAACTCAGGCTATATGGGCATGTGTCACTTTTCCATCCTATAGAATGGATATCAATTTACTAGACAGACTCAGTACAGAAGAGAATGACCAAAATAATACACATGCTCAAAATTTTACCTAACAAGGACCTCATCTTAATTTACATGCTGGAAAGATGCAGAGTGTGGGTTGATCTAATAGAGGTGTTCAATTGGATCAAGGTGATACAGACAAGGTCATATTAAGATGATATGTAAGGTCTTGGAGTAATGGATTTGAATTGGACAGATTTAGATTTAGGATGGAAACAAACAAAAACTGGCTTACCAATGGAGTGGTCAATGAATGGAATAGACTTAGTAACCATGTAGTGAGTGCTGAAAGTTGGTTGTTTTAAGAAATGGACAACTTTATGGATGGGGTTGATAGGTGGTAATGGACATGGAACTACTTAGTGTAGGTCTTATAGTCTCTTGCAGTATCCTTTATTCTTATGTTCTTATGGTTCCCTGATGTTTATCTCACTCACAGGGTTGCCTCCGGAAGAGATAACCCTGGATGGAGGAGAGGAAGGGATGCCCACAAAATTCATGCCTTTTTTGTTTTATTTGTTTATTTATTTTATTTATTTATTATTATTATTATTATTTTTTATGGCCACCATAGGTGGGAGGGAAGAACATGATGGACAAAAGTAGGTCAGAGGCAGAAGAAATTGTGTCTCCTGGTAGGAATTTGGTTCATCGAGACTAAAAGAAAATAGTAAGACGGCAGCAGCCAGGATAAAGGAAAATGACTACTAGGTATGGGAGATGTTGAAATGGCTTTCATATGAATCTTAGATTTTCCCGCTATTTCCTGTTTGGTTATTAATCTTTTTTCTCTTGTTTTCTTTTTTTAAAGGTGGATCAACACTTCCACTATCTCGACATTCAGGCCATCGAGAGCCGGAAGCCAAATCAGGTAAGTGAAAAGTCCGATGTTATTATGGGCATTTTGGGTCCAGAATATAGTTATTATTTACCATCAAAATATTTCACCATGTCTCATGGGAGTGGCAGATTGATATTTCGTTTGTATTGATGATGTGTTTTTGTGGAATGTAACTTCAAAAGGTACAATTTATTTATCAATTTATTTTTATGGCAAAGCATCCTTGTGAGACCAAGATGTTGGTTTCATAAATATATTCAGATTAAAACTGACAAATGATCTATTGATTTTGGTGTGTGATTAATTGTGAGACTGGTCTTTTATTATGTTTAATGCACTCTCCAGATCACCCTCTCTCTCTCTTCATTTCTCTTTCTCCCTCTCCTTTTCTCTCTCTCCTTTTCTCTCTCCCCCTCCCCTCTCTCTCTTTCTCCCTCCCTCCTCTCTCCTCTCTCTCCATCTCCCCTTCTCCCTCTCCTTTTCTCTCTCACTCTCCCCTCTCTCTCCCCATCTCTCCCTCAATCTCTCCACTTTCTCTTCTGTGTTTATTTGTGTGTGTGTGTGTGTATATATATATATATATATATATATATATATATATATATATATATATATATGTATGTATGTATGTGTGTGTGTGTGTGTATGTATACATATATATTGATACATAGACCAAGGGCTTTTTCCCCTTTACAAGGGAGGTAGCCAAAATCAAAACCATAATGCCCCTCCCACTCCCACCCATTTCATCCCCACCCACTCGAGTCCCATTCACCACCCCTCCCTCCCTCCCTCCCACTTTTCTTGGCTCCTTCTGGATGATGGGTCATCCCTGCATCACACCCACTGCCTTTAGTCAGAAGCAATACAGCAAGACACAGCACATCCACAGCAAGGCTGCTTCATTTAATTGGTGAACCCCCCCCCCAATCTTTCTGCTCATGCAGGAAAAGAGATGGGGAGAAATCCCTTTGGGCTGCTTCAAAATATCATTCACACATAACCACTCCCTAAACCCCTCATCCCCTACCTGCTTCCTTCCATGCATCATGGCATCATCCACATACAACCATTCTTCACTCTTATCTTCAGTCTTCTCTCTTCCTCAACAGACATCTCCCTCTTTCTCAGTGCCCCTTTTACCCCATCCATCCATCTCATCTTGCCCCCCTCCTTTTCACTCCATTCACTTCTGCATTCCACACCTCTTTTACCAGTCTTTCTTCACGCATTCTTTCCATGTGTCCAAACCATCCCAATACTCTTTCATCAACCCAATCTCCTTACTCTCATTCCACCCCTGCTCACCATCTCACCTCATTTCTCACTCTTGCCAGCCTAGTATCCCCTACCATATTTATCAGACATTTCATCTCAAACATTTAAATTCTTCCTCACTTCCTCTCACTTGTCATGATCAGGAGTGTTTTTGATTTACTACAACAAATCTAGCCATGATTTGAACAGTTCTACCAATCCAATTGCCAGTGTCCTTTTGCCTTTAATCAGGGAAGTTCCCTTCTTACACTGGATGTGAAATAAAGACGAAATGCAAAATACAGTATATAACTACTTTACTTATTCACAAAAATATACAAGGATAACTTGCATGATACAAGGGGTGTGAACGAGCGCCCAAATCTTGTGTGTTACAGCACACAACCCTCTTTTTATATGTGGGTCATTCACAAGTGCCATTTTCTATATAGCCCTAGTCTATATTCCTATTGTAAGAGCAGGTTATCATGAAATACTATACCTCATCTTGCTACAAACATTTTCAAAGTGGTGTGGCTAAGACTGACACCAATATTCTACAATTAGAACAAATAGAATCATCTCAGCAAAGATCTATTAATGATACATCTGAAAATGCAGCAAGAGAGTTCATTGTAACTAAAAATGTCTATCTTTTGTGGCATAAATTGCAAAACAGAAGAAAATACATACATTGTTCAGAATCTGTGAGAAACCAACAGCCCAAAAACTACTAAATGTGGCCATGTTGTTCAAGGACTATGTTTACTCTGAAACGGCATCAATGCAGGAAGTAGATGATGTTTTTGCAGCTGATAACCATTATCATGACCACTGTTGTAGTCTATTTGAATAGATATAATGCTTAAGTTGATGAAATACTGAAAAACCCTGAAATGGAGGATTTAATAATAGCAGAAGATGAAAAGATCAATATTACTGCTCCATGATATCTGCACAGCACTGGGAGATGAACTCGCAAAGTCTCCCAGCACTCCATGCACTGACTGGGTGCGATACAGCCAGCAAAATATCAACCAAACTTGCAGCACTGAATGCTGTCTGCAAACCAGGAAATTTCTTTCTGATCCTGAATTTTGACTGTCCACAATTAACAGAAAGTGCAGTACAAATGGCAGAAACATCCTTGGTCAAATATCTCTAACCATCAACAGACTTGCAGACATTTGATGATTTGCATCTTGTTGCATGACTCAGGATGGACTTTTTGAGAGAACTTTACACTAAAGCTAATGCAAGGAAACATGTCCTTCAAAGTTATTACCAACATCAGCTCTGGGTTGAAACCTATTTAGAGATGCTACCCTAATTTGAAATGCTCAGTCTTTTGGATTTGTAAGAAGAAACAGTTTATTTGACCCTGATATTGTGACCTCAAAACCAGAAGGTCTGCCAGATCCTTGTGTGTGTGGCAAGTATGCACGCAAGAATGTGTCCCGGCTGGATAGCTGGGATCCATTACTGCAAGTACTGCATATGCAAAGGAAGTATATACATAAGGCTTCCTCCCCCTTACACAGGGGCTAGCCAAAAAGAAAAAAGCATAGAAAACACACTCACCCATTTCATTTCCCATATATTCCACTCCCCTCCACCCTCCTCCCTCCCTCCCATCTTGGCACCTCCTGGAGGTGATCTTTGTAAAAATTCTATCATAGCCTGAATAATGTTCATCATATAAATAATGATATTGTTGCCTTCTAAAGTAACAAGTGTTGTTTTACATTTTTCACTTTTTAGCAATCCATTCATCATAATATATGTATGATTGAAAATACAATTTCTTTATAGTAATCAAATGCTTGATTTCTTACACCCTTCTAAATTATATAGGTTTCCCAACTCCATGATTTCATGTTTGAGGTTGAGGTTTTTGTTTCCTTCAGTGTCTGTTAAAGAATGGTTTTGGTCGTTTTTGGTGAATTTTGACTTTGACCTTCACCGGAATTTATTCCTTTGGCCTTCAATCATGAAATTGATGTCCTTAATGGATTCCCCACCCAAAAAACAACAACAACTAAAATGATGCATTGCGCATATTTTGTGGCAGGTAGTTCAAAAAGTTATATTTTCAACATGGCTACTGGTGGCCATCTTGGATTGGTCATTTTCAGGCTGTTTGCTCCGGATAGTGAATTTGGTACACATTCCGGGTTATTCTTTCGGGTCGAATTAACCTGACACAGTTGAGTTTTCATCTAAATGAAGTGCATACAAGTCTGACCCAGGTCCTCTACTATCTGGAGGACGATGTCAATTGAGTCCATTGAAGAGCGATCCTGCACTGAGGCCATTGACAGGCTTTGTGTGCAAATCTTACAGATGATTTGGGCTGTCATTGCTCATAGTAGTAGAAAATCAAAGCGAATGGACACACTACATAGACGGACTTGGATATGAGCCCAAGTCGATACACATGGCAACTCACCACGGTCACTCTCTGTTCTCTCTTTCTCTCTTTCCCATCTCTTGCTTTCACTTTTGCTGCCTCTCCTTCCCCCCTCTCTCCTTTCCCCCTCCCTCCTCCTTCCCCCTCCCTCCTCCTTCCCCCTCCCTCCTCTCCTTTCCCCCTCCCTCCTCCTTCCCCCTCTCTCCTCCTTACCCCTCTCTCCTCCTTACCCCTCCCTCCTCCTTCCCCCCTCCCTCCTCCTCCCATCTCTCCTCCTTCTCCCTCTCTCCTCCTTCCCCCCTCTCTCCTCCTTACCCCTC
>NC_134783.1:60664946-60667446 GCF_046742065.1 Oratosquilla oratoria
GGTTGTTGATATGGACGGTAGTGTACTACTGCCGCTAGAGAAGCGTGAGGTGGAGGAGATGAGGAGGAATGGGAGAAGGATAGATGAGGAGGAAAAGGAAGTGGAGTAAGAAGAATGAAGAGGAGGAGGAGGAGGAGGAGCAGGTGGAGTCTGAGGGTGCTGTGGCGGTGAAAGAAGGGATGTGTCTAATTGGGGTCGTGGGGGAGCAGGACACCGACACACAGGTCGAGGTCACGATAGGGACAGACAGACCTGATGACGGAGCGGGCTGACGGGTGTAGTTTAAGGAAAGGGGGGAGCAGAGAGAAAGGAGGCCAGTGGAGTAGTACGTAACCCTGATTCGAAGACGAAGGTGGAAGGTCGCGAAGAGGGGATCTAGAATCCAAGGGGGGAAATGCCATCCGGCACTGCACAGAAGGGCTCGTGGAGGTGGGGTTTTGGTATTTTGTTTGTTCCTCACGCAAGAAGAACCTCTACTGTATTCATGTGCACAATTGAAATGTTAATGATTGTGGTCCACATTTTTGTGTGTGTGCGTGTGTTCAGTAGGTCCTGCGGGACATGACTTTTGACCACTTCAGTACGACTCAAGTTCTCGCTCGCAGCATAGACTGCCATATGTACGATGCATCACACTACTCGCATTATAGAATATAAAGTCACCGCTGTATTGCTCGTTCTCTTTTACTCTGAGTAATAATAAACACAGAAAACGGGATCAAACCAGTTCACGCCGACGCTGGCATCCACGTGTACGCCTACGTAGGGATTATCGTACAGAAGTGATTAAGTAGAGCAGTTTTATGACCCACTCGTTCTTTGAGAGTTGCTCTCGAATGACAGCAAGTTTCCCGTTACTCCGCCAGTGGCCTAGGTTCCCTGTCTGGTTTGCTCGCAACAGATCAGTTAAGCAGGATGTCCGTTATGCATTAGTGTAGGCAGAGCTCCGAAACAACAATTTTGTACCCCGGCGTACGACAGGCGATTTTATTCGTTTGGAAGTGTTTCTCTATCATCGCCAGGCGGCGGATCACAAGAATCACCCTAGACTTCGACAGGGTGACAATCCTGCATGTGGTCCTAGGATGACGATTCTTCATGTGGGCCATCCTGGGTTTACGATTCTTCGGTTGAAGAAGTTGATAACAATATGCATAACCCCCATTCAACCTAACCCAGCTTTATTCCACTGTTGATATTCGGCGTACTGGGGTGACGATTCTTCAGGTGGGCGTTCTGGGGTGATAGTTCTTTATGTGATCCCAGGCGGTATCCAGAAAGTACGTGCAAGTCTTTTATAGCTTTAAGATGTTGAGATACATTGTAGTAACCCCGGTACATTGGACTTTTAGGGCCATCAAGGAGGAGGTGGCACTGAAGACTCGGATGCTCAGTTACAACTCAGAGGTTGTGCGCTCCTAAATGCGCTCTTACAAAGACGCATGCTCGTAAATGCACGTGGAAGCCTCCGTATTTGTGTTGACGCTTAGAGATGGTGACATCCTTTGTTCGCTTTATTCTGGCAAACACCAGACTATTTTGTTCATCATATGGGGAACGTGGCCTTAGCTATTTGTATACTTCTGCCAGGAGCTCGTTCGTTCTTCGAGGTCTTGGCAGAATCCTTCCCTTGCTTCCTGGGATCCGCCGAGTTCCTGATGATGTGTGCGGGGGAAACCCAGTGAAGAAAGGTATGCTGACAAAAGACGATCACAAGGAAATTGCACCCTTGTCAATCAACGTTCCCTCCAGTCTGTGCGCATGCGCGCGCGGACATGTTTTACAACTAGCGCACATAAAGAAAATATTGTGCACACACAAGGTTTTCAGTTGATATTAAAATCCATTCAATAAAGAAGTTCTACCCAAACATCAACTTATAAATTCTCTAAAAATACGGTAACTTGCCAACCATCAAACCAATATATATATATACATATATATATTTTTTTCCCTCTTTTAACTCTAGCGCTTCCATTGCAAACGAAATGACTTTGCCACCATGGGTGCGCGCATACTTTTCAGAGAAGGCAAAGTTTGCATACACATTTCTGCGCAGACTCGCAGCAACTGAATTACTGGGAACATTGTTATCAGTACAGATGCTGTGCTACTTTCTGAAGGAAGAGGGAGGGAAAAGATCGAGCGATAAAGGGGAGAGGTGTGAAGAAAGTGAAGGAGGGAGAAGAGCCGTGGAAGAGGAGGAGGAGAGGGAGGAAGAAGGTGAGAGGAGGGGAAAAATTGAAAATGGAAAGTGTGTGCGCCCGCGAGAGGGAGTGAGACAGTAGAACGGAAGTGTAAAAAGATAAAGTGTCTGGTTTTGAGCTTGCATACAAGAAAGGGTTTGCCAACCGGACCTGGTGTGTTTAAAGGTGCTCACTTTTAATATCAAGCTATGTAAACAGTCGCCGGAGACGCTCGGTATTTGTTGACCTACCCATGAAGAACGGGTATGCCCCGCTGAGGCGTAAGAAACCACGCCTGCAGCTGAGTTAGACGT
>NC_134783.1:60669946-60709946 GCF_046742065.1 Oratosquilla oratoria
CGGGTTAAGCCCACTTAATTCGCCTTTCACGATCGACTTCTCGTTATATTCGCGGTTGAGGTGGTGGAGGAACACAATGCGGATTGAAGGCGGAAGGAGAACCGTTCGTTTTGCTTCCGGAGGGGTAGTTGGGGGGTCATGCACCGACCCAAGGTCACGCCGGGTCACGGGAAAGGTCAGAAAGTAGCTGGAGGGAGAGATGTGGTGAGTTGGTGTCTCGACTAAAGTTGACAAACGAGATCGCCTCTTGTGTCGTAATTGGACAGTTTACATGCGGGAAATGAGATGCCTCTTCGCAGAATCGCTTCCTTTTCCTTGTGCTTCTTGTTCTTCTTCTTCTTCTTCTTCTTCTTCTTCTTCTTCTTCTTCTTCTTCTTCTTCTTCTTCTTCTTCTTCTTCTTCTTCTTCTTCTTCTTCTTCTTCTTCTTCTTCTTCTTCTTCTTCTTCTTCTTCTTCTTCTTCTTCTTCTTCTTCTTCACACCTTCCTCCTCCCTTCCCTCGTTCATTTAACTTTACACTTCCTCCTCCTCCGATTTATTTCTCTCCATTTCCTCCTCCACGGGGACTAGGGTATCTTTACGTACTATCAATTCCTCTCCATTTGTGGAGGAGAATATTATTACGACTTCCGACAAACTTTCCCATCCCTTTTAATACGTAAAACTGACGGCATAAGTTTAATCTAGGCGAACGCCCCCGACCGGTTTGATTCCGGGATACTCCCGTGAATTTTTACATCGTTCTGAAGTAAAAAACTACATAGCTGTGAATCGGCAGGGACCCGTCGAACCCTGAAAGGTACAACGGCATCGCAAATCATCATGTGTCTTTGTGAATATGTAATCATTTCACTTGTTCTGTTTTTTTGTTTGGTGATTTTCTTCGTCTTTGTTCTGGTAGTAGCGATCAGGGTGGGGATTGAGGGTGTATATGCCCTGGGGCGGCGCATTTAGACGGGGTGTGTGGGGTAATTCTAGTCTGGACATGCCGCCCACAAGGCTGACAAAATAATTATAATAAAAAAGGTCAAAGGAGGCCTGAATATCTTACCGTAATATACGAATTTTGCTTTAGAATCAGCAGAATATGAAATTTTCCCCCCCATATCCTTGCTGCAACAGGGACAACATTTTTAAAACCTGTTTAACTATTCCGCAAGCCAGTAGCTATAATAGGCAGTAAGGGATGGTGGAGGTGGGAGATGGTGATGGGGGAAGGGGGGTGGGGGTCACTAAGAACCTTTCCCCCGGGGGGGACGGTACTTTGGGCGTGGCATGGGGGGAATGGGTGTGGAGGGAAGGATGAAGGCATGTGTTGAGGGGGGGGGGCACTGGCTCTCTCATAGAACGCGTCCCCTCACTCATTTTCACATGTTTCGTCGTATTTACACTTCAAACTAACTGGTTTATACGAGGTCTGTGATTGGGGTACTTTTCATATCACTCCCCAATCCCGAATCACTGACACTTCTGGTCAGTTTCTAATCGTGTCTCGGACTACGAGAAAAAGGGGTCTGAAGTCGCGCCGAGCACCGAGTGACCTTTGGCCTCGTTGCCAAAGGCCTATGGGAGGTACAACTTCACCTTGACTGAAGTGAATATGCTGCACGATACTAACAGATAACCCCCATGTATGGGAATTGGACATGGGTAATACACCAGAACCAGTACTCAAGACGGAGTAGTCACCAGGTGGTAAATAGAAAGATTAATAATGAATATTATATATCGTTGCAGCCATCATTATCATCGGTGGTTTAAAGTGCTCAGCACGGCGCAGACCCGCGTGGAAATTCAATGGGACCATTCGCAGTGAGCGATTTGATACCAGATACCGCCAGATTTTGTTATTCTTGCCGGAAAATAAATACTTTTTTTGGGAAAGTTTTATAAGCTTACTGAGGTGTATCGTTGTACATTATTGTGTCTGAAATTTAAGCAAATTAATTTCATGATTGCAAACGGCATATAGCATTGTTTGAGCCTCTATTTATAATTACAGATGATATTCGTAAAATAGCCTATAATTGTATCAAGCCAAGCAATTTGTCATTTTCTACCGACTTCAATGGACGTATACTGATATATACTTTCATTTGAATGCACCAAGCAATAGTAATGTATCGAAAATATAATTTTGCATCGAAAACTTAATTTTTTCGGTACGATTAACATTTGTCTTTCTCTTACTTTTTCTTGAATATGACGTGCAGTCTGCCACGGCACACGTAAAATTAGTCATATTTGTTTGAAAATAACTCCCAGCAGATCTAAGAGGCTATTGTTTACACAAACGTCGTTCACTTCGTACGTCCGCCACCACTGTTGTTATTTTTTTTTTATCTCGCTGATTATCTTCATATACAGGACGTGACAGTGATATCCATTATTTTTATTGCTCATAGTTGCTTCAGTAAAAATAATTCTAGCGCTAATAGGAATCTACGAGCCTGACTGCGAAAGGTCCCATTGGTGCCAGCGACGCCTATACTTTGCCAAGAAGTCCCACTACAGATGACAGAGATGATGTTAACGTCATTCTACCTCTCCCCGCCCCTCCGATGGTAAAGGGGCGGGGCTTAGTGTGGGGGGGAGGGGGAGGGGAGCATAACACGCCCGTCGTCGATGTCGTCGACGTCGTCCGTTATCTGGTAGTCGACAGCACTTTTGCTCGGTCCATCTGGTCGTGCGGGCGAGACGTGGCAATAGCGCATATCTTTATAATGAATTTTGATAATACGTCAAGGATATAAGATAATAGGAAAATTAGTGACGAGTGGAAGTGAAATGGGTGCATGTTTTGGCCGTCGTTGATGTCGTCGACGTCGTCCGTTATCTGGTAGTCGACAGGACTTTCGCTCGGTCCATCTGGTCGTGCGGGCGAGACGTGGCAATAGCGCATATCTTTATAATGAATTTTGATAATACGTCAAGGATATAAGATAATAGGAAAATTAGTGACGAGTGGAAGTGAAATGGGTGCATGTTTTGGCCACCGCCCTTACAAGGGTGGGGGGGGGGGCAATCCTATTGGTATACAGATAGAGATTATATCGTCAGAATCCAACGGTTTTTTCATTTAGGACAGTATCGTACTGGAGCTGTAGAAATTAAGAAGAAAAATATCAAGGAGGGTAGTAGAACGGAAGGATAATAGAACTCTTTGTTAGTTTATTATTGTCTAATGAAAATTAGTCTCCAATCGTAAAGGTATAACTGAGTGACTTGACTGGCAGGAATGTCACTAAATTCCTAAAAAATACTAAATACGTAGAAAATGCACTCAGGATGCGGGTGCAGTGTGTTAAACTGAATTGAACAAATTATACTGTTAGTTTTGAACAACCTTTGAGCACATCACACTTAGGGGGGAGACAAGGATTCTTTGTCATATACACCAGATCTCGATTACGCCATGGTGGTCCACGCAGTCTTGCCAACTGCAGTGTCTCCACTTGTAGAGTTCGTATACTTGTTTGTTTAAAGGAATCTAATTTAGATTTCGAATATTTGGAATTTTTTTCAGAAATCCAGAAAATTTTGGACACCAGAATAGCGTATTCTGAGATATGTATATCTTTTTTGTATTATTTTTTCTTCTTTTCATTTCAATTATAGATTTTCAGAATCGTGTCATGTTATGGTATATATTTGAAATGCTTTTCCGTTCCTGAGTAATGAATTTTCTAGGATTTTAGAGGCTCCCGGAAGAGAACATCTTTGCAGGTACTACAGTAACAATGGCAGAAGTCTGCCACCAGAGAGCTGTGGGAAGGATTTGTTATCAATAAAAAATGTACAGATGATAATTCCTCTAGTCGGGGATTGCTATACAATCAAATAATATCCAATATACGGAACGGAATCGCTTTCAGGGAAGATGTCAGAAAGTGCTATTAGCGATTTATTGAATTTCGGGACCTTATATTCCAAATATTGGAGATCTTATAGTGTAAATATTCACTGTAGTGAGCACTATACTTTTAAGTGAAGCGAATTTGATAGTTGCATTCCAGAGTACATCTTAGCATGGTGTCATTATCTGGTAATAAATGGCATAACATTATTCGAATTTCTTCCTTAAATATATATCGGACACATTTGAAATGCACCATTCATATAGAAAGGTGCCATTTGCTAACACAATTTGATTAACTTTACATATGTCGGCAACTGTCAATTTCATACATATAGCAAGATTGTCGTTATTTTTTTTTAATCTGGCTGTACCTCTACGCTCGATTGCATAGGGGAGGCTCCCCCACCCAGTCGTAGTTCATGGTTTCTTAATTCCCGCTAGTGGTACCAGTTTGCCTGAGGACTTTGGCGAGAGAACTCCGTATTTGGATATTTGATAGGGAGAAGCTGGTTTTCATGTATTGGTAAATGTAGATGTTTGTGTATGAATGGGGATGGAGAGAAAAAATCGTTTTTGGCCGTATATGAAGGTTCATCCTGGCGAAATGCAACAGGGAGCATTCGCCGTAGACGAACGAACTCTGCATGAGGGTGGGGGTGGGGGTGGGGGTGAGTATTGTGTTTAAATTAGCCCGTACACCAACCGTCCGACACGGGAAGCATTGAAGGGTGAGGATAGGAGGAGGAGGAGGAGAAGGACGATGATGATGAAGCGGTTGGGGATGAGGAGAAAGAAAAATAAAGGAAGAAAGTGAGAGGTGGTGGCGATAGAGGAAGGGGATTGAAGGAGGCAGGAAGGGATTTTGCCGATCAAGCTGGATGTGAGGCAGGATTTTAGACCCTCTTGGAATCGTTCCCAGGGGAACTCCCAGAGACAGTGCAAGATCACAAGGCGTCAACCAGAACAAAGTCTTTAAGTAGGGCACAAGGTCTTCGCGTTTTGCTGCTCTTTTTGGATCACATGAAGCTTCGTCACCCCAGACTTCGATAGGGTGACAATTCTTCATGTGGGCTATCCTGGGGTGACAATTCTTCATGTGGGCCATCCTGGGTTTACGGTTCTTCGGTTGTGGTTGATGACAATAAGCATAACCCTTGTTCAACCTAACGTAATCTTTATTCCACTGTTGATATTCTGCGTACTGGGGTGACAATTCTTCAGATTGGATCTCATGGGGTGACGATTCATCATGTGGGCGTTCAGGGGTGACAATTCTTCAGGTGTCGTAGTCGGAAGCGTGGTGGTTTGCCATTCGCTTAGTTGAGGGTTCGAATCTCGCACTCTTCTTCGGTTCTCAGCAGTGATTGCTACACCTGCGCCAAACAGTCCAGACGCATGACAGAGCATAGATGGCTGCATCGGTGTAGTTACGCGACTCCTTGCGTAGGTCCTCATTCTCTTCGCCTTCAGTCTACAGAAGTTGAATACGGTGCGCAGTCCACAAGTCTTAGAGAAAGGGTTAATTGACATAGGATTAACGGGTGAGAGGGTTTCTTTAGCACAGTGATTCTTAACCTAGGGGGTCGCGCCCCCCCCCCTAGGTAGGCCTAATGGATTTTCAGGGGAGGGGGCACGAGCCTCAGAAGAAGTATAAATTTTACCAGTCATGTGTTATTTTCTTGACAAGAAACGGGTTAGTAACGTAAAGATAAGTTTATGAGATAATGCGGAAGTATCGTCGTTACTAAGTCTTGTTTTCGAAAGTCTCCCCGGCATACCAGTTTTCCTATGTATTGACCCCCCCCCCTCCCTAAAAGGGTGGGGGTCTATAGATTCAAGGGGGGAGAGGCATGGAGGAAAAGAATAGTTCCTAGAGGGGGCGTGGTAGTAAAAACCACAGCCCTAGCAGTAGGTAGAATGAGGTTACATGCCGCGAGACGCAACGACAGTATCAAAGAAGCGTATGGAGAACACTCAAAGAGCGGACGACTCATCTGGGAATGTGGGAGGAGAGGGCCTGGAATGTGGAGGGGACGGGGGTGGAGTGGTGGTGGAGGAAGTTCCGCCGCGGGAGGGGCAGATGGACGATTCGTGGAGAAGCCAGGAGCTTGACATATCAGCAGGTTGCCGAGGTGTGTCGGGGCGTGAGATTGGATCCAGAGAGGAGGAGGACTGATCGAATGGTGTATGGGTGGGGCGGAGGACGTTAGGGGAGGTTGGAAGAGGGCAAGGACGGAACCGAAGGTCGTGGCGAAGGGCCTCAGTTTCCGCGTGGACTCTTCACAAGCTCTCCTCTTAGGGAGGTCGGGGTGTCTTGACGAAGCCCTCATCCATCCGTACAGCACACTCATGTCCCCCCCTCTCGTCGCTCTCTCTCTCTCTCTCTCTTTCTTTTTTTCTTCTTTCAATTCTGCCTTCCTTCCGTCTTTCCTTCCTTCGTTATTCGTTCTTCCCTCTTCTCTCTTGTCCCCTCACCAACTGTCTACTCTTTCCGTTATTTATCCTTTTCACTCGCCTCCTCCCCCTCTACCTCTTCGAGTATGTGTGTGCGCGCGCGCGTGAACTTCGGATGCATGTGGTCGCGTTTTCAAATGGACACTTGTACTGCCTTGTTTGCGGATGTGCGATTGGGTTGAATGAGTAATGAATGATGGAGAGAGTCTAGCACGATGGGGGGGGAGGGAGGAAAGCGAGTAGAATGAACAAGTGGCGTGTGAAATGGACATCTTGTGAGTGGATGAATAAGCGAGTAGAGTGAATGAATTATTATTTGTGAAGAGGATGTCTTTGCGGGCGTACCGTCGGGGTCTTAGGTGGGTGAGTCACTTCCCTCCTCCCCCTCCTCCGCCTCCCCTCCTCTCCTCCCCCTCCTCCTCCTCCCTCAGGCTTTCGTGTGAGCCCAAAGCCGGCCATCCCAAAACCAAAGGAACCACATGAAGAATCGTCACCCCCAGACTTCGACAGGGTGACAATTCTTGATGTGGGCCAATCTGGGTTTCCGATTCTTCGGTCGTATAAGTTGATGACAATAAGCATAACCCTCATTCAACCTAACTCAAACTAACCTAATCTAACCCGATCTTTATTCCACTGTTGATATTCGACGTTATTGGGGTGACAAATCATCAGGTGGGAACTCATGGGGTGACGATTCTTCATGCGGGCGTTCTGGGGTGAGAATTCTTCATGTGACCCCCGGTTTTCTTTGGGACAATTTAGGCCGATTGTTCAGATGTACCTGTTTGACGGGAGGGGGGGGGGCAGGCACCTTCGCTGCACACCGCGTTTCACAGAAATTAATGGAATGGCCTGGCGGCGGTAGGCAGAGCAAGGTTAGGGATTTTTCCTTTTGCTGGATTTCGCTAGGTTCTTTCGTCTCAGTGGTAGCTCCACTTCCGTACCTAAGTGAAGCGTGGCACCCACTAAGGCTGCGTTTACACCAAGCGAATCGAATCGGTTCAATTCATGAAGAATCAACACGATTCAAGAATCGTGTTGATTCGCCACACTTGTTTCAATGTAACCGTTCACACCGAGCGGATCGGCATGGTTTGAATCGACTCGAATCGCCTGGTGTAGACAGTTACATTAAAACTAGTGTGGCGAATCTCTTTCTTCATGAACTGAATCGATTTGATTCCCTTGGTGTAAACGCAGCCTAATACTGTTCTACACTCACTCCAGAGAATTATGGGCTGGTTCGGTGACCGTGGCAGGTTACCTAGAGGCTGCGGGTGTACTGCAAGAGGGAACCCGAATAACGGATTAAAGCTTTTACGAACAGACTGGCCCCTTTAGACTACAAAGGGTTACAAAGGCGGAGCATGCAGACAGGAGACCTTTTGGTCCCTAACTAGGTCGGATGCGAAAAATTATAATGATAAGAAAATATATTAATATAGATAATAGTAAATAAAATAAATAGGTGAAGTTAGATGATAAACAGGTAAATAGTAAATAATACATTGACATAACTAATGATAAATGATAAGCAAATAATAAATAGACAAATAATAACAAACAAATAATAAAATAAATGGCACGCATTACAGCATCTTAGGTGTTTATCTAAATGATTCTTAAAGCTTCGAACTGAACTACATTGCACTGCCTCTGCAGGAAGTTTATTTCATTCATTAACTACACGATTGGCGAAGTTGTTTCTACCCACTTCCAAATTAAATCTATTTCCTGACAGTTTGAGGCCAATATTTCTTGTCGGATTCTCATTCAATGAGATATTTTTGTCCCTTTTGATGTCAATTCCCTTTAGAATCTTAAAGACCTAAAGAATCTGGCCGTCGCGAGGACATTTTTATTCCCGTGACAATCCTCCAGTACAGAAAGAGATTTTTCATAAAAGTGGCAGTTGCCGACAAGACTGACGAGTTAAACACCATATGACTGACGAGTTAAACACCACATGAGGCTCCGTCCTCATATGGTGTTTTAACTCGTCAAAGAAAGAGATGAACACATTTCGTTTAAGAAGATCGTCTGGCGGTAACCTAGAACGTAAACACGTAGAGTACGTTATGGTTTTAAAGGGATTAAAACATTATGTTTACTTTTCTAACAGCCGGCTTAAAGGGCAAACCACACACCGGGCTCATTCATCATGGAAAGATAGATGAGAAACCAGGTCTTCAAGTTTTGGGGGAGATTTTACTTTGCCTCCTTAACCCTCTTGGGGGGGTGGGGTTTGATGTAGGCTCTGTCTGTGAGGAATCCTCTTTCGGGGTCTTGCAGACCTCTATCCTATCTCGTTCCAAAGAAGAGAGAAAAGCAAAATTTCGGAAAGAGATTCGAAATAAGGTTGAAGGAAAATCAGGTACTACCCCTCCTCCAAGTGGTACCCACGGGTCACGCCGAGTGACAGCGCGACCGTGACGAACAGTGCGTTCAGTCACCATCTCTTATACAAACAATAACTTGATTCCTCCAGCCAACAACCATAAATCCGTCGGCAATAGTGAGTAATAATGGGGACGATATGGTGATATCTGGAAGACTGTACGGCAGGCGATGTCGGCCTGGAAGCAGGGCCAGAGCCAGGAATCAAATTTGGGGATGGGGGGGGGGAGCTGCCTCTGTATTGTACCCCCACACACATATGTAATCATTGATAGTATTTGATATGCCTGTAATGGTAACTACAATTATATAGTTTATGTATATGTACACCATGTATCACAAATTCACCATAAACTTAGCTTATTTTTTGTAAGTTTTCCGGTGTAGTGTATTTATAATACTTTTGAGTAAAGTAAATTTGGGGAGCTAATTGGATTTTTTGGGGGGCTAAGCCCCAAGTAACTGAAAACTGTAGTAAACACACTGCCCCCTGACATCTAGCCACACAAATCAAGGATCCAAATTCACTGACACCATCAGACTTTGCACATCACTTCCCTAAAAACTACAACTGCCCATTCACAGGAGCAGAATATCGTGCTTCACCCTCAAATTGTTCCATGCTCAGATAACGCACACTATGGTATGATACGACACCTACAGCCCGCCACAGTATCTGTAACATTAAACCTCTTCAGCAGAATACGAACGAAATGTTTATTCCCCATCACCTGGAGACAAACCATCATCATTCCCTCCCCCGAAACAACTACCGCCCAGTTGCACTTGCTAGTCTCTGTAAACCCCTAGAAAAGTTAAAATTGCTTCGTTGCGACTCTTATGGAAAAGTGGGAAAGTTATTCTCTCGTATCACCTCTGTAAACAGGATTCAGAACTGACCTTAGTGTCAGGAAGATGGCGATGTGGGGCAGGGGTCTAGCTGGAAGGCAAACACTGGGGGAGTTGAAAGGTTTATTACAAGCGAAAGCCATGACTTAGGGCTTCGAAGTTTCTTTTGTAAATGTGCGGCCCGGGGACTGTGGCTTGAATGTGGCGATTCGCAAAGAAGATTTCGCCGAGAAGATTTCGCGGAGGAGAACGTCTGGTTTGCTCGGGGTGCGGAGGGGCATACTGGAAGCTCCAGGTGTCGAAGGGGAAACTGGAAGCTTCGGGTGCGTAGGGGGATACTGGAAGCTCCGGGTGTGGAGGGGGAGACTGGAAGCTATGGGTGCTTAGGGGGAGACTTGTGGCTTCGGTTACAGAGTAGACTGCTGCAAGGTCTAAATATACAGGTCAGACCGTTGGAATTCTGCGCAGCTTCTGACGTCATTTGGCTGAGTCCATTTTCTCTTTGTGATTCACTGAAGAAAACTGTGAAACGCCAAGGAAGACAGGAACTATAATATTTTATATATTATATATATATATATTGTATATCATATATATTATATATTCATATATATAGACAGGAACTATAATATTTTATATATATTTATATATATATTTTATATAATATTTGTCAGAATATAACTAATTGCGTGGAGCAGTGCGAGCGAAGGCAACGTCATTTTTGAACGACGGACCAGCTTCAACTGACAGCTATAGGACCCGCTAACCCCACTTTGAACAGCCAGGTGACGTTCACGGGCCCGCTGCGGCAACTCCCTCGAAATTCGGTCGGAAGTGGTTAGACCTTATATTCTTAGATCTTGGACTGCTGAGCGCGATGGCCACGCGTCGGCCGCTAGGCTCGATGTCGACGCGTCGGCAGCCGGGGAGCACTCACGTCAAACATGAGACAAACCCGTGTGCGTTTCTCGCTGTGTACGTATTACTGCCAGTCAACAGTTGCCAGATGTCGCTAGCCATTTATAGAATCGTCCTGTTTTCAAAAAAGGATGTGTTTGTTGGATAATCATTTCACTTTGTGTTAAATTAATAATTAACAATTAGACTCTATAGGTAACGTTTATTCTAGTTCTAGTTAGGTATATAATTTCAAATATGATAATGATGCCATAAGATAGCGCTGTGCAGGAATTTGCAAATAGAAGTACGTGTATCTGCAAACATATAGTCACGTGCTGGGAGGTTGGTACGATGCATTGCATGTAGCTAGATAATGTAGGCCCTTGTGGACACTTAGTTGTAAGCCGAGGTATTTAATATATACTATAATAAGGAGCAATGTGCCTCTGTGTATACTTCTTTCTGTGTGTGGTTGTGTACGTAATGTCTGACAAATAAGATACGCCGGAAAAAACGATCTTCTAGAAAAAGGGAAGATGAAAATAGTGTGATTCAAAACTTAAACATTAAAAAAGACTAGGTAATAAAATCCTTATATGTCATTTGCAGCAACTCCACTTCACTACGGGACTTAAATCTCGTGGGCAGCATTAGCTGCCAGCCGTACGACGTGTCGTAATAATACTCGCATCATAAAATATAGTCACCGCTTATATCTATCGTTCTCTCTTTCACCCGTGAATTTTGAAAACCACAGAGAATGTGATTAAGAGCAGATTAGGGAGAATGTAAAAACACAGGGGCGACTATAATAAATATAATCAAGACTCCGATATGGTAGCGTCGCGAATCCACTTGCTCCTCATGACGCCTACGTGTGCGGCACCGTATGGTAGGGGTTAAATACTTGATTTTAGATGTTTGATGTATGCAACCCACTTACTTTAGCCTTAGATTTGAGCGTAATTTTAATGTAAATTTTTAATAATAGGAATTCTTGTAATTAACAAATTCATAATTGTAATGATTATTTCCTAATTGTGTACAGGAACAAGGCACACAACGGTGCACAGCTGCTGTTGGTAATGGCTGACGTTTACAACAATTACCTTCGTCTACGGTTGTCAGATGTCCTCCTCAAAAAGGACAGTTCTTGCGAACCTTCCACCAGCACCATTCCAATGTGCGCTGTCACTCATGCTGGAGGAACAGTTTATACGGTTAAGTCAGCTTCACAAGAGGGCATTTGTTACAATGTGGACCTCTCAATCGGCATGTGCAGCTGCCTCTGTGGAAACACAGGTAGCGTTTGCAAACATCAATTAGCAGCGTCGCAGTACAGCGCAGTTCGCCTTCCACAACTATACGCCTGCACTGTTGCTGAAAAAGAAGTCTTGTATAAGGTGATATACGGCGACAAACCGATGCCGACATCGAATTTTTTAGATGGCTTATTTGCTGATACACCTGTTAATGCAGTATCTCATGGTAATAAAGAACCAGCTGCATGTGACGATGAGGAAGATGTAGCTGTCGTTATCGAGACCCCCGCAGAGACAACAAATGAAAATCAATCAATTGACACCAGCATTGATGAGTTCACAAGCATGATCAATAGAGAATTAAAGAGAACTAAAACCACCTGCATGCTCAGCTCCTTTGCGGTATTTGAACAGAGGCTGAAAGCCTGCAGAAATCCTGCGCAGGTTACTACTTTCCTTCTGACTGCAGGTTGCACTATTTTTAAGGCATCGGAGGCGGCAAAGACAAAAATTCCTCGTCAGCCAACGACCATTGCTAGGCGTCAGTTTGGCCAACCAAGAGGCAAAGCTGCCTTACTGAAAGGCAAGATAACAAAAAGGAAAAGGAATTTAGCCTTAAACATATTAAAAATGTACCAAATGCTAAAATACATTGATGTTTCCATATTACTGTTTCATTTCCTATACCTAACTTATTTCAAATCAATCACAAATAAATACTAACTAATAATTAATGAAAACAATTTAGCATGAGGCATTCAAATAAATGTTCTCTAGGTAATTGCCTTTATTTTAGAATACAGTTACATTTTTATTTATTATTTAGGAAGATTATGAAATACTAGTGTAAACGCCCCTGAAAATCACGGGATTCTGATTTCTCTTAACTTCCAAATAATTCCATCATTTATAGCTTGCTATTACAGTAATTTCATTTGCGTGTTATTCGATTTAGATCTCCTTTAACTATTTATTAATAAATCAAAATGCACATTTTTTCGAAATAAATTTATTATTTCGTTGCTTAGGCGATTACTTTTGATATAACATTTTCAATTGTTATATTTTAAACCAAAAGCGCATCCTAGTCACTCTCAAATGACATAAAAGGATTTTATTACCTAGTCTTTTTTAATGTTTAAGTTTTGAATCACACTATTTTCATCTTCCCTTTTTCTAGAAGATCGTTTTTTCCGGCGTATCTTATTTGTCAGACATTACGTACACAACCACACACAGAAAGAAGTATACACAGAGGCACATTGCTCCTTATTATAGTATATATTAAATACCTCGGCTTACAACTAAGTGTCCACAAGGGCCTACATTATCTAGCTACATGCAATGCATCGTACCAACCTCCCAGCACGTGACTATATGTTTGCAGATACACGTACTTCTATTTGCAAATTCCTGCACAGCGCTATCTTATGGCATCATTATCATATTTGAAATTATATACCTAACTAGAACTAGAATAAACGTTACCTATAGAGTCTAATTGTTAATTATTAATTTAACACAAAGTGAAATGATTATCCAACAAACACATCCTTTTTTGAAAACAGGACGATTCTATAAATGGCTAGCGACATCTGGCAACTGTTGACTGGCAGTAATACGTACACAGCGAGAAACGCACACGGGTTTGTCTCATGTTTGACGTGAGTGCAGCCGGGGAAGGTGGAGAGAAGTTCCAGGCCATAACTGCGGCTCCGGGGAGAAGGGAGAGGTGGAGATGATCCTCATTGAGCCCCGAGGCGGTCGACTATGGATTATAAACTACCTAGGACAGACCACTCGCTCGCACGGGATCGATTTTTTTTTTTTTTTTTTTTTTTTTTTTTTTTTTTTTTTGAGGTGAAGAATAGTCTGTAGGGAAATAAAATGGTAGTATTGTATAAAACGGGGCTATTTCTACTGAGCACGTTTAAGGAATATTTATTAAGGTTTTTATCGTGGCTCAGGAGACGCGGGAAGGAGACTTGGACATCGAGACTTGCATATAAATCAACCAAAAGTGGGGAAAGTGGTCGGGGATGCAGTTGTAGAGAAAGCTAAACACGGATTTTTTTTTTCTTTTTTTAGATGTAAACTGAAATAGGAAGATGAGAGAAAGTTAGAAATAAAGTGAATTTTAGTCGAAGAAAAAAAGCATGTGTGTATGTTTGTACATGTGGGCGTGATTGATCGTGGAAAATGTGTATATTTCCTACGAGAAATGAATCGGATTCACTTTCCGCGTGCAGTAATAAAAATCGATCCACCTACAACAAACCACCCGCTCTCGCGGGATCGGTTTTTTTGTGGGAGAGAAAGAGAAATTTGTTGGAAAACGAAAAAGATAGTTGTGTATAAAAGGAAGCTACTGCTACTGAGCGTTTTTTTAGGGATAATGAAGAGCTTGTGTCGTAGCTCAGGATGCATGGGCAGGAGACTCGGAGTTCGGGGTTTGCTTCATTATTGTGAGGAAATTTGTTTGGGGATATTTATTAACCAACATATCAACCAAGAACGTTAGGAGAGGAGTCAGAAGTTTAGTCCAAGGGACAGTCAAAAAGATGGAAATAGTTTTCGTGGTAGGTAAACTGAAATGAGAAGATGCAGTAGGGAAGTTAGAAATGAAAATGGATTTCAGCAGGAGAGAAAGAGTTTTTAGATGTTTGTGCGTGTGGTCGTGTTTTATGATTGAGATGCACTTGTGTGTGTGTGTGTGTGTGTGTGTGCCATGCAGAGGGGTTGTTGCCTCTATATGGGTGACTCAGGCGCATTGCGTCAACCCTACATGAGTATATCCGTAAGCTAGAGTCGAGGGGGGCTTGGCCAGGTCACGTCCTGCGCGCTGATTGGCCGCCGTTGTTGTGCTCTGAGCCGTAACTTTACCTTCAGCTGGTGGATCGCTACGTTCGGGTACGCAAGCAAGCTCGTGTGCCGATTGGCTGAAAGTGAGCCGCCTTGAACCGGAGCGCGCGCGGGAGCGAGGACAACTGCCATCCTGTCATCTCCCTCTTCGATGCCTGTCGTGCTCGGAAGAGAGAAGGCAGGGAGTAGCGGGGTGTGAATTAGACTCATTTTCGTAGGATATATACATATTACACGAAAACTACGTCCATATGTACAAACATTTGCACGGTTTTTGTTTTTTTTAACTAAAATTCGCTTTCTAACTCTACTACATCACATTTTAGTTTACCTCTAACTAAAAGAAATTCCGTGCTTCTACCTTCCTTTACAGTTATGTCTCCGACCATTTTCGCAGCTTTTGGTTGGTATAGATGCAAGCCACTTGTGCCACATGCCTCCTGAGTCACGATACGAATCCTTATGAAACCCTCAAAAGTGCCCGGCGGCAGTAACAGCCTTTTATACACAACAATCGTTTAATTTTCCTATACCCTCCTCCTCCTCTCTCTCTCTCTCTCTCTCTCTCTCTCTCTCTCTCTCTCTCTCTCTCTCTCTCTCTCTCTCTCTCTCTCTCCCTCTCCTCTCTCTCTCTCTCTCTCTCTCTCCCTCTCTCTCTCTCTCTCTCCCTCCCTCTCCCTCTCCCCTCTCTCTCTCTCTCTCTCTCTCTCTCTCTCTCTCTCTCTCTCTCTCTCTCTCTCTCTCTCTCTCTCTCTCTCTCTCTCTCTCCCTCTCTTCTCTCTCTCTCTCTCTCTCTCTCTCTCTCTCTCTCTCTCTCTCTCTCTCTCTCTCTCTCTCTCTCTCTCTCTCTCTCTCTCTATTTCTCTCCCCCTCTTCCCCCCTCTCTCTCAAAAAATAAATAGATAAAAAAAGGGGGGGTCTATCCATAAATGCCTAACACGTGGCATTACAGACATCCTAGTACAAACAGAAACAATGACCGCACTCCATTTGTCTACAGACATGCCCAGGTTCTAAGTTTTATTCGCAAAAACTCACGGCAGTCTAGAAATGATGGATCCGCGAATTTTTTTTTACTTCCTAGGATTTCGAGGGGTTATGCCCATCTCCATATAAGAACATAAGAACGAAGGAGACTGCAAGAGACCATAAGGCCTACACTAGGCAGCTCCGTATCCATCACCACCTGTCATCCCCATCCATAAAGTTGTCTAATAGTTTCTTAAAACAACTGATACTTTCAGCGTTTAGTACAATGTTACCCAGTTTATTCCATTCGTCGACCACCCTATTAGTAAACCAATTCTTGCCTATTTCCTTTTTTAATCTAAATTTGTCCAGTTTATAACCATTACTGCGAGTCCTGCCCTGTTGTTTTAACATGGTGACCTTGTTTGCATCACCCTTGTTAAAGCCTTTGATCCACTTGAACACCTCCATATCCCGAGTATGCACAGGAACAACTGTCCTCGCCACATACCAACAAGAAGAATTTCATCAAGAAAGCGTCCTCGGCTTTTCATTCCACCCTAGCTATAGATGGCATGATAATAATACATACATACATGCATACATACATACATACATACATCAATGCTTCTTTCCCCCTTACACAGGAGGTAGCCAAAAGACAAAGGCATAGAAACCATAATGATAGTAATGATAATAATAATAGTAATAATAATAATAATAATAATGGTAATGATTATAGTAAAAAAGGAAAAATGCTAGATGGCATGTCGGCGACTTAGTCTTATATCTGCTTTGGAACCCATCGTAACCATAGTAACCGCATTTTAAAAAATGATTTAATTCGAGTGCACCAATGTGTAAAAAGACCATGGATTTAATTTGTCCACCTCAAAATCAGTCACCATACACTTCTGTGGACGATGGGTCTGCAATATTCGGTAAACCCTCGATATAACGGATCTCGTTATAACGGATCTCGATATAACGGATCTCGATATACCGGGTATCGGGAATAACGGACAAAAAATCTGACCGGACATACCCTCGCTATAACGGATTTTCATCAGTCATTGCGAGGGATCCTCGGTTATAATGGATCTTCGGATATAACGACAGACCCGTTATGTTGAGGGTTTAATGTAATTTCTAATACCGGACAGATTTCGGAATATAACAGATCTAACCGGCATTACCATCGGATATAAGGGATCCTCGGTTATAACGGATCTGCGGATATAACGACAGACCCCTGACCCCATATCGTCCGTTAAATCGAGGGTTGACTGTACGCCATCAATGCAACTAAGAAACGCTCCCAGTGGTAGAGCAAAACGACATCTGGGCCTGATTTTCGACAACAAACTCGCCTAAACTCTCCACCTAAACTAAAGGCTTCCTACCTCCTAGCTTGTAATTTCTTGGAACTATTGTCCCGCACAATATGAGGAGGAGACCATCCGGCTCTCATACTGAGCAAGCTTGAGTATGGATGTCAAACCTACTTCTATGTTATACACACAGCTCTTCGAATGCTAAATAGGGCCTACAGTACACCTCAGCACAGGTCCCGCTCGCATTACTCTACAAAATAATAAATAAATAGATAAATGTAGAAAATGGATACTCCTTTCCTGGATAACCATCGCACATTTGACACCACTAAAACATTTTACAGCACCAGAAACACCCTTACCATTAGTCTACCACGCTAGTGAAACAGGATGTACATGTCAAGAATTCAGCAAATATTTGTATAATGCCCATGAATACTGTATAAAGAATAGCAGACTTGCTAACTACGCTGGAAATTGCCGATAAAATGCCACAACAACGCTTAACCTGGCTTGTTCCAGTACACTCCTGCCACTTATTTAAAAAAAAAAAAAAAATCTGATCGTCAAGAATATCTACCCCCATGTCTACCCATCCAACATATATCAATATCACAACACCAGTGTGTGTGTGTGTGTGTGTGTGTGTAAATAAATATATGTACTATGTGTGTGTAGTGTGTACACACACATACGCACACGACCAGTGGAGCAGTTGGTAGAATTCTCGGCTGCCATTATGGCGGTCCGGTTTCGAATCCCACACAGGGCTGAAATAATTTCACTATCGCTGCGCTGTGAGTCGTTACTCCAACTCGTGGGTGGCGAGTTGGGTGTGTGTGTGCCTGTGAGGTCACAACATTACCCACAGATCGGTCACACGAGTTCTGAGCTCTCTTCGGAGAGGAAAATAGCTGTTGGTCACGAGTCCAACACGTGATCCAAGACCATGGTGGTGAAACACACACACACACACACATTAAAAAAAACGATGCTGAGAGATACAAAGACGGGTCACCACGAGCATAGCTCCTTTCCCGTATAATACATCTAGGTAAATACACACGTACGTACATTCGCTAGCCCAGTGGGTTACGTAGTAGCGTCTCCAACAGAAACAAGACCTGTATCTGTCAACTGCCGCCACCGTCTCTGTCTTCACTCCCGAGCCCGGCCTCGTAGGAGGTCCTGAACAGCTCGAACATGAACCCAGAAGAGACGGCGAGTCCACGGCAGGCCACTGCAGTGACGCTACCTCGGGATTACAGGAAGAATTGTCACCCCAGAACGCCCACATGAGCGGGTTGTCACCCCATGATATCCCACATGAAGAATCGTCACCCCATGAGATCCCACCTGAAGAATTGTCACCCCAGGAGGCCGAATATCAGTAGTGGAATAAAGATTACGTTAGGTTAGGTTGAATGAGGGATATGCTGACTGTCACCAACTTATACTCGTACAAGTACAAGTATAAGCCCACATAAACCCAGGATGGCCCGCTTGAAGAATTGTCACCCTAGGGTAGCCCACATGAAGAATTGTCACCCTAGGATAGCCCACATGAATAAATGTCACCCTAGGATAGCCCACATAAAGAATTGTCACCCTAGGATAGGCCACGTGAAGAATTGTCACCCTAGGCTAGCCCATGCGAAGAAATGTCACCACCCTAGGATAGCCCACATGAAGAGTTGTCACTCTAGGATGGCCCACATGCAGAATTGTCACCCTGCCGAGTTCTGGGGTGACGATGCTTCATGTGATCCGATACTCGGAGGAAGTTGAGGTCACCTCAAGTATAAGGTTAACAGCGGTTGGGGCCGCCATTATTGAGAGTGGATGCTTTTCTTAACCTCTGCTCCGTGGCTAGGATTCGATCTCGCGCCCGAAATCCCTACGCGCCCCATAGCGGGCCACGATTTTTCTTCTTGGGCTCATTTTCCGCACCTGCTTTCCAGTCGGACCAATCAGGGCTTTTGTTGTTATTTCGCATTGACAACGTCGTCGGCAAAGGTGCACGTGCATCTGTTGATAACGCCAGTCTCTCGGATTGGCTTTATTGGCAATTAAATACACAGATATACAAATACAACGTTTAAAATTGCAAGGATAACACTAAAAACATATACGTGGTAAATAGAGCCGTTTTATAGGTTTTAGTGAAAAATAAAAAATGCTGGCGGGCTCCCTTCTGCCATTCTATTCGTCTTTTATGTTATCCACAAATTCACTCCCCCTTCACCCTATATGGTCTTAAATTACCCTAGAAACAGTATTCAGTTTTAATTCACTCCCACTGTCCAGAGCCTTTACATGCAGAAGTGCCCCCCCCCCTCTTCCTCCATCTCCACCATCCCTTACTGCCAGTTTTAGCTAATGGCTTGCGAAATAATTAAACATATTTAAAAAATGTAATTTAATGTCCCTAATGCAGAAAGAATAAGGGGAAAAAATATTTTATATTATGTTGATTCTAACGCAAAATTCGTATATTATGGGAAGATATTCAGGGCTTCTTTTGACCTTTTTTGTTATAAATATTTTGTCATTCTTGTGGACGGCATGTCTAGACTAGAATTGCGCCCCCCACCAAAAAAAAAAAAAAAAAAAAAAAAAAAAAAAAAATGTGCCGCCCCAGGGCATTTGCCCCCGCCCACCAATGTGAGGGTCCTGCACTGGTCCACAAAATTAATTCATGGATCATGCAAACCTACCCGCTTCAAATCTTTATCCTTCAGTGAGGGGCAATCTCATGGAGGCACAACCGGCAATGAACAAGTTGAGGTTCTCAAAAGGCGACGTTCACCTTTTTTCGGTTCCTCCACTGACAGTAAGTTACCAACTCTTGAATCAGCAACGCCCAACAGATCATATAGAATTGATCAAATCCAACATACATCAATGGCGGGTCATCAACGTAACAGACGTTTTGAAGCAATATTAGTGCGATTAAGAACAGGATACAAGTGCCTCGCTAATGGCATCACATGACAAGAATGATTCAACCATTTGTCATTGTAAGGTTTCCTTCATCGCGCTTATTGCTAGACTGCCCGGTTTACCGTGCAACAACTACAGACTGTCACTTGCTGCCTGAAACAGCAACGACTCCACCAAATTCAGGACGACAAAACACCAAATACTTTTCAGCATCGCTCGACAACTTCCCCACAGGAAACAGGACTTTCGACAAACTAAACCAACAAATATAAGATAACGCACGACGCTGGCGTGGTCCTTCACGAAAGTTAGAAGCGCTGGTAAACAGCAGTCCATAACAACCACCCACACCCCTCTTGTACAGTTAAATGTGCAAACGCAACTCCTCAGATGAAATAAAAAAAATGTTCTCTTTAGGTGACGCAGGACCCGGGGTTTGTCATCATCGGGGGTTATACATCGTACACTTTGTGTTAAAGCTGACCCATCCGGCTGTGGTTCTCTTTGCTCGTTTTCCTACTTACCGCGGGTAAATATTGATCGACATCGACTTCGGGTGAAGTGGGATACCCAAGATCCCGTGGGATCGGTCAGGCGAGCCAGGCCACCTGCTGAGGGGATTTCGTGGTCCCGAGGACGACGTGAGGTGGAAGAGAACGAATTGTAGGCTTTTTTTTTTTTTACGCAGACGATTTTATTAAGCTGTGGAGATGCCCTTGGTTCATAAAACCTTGAGGCTGTCGCCTGTAGGATTTCGAATAATTTCTGATAACAGGACTTTGTATTTTTTCATTTTACTGACGACAAACTTTCATTCAACGTAGCTTGCAGTGTCTGTGTGTGTGTTTGACACTAGGTAGTTAGATTGAGCCGACTGACAACAGGATTTGGTGTTGTTTTGGATGTAGCTGGTTGATAAAATAGTAACACGAAATGAAAGTGTAAATTTAAATATTTCCGCTGCGGAGGGGCTTTTTCCCGTCAAGTGAAAAAAGATGGCTTGGTGGTAGTTTGAAAAAGTACCGAATTCATACAAACGGCGAAAGGATCGAAGTAAACACAGCGGAGGACGTACGGAAATCCTGACCCGTAAAAAAAAAAAAACTAAATTAATCGATTTGTTCATCTTTAATAGGCAATCAAACTTTTTGGAAAAGGTGCAGGAAAAGCAGAATAACGGTTCTCCATGAAAACTAGCGTTAGGATCCAAAGTGACCAAAGCTGTACCGTTTCACCATAAAATTAAAGAAATGTGAAGTTGGATGTAAACAAATGAACTACGATGTAGTGCGTGTGAATATCGATTTATAAAACTTAAACGTAGATTTGAAATAACCCGAACATCAGTTAACAAGATATACATTCGTAGACATGTACCAAAAGGTCTTTTCCTCCTTAAAAGAGGTGATAGAGTCCAAATAGCCAACCGCTTTGACCCACATATTTGTTCCCCTTCCACAGTTTGAGCAAGATGCTGTGTAACAAGACCGCACGTCAACAACAAATATATGAAATTCGTACGAGATGAAAACTTGTTTAAATATTCACTAACTGACAGTAATATGTGACCTTTTATTGATTCATATTTATTTTTTGTTTATTTTTAGAATGAAAAGGGTTAACAGCGCTCTATATTTTTATATGTCGGGACTTCGGAATTTCTAAATTTTGGATTTAGTACGAGGGATAACTACAAGCACACAAACAATACGCAGAAGTTGTGAAAACTGCAAACGCATTATAGACAGGTATCATTACTCGGGTGAAATATTTAAACTCCGAACTTCAGAAATTCCAGATGTTGATAATTATACGTTGACATTCCAAATTAGAAAAAAATAATTTGAGTGTTTCTAGATTTTTTCAACCACTTAAAATATGTGTTTAAGTAATTTTTTAATGTTAATATAATTAATCTAATGCGAATTTTGTTTTGAATTTATATTCATTTTAAATGTAAGTTCATCTGTTTTAATACGGCATATACATTTTACATTATAATTCTCTTGGCTTAATTTGAACTTCGGAGTTTATTATTTGATGCTGAATTATTTTAGATATAAAATCCATTTTTGAATTAGCTTTCACATAAATTGAATTACATTTCCCTCATTTTCATTTGAAATTCAGGTTTTATTAAATGAATGTGAAAAAAGCTAGCAAACGGAAATATCAGGTACCATCCATCATCAAACACGACTGATAGTTATGTCAACCGTAATTACAATTTTTGGCGGGCGTTGACGCACCCACGAGGGATAACTAACCAACCAAATACATAAAGATAGAAAGAAATAAACGTAAATGTTAAGACTTAAGGTAGGAAAGGAAGATGCACCACGTAGGTTGGGATCGACGTGAAGCCCGTTTGGTGTTCGAGGAAGGGTTCTCTTCCTCACTCCCCCTCTCTCTCTGTATTTATTTATTTTATTTTTATTTTGGCCGTACACTGAGCAAGTGGTCCCCGCCCGCATGGAACAATTATCGGCCCGCGTTATCAGTATTAGAAAGTCACGTCGAGGTCACCGACTTTGCCCTATATTCTAGCCAGTAGAAGTAATTGGCAGCTGTTGGATTCGAACGCGGGTCCGCGATGCACGAAGCACGATCGAAAACATCACGTTACTTGGCACACTACATTATCGATGCACTCTTTTTGATAAAAGGAGACTTGGGGAACATTATGTACTTTGTGGATAAGGTAAACTTTGAATTGTCTTTATTGACATTGAAAAATCATGGGAAAACATGCTGACGAGACCATTTGACAACCCACGATGGAAGAGGTGAAGGTGACGCCCACAGAATTCATGACTAGGGCAAGTTGAACGGTGGTCTTGGCGTACTTGGTTAGCGTCCTTGCTTTGTGGTAATGAATAACACAACCTAGAGTTTGAGTGAGTGAGTGTGTGTGTGTGTGTGTATGTATTCACATTGGTCTTTGGATCACGTGTTGGACTCGTGATCGACAGCTAATTCCCTCCCGGAAGAGAGCTCAGAGCTCGTATGACCGATCTATGGGTAATGCTATGACCTTTCACACACACACACCCAACTCCCCGCCCACGAGAGTCAGAGTAACGACCCGAAGCACAGCGATACCGAAAAAATTTCGGCCCTGGGCAGGATTCGAACCAGGTACTGCGAGCACCACCGTACTTCCCAGTCCAGTGCTCTACCAACTGCGCCACCGAGTCGTGTGTGTGTGTGTGTGTGTGTGTGTGTGTGTGTGTGTGTGTGTGTGTGTGTGTGTGTGTGTGTGTGTGTGTGTGTGTGTGTGTGTGTGTGTGTGTGTGTGTGTTTGTGTTTGTGTTTGTTTACCTAGTTGTATTTTATGGGAAGGGGAGCTATGCTTGTGGTGTCCTGTCTTCATATCTCATTTTATCTAAACTATTTTTGAATTCATGTATTGTTTTTGCACACACCACCTTCTCATCTAACTTGTTCCAATTGTCTATTACTCTGTGAGGAAAGCTGTTCTTTTTCAGATCTCTTCTATAGCTGTCTTTCTTGATTTTCTTTCCGTGCCCTCTTGTATTTCTATCATCCCATTTTATCAGATTCTCTCTATCAATAATTTCTATGCCTTTCATGATTCTGTAAATATGTGTGTGTGTGTGTGTGTGTTTACCTAGTTGTATTTTACAGGAAGAGAGCTGTGCTCGTAGTGACCACTTTTGTATCTTTCAGTATCCAGTTTGATCTTAAATTCTTGTATAGTTTTTACACTCACTGTTTCTTCATTCAGTTTAAGTTTCTTTTCATGTCCTCTTGTGTGTGTGTGTGTGTGTGTGTAATTTGTTGCAAACTGAAACATGAAAATAAGGCAAATATTGTATGATACAATTTATTTGGAAATTAATGGACACCAGATATTTCTGCAAACACTGGGAGCTAATTTCACAGTAAACAAGTGAGCAGTGGCTTTTGGCATTACAGTATGCTAACAACTTTTCATTCTTGAATGTTAATGTTATAAACACTGAAGATAATTTTTTTCTTTTCATTGCAGCTATGTCTGACGGTGTGTGATCGCGTGTACACATACTACACAACCAATGATGAACAGAGCAGTCATGAGGTCGACACGATGGTCCTTAACCTCGGAACAGCCCTCAAGAACATATTCCCTGCGGCCCCTCTCACGTAAGAAACAGATGCCAACCCTTTACCAGCTAGACTGTTAGAGTTTCCATTGAGGTCACACAGATTCTGTGTATTTACCTAGTTGTATTATATGGGAAGGGGAGCTATGCTTGTGGTGACCTGTTTTTGTATCTCGCAAGATCAAGTTTATTCTTAAATCCTTGTATTGTGTTTGCACACACTATTTTTTCATCCAATTTGTTCCATATATCTATCACTGTGTGGGAAGCTGTTTTTTTTTTTTTCAGTTCTCTTCTGTAGTTATCCTTTTTAAGTTTCTTTGCATGTGTGTGTGTGTCTCCATGGTGTTTACATGATTGTGTGCGTATGTGTAGTATATAGGAAAGATGCAACGCTTGTTGGGTCCAGCCTCCTATTTTCTAATTTTCTAACATACCTAGACTCAGATTCATGTACAGTTCCAACTTAATCTATATCTTTTATTTCCAGTTATAATACTTAGATTTGAACTCTTAAAGCTCTCCCGTCTTTAATTGGGAGATCTCTTCTCACATTGCAATCTATCCCCTTTAGTAACCTGAACACTGTAATCATGGCACCTCTTTCTCTTTGATCTTTCAAAGTTGGTAGACCCAGTGCTTTTGGTCTCTCCTCATATGGTTTATCAGCCAGGCAGGGGACCAATGTGGTTGCTGCCCTTTGTATTCTCTCAACCTTGCTTATACCCTTCACTCTGTGTGGGAACTATACTACTGACACATATTCCAGTCTTGGACATATCAGGGTTATGATGACTTTTTTCATCATCTTTTCATCCATATAATGGAATGCTGCTTTAATCTTCTGCAGTAATATAAATTTGAGTTCTTTTTTTCTTTAATAGGCACATCATTAGAAAGGTGGATGTGCAGCCTCCAAAGAGACTCTCCCAACTTGAGGACTTGGAAAGAGCGACTTTAGGTGGTACACGAGACATGGGGCCCTGTGGGGGATTTTCTACGCAATACATGTGCATGTGCGACTACCATGCACTTCCTTACAGAGAGGAAGTTGCTTGGGATGTCGATACAATCTACCTCTCACATGATACTAGAGAACTGTACCTTCATGACTTCGACTATTTAGATCAAAAGTAAGTACCTTGACCTGTAGCAGTACAGGTAGTATATATTTTCAACTTTTTATGTATGATTCCTCTGATATGGAATAAGTGTTTTGAGGGGATAGTGCAAGAAATAACGAGTTCATGCTTTGAGGCATTTACTTTAGCCAGGAAAGTTAGGATAGTGGCAGTTACTGGTGTGAAAGGGAATGAAGGGATTCAGAGAAGGTGGGTTTGTTGACTCATTGATCATAATAATGATAATTGTTACCTTGAGTTTCACTAAGTGGAAAACCCACAGCTCCACAGCAGCTGGCTACATTACTCAGGTCCTCCACAGAACTCCTCTGGAAGAAACCACTCATTCTCTCCATTACTTATTGTAACACAGGCTCTACTATTCGCATAAAAAAAAAAAAAAAAAAAAAAAAAAAAAAAAAAAAAAAAAAAAAAAAAATTGGTCATTTATGTATTACCCATGAGAATAAGCCAAATGTAAAATCACTATCTGTAGACATAGTGATTTAAGATTTGGTGATTTATATATTACTGATGAATTGTTCTTGAATCATGCTTCCTTTTTATAAAAGTAATTTAGAGTAAACAATTTTCTGCTTTTTTCAGAGCTACAAAGCCCTCTGTGAGGGGCACCGTCCTAGCCTTCCGATAGGGGGGAGTTTGTGACGTTAAACCATATCATCATCATCAATTTGAAGTAAACATTTTTCTGCTCTTTTCAGAGACCTCATCCCAATCATTAGTGCTCTGGAGTACAATACATGGTTCAGGAAGCTTCGAGCCAGTCACAGCAAACTTTCACATGAAGCCATAGAAAGAATCCTACATGTAGTATCTAAATCCTTAAGTCTAGAAGAATTGTACCTTGACAATATAGGGGCCAAAGCGTGAGTATGAGGAATAGAAATATTTGAAATTTTTACATATGATGATAGTATGGGGAATATTGTATGGAACAGGCGAGCCATGGTTGATGACTGGAATGTCTATACCTTAAATGTTAGTAAAGTTAAACTGTTCTTGTTTATTTCCTTTGAGTAGAATATATCTTGACATGTATAGCTCTAAATGTATTGTGAAAATTTCTATTTCAGGGAATTTGCAAACAAATTGTCATTAGCTCTTCTGTCAAATAGCAGTATTCCTCTGCAAAAATTAGATCTTTCACACAATCCACTTGAAGATAAAGGTAAGATATGGGCTGCACACCTGTTATTTACAAATGGTATAAATGTACATTGTGACCATATGCTTTAATTATTGCTAACCCCTATAAAGATATCCTGTAATTATTATTTTTTTAGATTTTTGTATCCCCTCTATAAAGCTTTCATTTATTGAGTAACTTGTTTCTAAGATAACATGCCTGATTAATACACCGTAAATTTGATGCCAGATTTTAATTTTCATTAAGTTTTTGCAATTCGGTATCACTGTCCATAAAAGAAATGGTTATTGTCAAACATGCTTTCAATTTGAGCTTCCTAGGATCACTAAGAAATATAGTAGACAGACATGGTGACTCTTGGTTTGGCATACTACAACTCTCTGTTTGGATAAAAGGGCAGAACAAGGTATTGACTTCTTTTGACCCTGACACAGCATAGAAACCTCTGTCTTCCCCTTGCAGGATTAACCAGCCTCTGCGGTCTGGTAGCCAAGCTAGCTCCGTCTTCTTGTGGTTTGTTCAATAAAGACGTTTTCATCCTCAGGGTTTTCTTTCAAGAGTTGTGGGACTAGCAGACACTCATAATTACTTACCTCAACACAGTATAATGTTTATTTATTAACATCTGAACTGTTTGTAAATGACCAAGGTCTATTTCAGGCAGTGAGAGATTTGTTAACAAAAGTAGAAGGTAGAAATGTTGAGACAGTTTACTGGTGCAAATGTGGTAAATATGAGTGGAAGCTTGCGTCTTCTGTGGTTTAACATGGTGTCCACTGCCTGCTGTTGCTGCTGCTCCTTCTGTACTATCCAAGGGAACTGGAAGTGTGTTGGGGTCTACTCAGTTTCATTTGAGCCTTACCTCATGCATAAGAAGTGTTAGCTTCTATGGCTTCTGCCTTAGAGATGATAAAGCAGTGTGGACAAAATTAATAAAGTGCATCATTGTTTCAAGGGGGTTAGTGGAGATAACACGAATCTTATCAGTTTGAGAGTCTGCTTGAAGTTCAATAAAAATCTGGCATTAGTCTAAGGAAAGCATGTAAGGGACATCTTAGAAAAAAGGGTTAAGCAAATGCATGCACATTCACATATGCACTTATGCACCCACACTTTTCCTCTCCTTCCTTCACCTTCTCCCTTGCCCTCCCCCCCTTCCCCCACCCTCCTTCCTTCACCTTCTCCCTTGCCCTCCCCCCTTCTCCCACCCTCCTTCCTTCACCTTCTCCCTTGCCCTCCCCCCCTTCCCCCACCCTCCTTCCTTCCTACTCTCCCTCTCTCCCTCCTTCCTTCCTTCTCTCCCTCCCCCCCTCCTTCCCTCCCTCCCCCCCTTTCCCTTGCTCTGCCTCTCCCTCTCTCCCTTCTTCCCCCTCTCCCTCCCTCCCTCTCTTCCTCCCCCTCTCCCTAGCCCTGCCCCTCCCTCCCTCCATCCCTCCCTCACTTCCTCCTCCTCTCCCTTGCCCTGCCCTCCCTCCCTCCATCTCTCCCTCTCTTCCTCACTCTCTCCCTCACTGTTTCCCTTTCCTCTCCCCACATACATCCCCTTTTCCTCCACCTCTCCCTCACCCCCTCCCTTTCTGCCATCCTCTCTCATTCCCCTTCCTCCTATCTTTCCCCCCCTCCCACATCCACTTTTCCCACACTCTCTCCCACTCCCACCCTCACTGTAACTTCCTCTTCCACTTCCACTCCCTCTTCCACTTCCAATCCCTTTCTCCCACTGCATCCCACTCCCCATCCTCTTTTAATCCCTCTCCCCCTTCCACTCCTTGTCCAACCACATCCCCAACCCAGACATACAAAACCATCAAAGTCAATGTGGATCCTGTCCTAATCTTGTGCCAGTGTAGTGCATATAAAAAAGGAGCAGACAAAAAAATGTGATATATTTGAAAGTGGCCAAGGTCATTTGGCTCTTGCTTTATCATATGATGCTCCTTTGCATTGGGAAGGCTCAAATATTCTGCTATGTATTATTTGTGGAACATGATTTAGTTATCTGTCTTTGGGATTATGACCAGCTGTAGTCATGCATATTAATCTTTTTTAAGACTTCCAATCTATAGAAAATAAGAGTTTTATTATTGGGCTTTCTTATCAAAGGATTAAGATTAATTCCTAGGAGCAACAAATATTTAAATGTAACATGAAATCACATCCTCAACAGAACCTAGATTGCATGCTTGGAACAAAGAATTGCAAAATAACTACAAATAGTACCACAGATAATATGTTAGAATGGGATAATGGACACATACAAGCTGGGAGGGCAAGAATTGAAGAATGGAGAAAATAGTATGGGGATAACTGTAAAGGACCTATCACCCGCCAGGTGACACCACAGGCAGAGGAGTTTACAACTGTTGTCTGTGTTGTGTTGATGTGGGACTTTTTCTATCACTGGCTGAAATTTGAGGCCAGGGAGCAATTTTGCCAGTTGTCAACCATCCATGTTTGAAAAGGTGCAAGAAATACTGTTAACCACTTCCTTACGATGAATGCATACTTAGGTGTCATGAGGAGCGAGTGGGTATGCAAGGATGCCGGTGTCAGTGTCTTTATAATATATATATTTTTTTGTAGTTGTACACGAGTTACCCCGGATTCTGTGGACTGGTTTGATCACGTTTTCTGTGTTTATTATTACTCATAATTAAAGAGAATGAGTAATAAAGCAGTGACTTTATATTTTATAGTGCGAGTAGTGTGATGCAAATTACGTATGGCAGCCGATGCTGAGCATGAGATCCACAGTGGTGCTGAAGTCAGATGACTGCTGGGAGCTTCTTTTGGGGGTGGTTTCATCTTCGTCTCTGAGCGCTTGCACTCCTCAGTACTTGGATTCTGAAGTTCTTCAGGGTCGTGCCATCCCTACCAAGAGCCTTGCAGCTCCTCCAGTTCATTACTCAGGCATAATTTTATTTTTGTCTGCACCTCTTCGGAAGTAGGAAGCTCGCTGGCTGAGCGGGTTAGGGTGTTGTTACTTGCAGTGAAGGTCGAGGGGATGGCGGTTCAAATCCTACCACCAGCAGAGTTGAACCAAGGGCATGGTTCATTAAATTCCATGCTACAAATCCCTCTGTGAGGGGCACCATCCTAGCCTTCCGATAGGGGGGAGTTTGTGATGTTAAACCATATCATCATCACCTTTTTGGAAGTTTCTTTGCCTTCCCACTTTGCGTCATTGGCACAATGATTTATACTTTTTTTTCTTTTTTTTTTTTTTTTTCAATGACCAAACATATATGAGGTGAGATGGAGTGAGAAGAAGAACGACAGTGGTGGAGGTGACAAATGGCAATGGAGAAGGTTGCCAAATTGGGCTGCAAGTAGTAAACTGGGCTAAGTTTTAAAGCCATGTCCTACTTTAAGAAAAAGTTATACGTGTTATAATATTCATAAAGAACTAAATTCAAATCACATAGGGCTAATATTTATGCTATTTATTTGATACATTATTGTGAAAAGCATACCAATCAGTGGCATAGCATGCTGAGAAGTTACCTAAGTCCACTGCCCACTGGCTATCATTATTTAATCATTTAAATGATATCAACCATCTATCCATACTGTATCACACCTTCATAATGATTTCTGCCAGCTCCCCATTTGTCATCATTGCTATACAGTACTGATCACGGCAGGACTAAACACCATTTTTATAGAATAACATGACTCGTATTATTGGCAGTGCAAAATGGTAAAATTGAATATAAACATATATAAACATGGCATGTATGTGATGGCATGGGGAAGCCACAGAAAAAGCCAGTATGAAATGACAACAATAAATACAACACATTTGCAAAGTCCACCCCCTGTCATCCCTCCTCCTTTGATACACCACTGATACCAGTTTACTTGAATACTGGGCTACTTTTATTTAATAGTCACTACTTCTGATCCTTCAAATAACTAATTTCAATCAGTCTGATATGGTAAGAACTGAACAGAATCAGTGGCATGGCCAGGAGGGGTGGGGGGTGGGGGGGACCATCACGAGTGGCATATTACATGTTTCTGCCACTATATGATTGGGTAATGTTCCTGAAAACCAGGTCAAATAATGAACAATCAGATAATGAACTTGAGTTTTGATAGGAATTAATTTCATGGAGAGAGTAGCCTTGGCATGGCCTATATTGAGAGATACAGAACACTTCCACGCCATCCAAAGAGGTAGTGTTATAGACGCATTATTTTTTTATACATTGGTTTCCCTGGTAGGCCTACATCCACTGGAAAGAGCAGAAAATGTGGCTCTGTAGAACGCTACTAGCCACTAGTTAAATGATACCGCACTGCACATACCTTTCATGGTTAGTCTTATTAAAATCTTGAGGAAGCCTTCTCCTCATCATCAGAAGTAGTAGTGCGTGATGAATTCTGGGCAGCAGAGGTGGACGGAAGAGCCCCAGATGTAGACTGGAAAGGTGGTGGAGGGGCATCTGGATCAACTGATGCAGGGTGGGGGCTGGGTGGGAGGGAGTGGCAGGTTTGAAGAAGCTGGAAATGGTGGTTTGTCTTGCATTTTTTTTCTTGGCCTCAAATATATTTCTGTAGACCTTGAAGGCATGGTCCACATTATAGGCAAATGTTCCACTTCATGCTGGGTTTGGGTCCCTTTCCTTTATTTTTTTCACTGATTGGATCTAGGCCAGAGAATACCTCATGAAGTGTTTTGATGTCAAGGCCTTGCTTGGGTGCATCATCACCATCATCATTGCCATGGAGAGCTTGTTCTTGTTCCAACACCATCAGATCTTTATTGCCGAGTGGCTCATCATGAGACTGTAGCAATTCATTCACATCATCCTCACCTCCTTGAAGCCAGCCAGCCATCTGTGAGAACCTGATAATGTCCTTACGAATTGGTCCCACATCACTAAATCCAGTAAAGTTGTCAGCTGGCTTGACACAATCGGGCCCCAGTTTCTTTCAGCCATTCATTGTTTTCTCTGTCACCTCCCATGCTGCATTGATATTGTCAATGGTCTTCTTGATATTATAACTGGCCCAGAACTGCTTGATTGTGGGCTCGTCTGGGCTGTCAGTCATGTTAATCAGTTGACTCATTGTGCGGTGCTGGTAATATGCCTTGAAAGTGGTGATCACACCTTGGTCCATGGGCTGGATGAGTGCTGTCGTGTTTTTGGGCAGAAACATCACCTCTATGTTGTCTGCCCAATCTTCCATGGTTGTTGGGTGGCTTGGGGCATTGTCAACCAGCAGGAGGAAATGGTTGGCAATGTTTTCTTTGGCAGCATAGTCACGCAGTGCAGGGGACAAATAATTTGCAACATAATGCTGGTTCATAGAAGACGTCATCCAGGCCTTCTTGTTGGATCTATATATCACTGGGAGATATTCTTTCACATAGCCCTTAAGTGCCCTTGGGTTTTCACAGCGGTAGATCAGTAAAGGCTTCAGCTTCAGGTCCCCAGCTGCATTACCACCCAGCACCAGGGTTAATCTGTCTTTGGATGCTTTAAATCCTGGCATTGTTTTCTCCTTAGCAATAAAGGTTCTGGATGACATTTTCTTCAATACAGGCCTATCTCGTCATAGTTTATCACCTGTTTGACACTATAGCCACACCCTTCAATTTGTTTTTTCCAATAAGCATGTTGAAATAAGTTGTGTATAACAGTAAAATATGAATCAACATGATACATAAACTTTGAAACCAGCTAATACTTACCAAGTGAAAATTGATATAGAAAGTTTTGGGTATTGATTAATATCTTTAGTACCAAACCTCCATTGATAATGAGGGACTGCTGTACGTCAAAAGTAATATAAGGATAAGGAAATAAATAAGAACACGAATTCATAATATAATACCTCAGAAAAAGTACACTGGGGTCTTGCAATTTGGCAGGCAGTTTTCAAGGCATCAAAATGCAATTTTTCGAACCATGAAACACCTCCATCTCAGCAGACAGTTTGTCTGCTAAGATGGAGGTAATTCAGGTTTCAAAAAGTCATATTTTGATGCCTCAAAAACTGACCTAATCCAAAAAGAGTATAAACTAAGTGTGTATAAGCAACACTGCTTAGGGGTATCTATAAACATATGAATATGACAGTATATTGCAAGTGCTTTGTCATGTTGCTTGACAAGGTTGTGTTTTAGTAAATATGTCCAATAAATGTGCCCACTGGGAAGCAGTGTTGTTGTTAGTGATAATGATAGTTGAATGATAAGGAGCTCAATCATTGATAGTCTAGATTTACAAAGAAATATTCAGGCTGTATAATGTACCTCAAAATATTGTTACATTGTTACTGATTAACTAAAGAATTATGAGCAATTGTCTAAGATAAGATAGCTTTAGTATCAAAGTAGATTTTGAACACACATGTATGTTACACCAGAAGTTCAGTATGTGCACTTGGTGTATGGTTCATATGACAGTTGCTTGACTAACATGGGTTGCATAGAAACATAAATGCATGTAAAGTTGTGTCAATGTATCTTCGTAAATATGGACTGTAAAATAATTGCCAAATTGCAGTTGTGGGATGCTAATGGGGATTAGTCTAAGCAAGTAGACCTGCAAAGGTGTTCACAATTAACCTCTTCCATACGAGGACACCTATGTAGGTACTATCATGAGGCACGAGTGGGTTCGGTGGGTACGTGAGGATGCCAGCGTTGATGTCCTGATTACATTTATTTTGTAGTAGCTGAGTGACCCCCAAATTCTGTGAACTGGCTTGATCACATTTTCTGTGTTTATTACTACTCAGAGTGAAAGAGAACAAGTAATACAGCAGTGACTTTATATCTTATAATGTGAGTATTGTGATGCATCATTGTACGTGAGGCATCCGATACTTCGCTCGAGAATTTGACTCGTATTGAAGAGGTTAATTAACTTATGTTAAATTTATGTTGTATGTAAGGCCTGTGTATACAGTAAATCTGGAAAGAATCAGATTAAAAGAGCCTGTGAATTTTAAAAATTGATAAAATCTGATAGATTTGTTCCCATTTTTTTTTCTTTTCTTTTCTGTTCTTTACTGAAATTTCTCTCACCACAGGAGCTGTACACATCAGCAACCCCATAGGCCGACAAGCTAAGGGGCTGTGTCACCTAAACCTTTCCTACTGTGGACTCACCAGCAAGGGAGTCAACATGCTGTCACATTCACTATCGGTTAATAAGGTAAACAGACCAATAGCTTTTCTTAAGTGGTTGGGGGACTTGAGATCTTACAAAATACATTTGCTTTTTCATTGTTATTCACGTCCACCGAACAGTATTACTTTTTTTTTTAATGACCCTTGGTAAGGCCTTATTTTTCTCCTATTAATGATATTTATCTGTGAATGGCAGGGTGGTGAGGCTGCTGTTTTTATTGGGTTATGCTGATGTCTATAGTCATTCACAATTATGAATTTATGTATTCTTTGTCCTTCCATTTTTAAAAGATATTATAGGTTGCAACTTGGACATAATGTGTGTTCAAAAATACGGGAACTTTATATGGTAAATTGAATGTAAACGATGTTTGCATTTTTTTTTTCATATTTGCAAGTATAATGGTTTGGGCAGTCTTGCAGCATAGTTTATCACTTATAGTTGACTTTTTCTTTTACAGTACATGGGTCAGACACTCACATTCCTTAGTCTAGCAGGCAACTCTCTTCGTGATGATGTGAACAATCTATACAACTTCCTCGCACAACCAAATGTACTCAAATCCCTCGATCTGTCAGGAACAGAATGTGCCATTGATGCTGTAAGTATACAACATTTTCTTTATTTTCTTTTGTGCATAAGTGTTAAAGAAAAAAAAAGTGAAATGGGAAAGTCAAGTAGATAGAATTTTAATGGTTACTTGGTACAAAGTTGATGGAAAAGAATATTGTCAGTACCAAGAGGTGCTAAGATAAGAGGGAGGGTGGAGGGGAGTGGAGTGTATTTAGGGATGGAATGGGTGGGAATGATTTTATGCCTTTTTCTTTTTTGCTACCTTCCTTGAAAGGGGGAAAATTCTTGGTATATGTATGTATGTACCACGATTTTTGAAGGGAAAAGACAAATTCAATGTAGTAAATGCGACTGTGCATTTCTTTGTTGCAGGTGTTTGGTGCTTTGTTACGAGGATGCACAAGTAGTCTAGCCCATCTTAATATTTCACGTAACGGCTTTGGAAGCAAAAAGACAAGAGAAATGCTGCCATCCTTCAAGCAGTATTTTACTTCCACTCTTGCGCTGAAGTCACTAAATTTATCTAGTTGTAAACTCCCTGCAGATGCTTTAAAGTGAGTACAAATCTGAAACTGAATACAGTAGTAGTTATGAATTACTGCCCCATATGTGTGGGATACAATTACATGGTAATGTAATTTTGACATTTTTGATAGGATTTGTTTTCTTTTATCTTAGAATTGTTTAACTTGGAGCAAGGATAGGTATATTTTTGAGATCAAGGTTGTCAGTGGCTATCACTGAGCCCCAGGGAAAGACAACAGCTCTCCATCCCTGAAAATTGTATTTAACCTTGTGGTAGTATATGGCAGGGGATAGGTGTGAATGGAGAATGGTTGTGTATGGATGATATTTGGACACAGACCAAAGGGATTTCTCCCTATCTTCTCTATTTTCTGCATGGGGGGACGAGGAGGGAGAGTTGCCGTGTAAATGAAGTAGCCCTACAGTGGATGCACTGTGTCTTGCTGCATTGCTTTTGACCTGGGCAGTGGGGAGGAAACAGGGATGACCCATCATCCAAGAGGAGCTAATGTAGTATATATTAATATAAATTCTGTTAGCATTGTGTATAGATGTAGAAATTAAAAGTGATGCATCATTGCATGTGTGTGTGTGTTCGTATGTGTAGTGAGTTATGGAAGTTTCCAGAAGAAAGCATAATTGCCATTATGAGGGGGAGTGGGTGGGGGATGTGGGGGTGAGGTAGTATGTATGAGAAATAGATAGACACAGCTTGAAGGGATTTATCCCCATCTCCTTTTCTGCATGAGAGGATGGAGAGGGGGGTCGCTGATTTTATGAAGCAGCCTTGCTGTGGATGTGCTGTCTTGTGACACTGCTTATAACCCAGGGCAGTGGACGAGATGCAGGGATGACCCGTCATCCAGGAGGTGCCAAGATAAGAGGGAGGGAAGTGGGTAGAGGGGAGTGGAGTATGTAGGAAATGGAATTGATGGGAATGGTTTCTTTGCTTTTGTTTTTTGGCTACCTCCCGTGTAAGGGGGAAAAAGCTTTTGATATATGTATGTCTTTTTGTTATTACTATTAATGTGTACATTAGTAAGTTACTCTACAGATATGTGCATACGTATTTCTTTGATGGTATTTCTCCTACTCTAGCTAGGTGCAACAAAATGTTTAGGCATTTTAGGTCGAATTGATGTTATACCATATTTTCAAGCTTTTGTTTTTCCATAATTTTCCAGGAATGTGTTATTAGGTCTAGCTTGTAATGAAAATATATCGGAAGTTGAGTTGGACCTCAGCAGTAATCAGCTGGGGACAACAGGCGCTCAAATTTTGGAATCCTGTATCCACGGTGTTCGCTGTCTGTCTGCATTGGACATTTCAGACAATGGTAAAGAGATGACTGTTTGGTGTAAATACTTTGTGATAGTTTTTTTTAGAAGTAGAATATTTTATTCATACATTTGTCTGTCTGCATACATTGTCTGCACTGGATATTTCAGGCAATGGTAAAGAGATGACTGTTTAGTAAAGATGCTTTGTTATAGTTATTTAGAAGTGGAATATTTTATTCATACATTTATAATTTTTTGTATATTTACAAAAACTGAGCCTAATTAAGTAATACATATATTTTTTACCCTAACACAAGGTTTGGAGGCCCAACTGGGACCAGTAGTGTCTGCTATTAGTAAGAACAAGAGCATTCACAAATTAACCATTGGGCGTAATCTTCATAGCATCAAGAGCAAATATGTCTTTCACGTCATGGAGGCGGTTGTCCACATGATTCAGGTATAGCACCAATTTCTTTCTTGTTCTTGCACACAGTCTTGGCCACATATTTGTAAAAATTAATTCTTTTCACACAGGTAGCAAAGGCCCCACATACATGGGATGGTCAAATCAGTTCAAATTAGCTGCATCATACAACACATCCATGCAAAATCACATGCACACTCAGATAGCAAAACAAACTCTTCAGAACTAGCCACCAAATTCTCATACAGTCATTCACCAAGGCTTTTTCCCCCTTACAAGGAAGCTAACCAAAAAACAAAGGCATAAAAACCACTCCCACCCATTCCATCCCCCACATACTCCACTCCCATCCACCCCCTTCAGTGGTTTTCTTTATTAGTGTTTGGATTGTAATTGTTTTAGTTGTATGTAAGTGTGTTTAGTTTGTTTTGTTGGAGAAGGGTATGCTGTTGTGTATTAATGCTGTCTGTATCTACCTTCATCCATTCTCATGACATGACCCATCTTAGGTTGACTTGAACTACTCTTCTACCAAATCCATCTCTCTTCCAGTCCTGTCACTAATTCTATCATACCTTTATCATTTTCATGACTTGATAACATATAATCTTATTGAGACCTACTTATTCAGTAACTGGAGTTGCTACTGTATTCTTAATTGTGGACATATGTTTTATGAAAGATTTTGCTTTAAACTGGAAAACTATAGAATTTTTTCTCGCGTATTCATGTTGATTTGTTCTCAAGGGTTGTGGTATTTAGAAAGTAAACTGGTACACCTAAATAAAAAAGTAAAATTATACATGCATAGTGAAGCATAAAGGTAGAATTGATAAGGTGTTAGTATTTAAATACTGAATAGGAATGTGTAAGTTCTAAGAATGCTGCTGTGGCATTTTCGTATAGATGATCAGGTTGATGTCTTAGGTATAAACATTATAAGCTTCTGCACACCATAAGGATAGCAGGAGAAAAAGCTTTATATTATTTGAGATTATTAGAAGTTTGGCTACTTGTGAAAGATTTTTTTTTTTTCCATTATGTCAAAAACTACCCATTTGTTCACATTGTACATAAATTGTGTCATTTATGTAATACTTGTTTCTTTCACAGGAAGAAGACTGTGTTCTGGAGTCCTTGTCTTTCAGTGATTCAAGATTGAAGACAGAATTGCATAATCTTTTGAATGCATTGGGGAGTAATCATTGTTTACAGAGTCTGGATATTAGGTAAGGACAGATGTATTCAGAGGGTTTTGGTCAGAATCTTAAGGGACTAGAGTTCTATGGTATCAGCTAATCAATACCCAGTTTCATACAAGAGACCTGTATTCATATAACTGTAGTATACAGGAAGCTTGCTGGCTGAGCGGGTTAGGGCGTCGTTAATTGCGGCAGAGGTCTAGGTGAGGGCGGTTCGAATCCTGCCACCGGCGAAGTTGAACCAAGGGCATGGTTCATTAAATTCCATGCTACAAAGCCCTCTGTGAGGGGCACTGTCCTAGCCTCCCGATAGGGGGGAGTGTGTGATGTTAAACCATATCATCATACAGGAAAGGAACAATACTGGTGGTTCCTGTCTATTACTCTCCAATTTATCATCCCTGGCTTCAAGTTCATGAATGGATCAAACTTGGGCTATATCCTTGTTTTCCAGTTATCATACTTAGAATTTGATTAAGAAATTTTGAATTAACATACGAGTATCATAATTGGAAAATAAGGATATAGCCCAAGTTGGAACCATACAAATAGATGTCATGCGGGAATGAAAAGTGTCATGAGGAATAGGTATCTGGGAATGGATGCAAAGAGAAGATTATACGAACAGGTAATTGTGTCTATGACACTATATAGGATTGAGACTTGGAATTTAAGAGGCAGACAGGAGTATTATGAATGTGTTTGAGATTAAGTGTCTGAGAAGTATGATAGGGATTACAATCTTGGATGGAGTGAGGAGAGTGGGAGTAGAGAGGGAACTGGCAGATTTGGCTACTGAAAAATTATTGGGATGAGTTGTGCACATGGAATGGAAATCTCCTAACTCAAGGACCCCCAGTGCATATATATATGTGTGTGTGTGTGTGTGTAAATATATATATATATATATATATATATATATATATACATACATACATACATACATACATACATACATACATACATACATATACCAAGGCTTTTTCCCCCGTGCAAGGGAGGTAGCCAAAAAGAAAAAGGCATAAAACCATTCCCACCTATTCCATCCCTAAATACACTCCACCCTCCCTCTTATCTTGTATATATATTATATATTTGTAAGGTGAGAAAGCTTAAGGAAAAAGTAAGGATGACTTTTAGGCCTTATGGTTTTGGAAAAGTGTAGCAGGGGCCATGTATTGGGCAGAGTGAATACCACATTATTGATTCTGGGTTTGTTGTATTAATGATTTGATCAAGGTTTAAGTAAAGTGTGAGAAATATTAATTTTTTTTTATATGGGTATGCAGTATTGTATATATTTTTTCATTATATTATGATTTTTTTTTTTTTTTTTTTTTTTTATAAACAAGTTGAGGTGAATGAGATTAATATTAACTGGAGTACTTTAGGTAAGATGTATTATATATAATTTTTTATGTGTTTTCCCCCAGCGGTAATTATATGGGAGACAGTGGTGCAAGGTTGCTGGCCAAAGCCTTGCAGATTAATTCCAAACTTCAGTACATAAGCTACGACAGAAATAACGTAACATTATTGGGGTATAGTGATATTGCTTATGCACTGCAGAGGTGAGTAGTTGAACAAAGAAATATTTTGTGTATGTTGTTTGGGGTGATGACTCAAATATTTTTATATGAGGTAACAGTATGAATGACATCTGTACTTAAATTCAATTATTGTTCTCATTCGTTTGCAGTAATCACAGTGTAAAGTTCATGCCCTTTCCTGTTCATGACGCTATGTTATGTATGAAAACGGCTCCTGAACGAACTGAAAACATAATGCGTCGGATTCAGGACACTTTGTATCGTAATGTTTCCCCAATCAAGTATTCCAATGGCCAAGCATTTAGATTACAACAGGTTAGTCAAAAGATAAAAATGTTGTGCCATACCTGAACTTTCTTCATGTTGTTATTTTTTTAAATTCTGATCTTGAAATTATGTGTGCTAGGTTCAGCATGATATGTTTATAAATTTAATTAGCTCCTGCTGCTTATCCTGTCCTAACTGAAAGGTAATGAGATAAACGAGTGTGTGATGGAATAGAGAGAAGTATCATTGAAGATGATTTACGTTAAGATGAGATTGTGATGGGAAATATAAGTATTTGTGAGTGTGGCCTTCGTAGTAAAAAAAAGTGTCGAAGAGAGAGAACATTTTTGAGTGATGTAAATAAGTGTGTGGAGGGTTTTGGGGGAAATAATAAATTTTCCAGAGATATACTATAAAAAAGAATCATATACATATACTAACGGGTTTTTCCTCCTGACAAGGGAGGTAACTAAAGTCAAAAGCATAGATCCACTCCCACACACAAGAAGTATGGTAGGGGTTAATAGGCTGATCTCTGCACTGAAGATGGGTACAGTAAATGGAGAACAGTGTAGTTTTAAGAAAGATAGAGTATGCATAGATCAGATTTTTTTGGTAAAGCAGATTTGTGAGAAGGCTTTGGCAAAAGGTAAGGATGTTGATTGGGCCTTGATTTGCAGAAAGCCTATGACAGAGTAGACAGAAAGGCACTGTGGAAAGTTTTGCAGATATATGGGATGGGGGAAAGGTGTTAAGGGCAGTCAAGAGTCTTTGCAAGAGTAGTAAAGCCTGTGTTAGAATT
>NC_134783.1:60719946-60722446 GCF_046742065.1 Oratosquilla oratoria
TGATCCCAATGATGATAATAATAATGATTGATTATTATTATTATTGATATTATTAATATTATTAATATTAATATTATTAATATTCTCAATATTAATAATATTAATAATATTAATATTGATAATATTAATAATATTGATATTAATAATATTGATAATAATAATAATAATAATAATAATAATAATAATAATAATAAGGCTTTAACCCTATTCCGTCCTGTGGCCCGCCACCTACCCACTCCCACCCCTGGTGACTGTGCCCTTGGTTTTAGGCTTCCCTGGATTTGCCTTTGCAACGAATTACACCTTCGGTTTTTGTTCCACTCGTCGCCTTCTCTTGCCCTGTTTCCCCTTTCTCCTTATGCACTGCTATCTTTCTCTTCCTGTCAGTCCCAGCCTCCTCCTTTCATTCCCTACAAAATTACATCCATCTCCATTCCCGTAAGATACAACAAAGTAAATATAACTAGGTACACACACACACACACACACACACACACACACACACACACACACACACACACACACACTGGTAGAGTTCCCGGCCGCCACTGCGGTGGTCCGGGTTCGAATCCCGCCCAGGGCTGAAATAATTTCAGTATCGCTGCGTTGCGAGTCGTTACTCCAACTCTCGTGGGCGGAGAGTTGGGTGTGTGTGTGTGCGCGTGTAAGGTCACAGCATTACCCATAGAACGGTCGTATATGAGGCCTGCGCTCTCTTCCGGGAGGGAAATAGCTGTCGATCAAGGGGTCCAGCACGTGATCCAGGACCATGGTGTATCACACACACACACACACACACACACACACACACACACACACACACACACACACACACACACACACACACACACACACACACACACACACACACACACTCACTCACTTCCCAGGCCGGTGCCAAGATGGCGATCGATTCCCAGCGCCTCCACTCTGCTGCCCCATGACTCCTTTCCCTCTCATACTTCTTTCCATTTTTGTTTAGTAATTTATTTCCTCGCGTCATCCCCGTCTCCCACTCCCTTCAACTCCTCTCCCACTCCCTTCAACTCCTCTCCCACTCCCTTCACCTCCTCTCCCACTCCCTTCACCCCCGTCTCCCACTCCCTTCACCCCCGTCTCCCACTCCCTTCACCCCCGTCTCCCACTCCCTTCACCCCCGTCTCCCACTCCCTTCACCCCCGTCTCCCACTCCCTTCACCCCCGTCTCCCACTCCCTTCACCCCCGTCTCCCACTCCCTTCACCCCCGTCCTCCCACTCCCTTCACCCCCGTCTCCCACTCCCCTTCACCCCCGTCTCCCACTCCCTTCACCCCCGTCTCCCACTCCCTTCACCCCCGTCTCCCACTCCCTTCACCCCCGTCTCCCACTCCCTTCACCCCCGTCTCCCACTCCCTTCACCCCCGTCTCCCACTCCCTTCACCCCCGTCTCCCACTCCCTTCACCCCCGTCTCCCACTCCCTTCACCCCCGTCTCCCACTCCCTTCACCCCCGTCTCCCACTCCCTTCACCCCCGTCTCCCACTCCCTTCACCCCCGTCTCTCCGACTCCCTCCCCCGTCTCCCACTCCCTCCCCCGTCTCCGACTCCCTTCACCCCCGTCTCCCTATCACTTCACCCCCGTCTCCCACTCCCTTCACCCCCGTCTCCCACTCCCTTCACCCCCGTCTCCCACTCCCTTCACCCCCGTCTCCCACTCCCTTCACCCCCGTCTCCCACTCCCTTCATCTCCTCTTCCGATGTCCTTTCCTCTTCCCCTATAATCCTCTTTCCCTCCCTTTCGTCCTCCCTCTACCTCGTGCTTCCCTTTCTTCCCTTTCCCCTCCTTTTCCCCTTCCACCTCCTGATTCCTCTCACCCTTCCCTCCTCCCCATACTCCTAATCTTCCTCCTACTCCTCCTAATCCTAATCCTCCTCATACTCCTAATCCTCCGCATACTCCTAATCTTCCTCCTCATACTCCTAATCTTCCTCCTCATACTCCTAATCTTCCTCCTCATACTCCTAATCTTCCTCCTCATACTCCTAATCTTCCTCCTCATACTCCTAATCCTCCTCATAATCCTCCTCATAATCCTAATCTCCCTCATAATCCTAATCTCCCTCATAATCCTCCTCCTAATCCTAATCTCCCTCCTAATCCTAATCCTCATACTCCTAATCTCCCTCCTAATCCTCATACTCCTAATCATAATCCTCATACTCCTAATCTCCCTCCTAATCCTCATACTCCTAATCTCCCTCCTAATCCTCATACTCCTAATCTCCCTCCTAATCCTCATACTCCTAATCCTCCTCCTCATACTCCTAATCTCCCTCCTAATCCTCATACTCCTAATCTCCCTCCTAATCCTCCTCCTCATAATCCTAATCTCCCTCCTAATCCTCCTCCTCATAATCCTAATCTCCCTCCTAATCCTAATCCTCATAATACTAATCTCCCTCCTAATCCTCCTCCTCATAATCCTAATCTCCCTCCTAATCCTAATCCTCATACTCCTAAT
>NC_134783.1:60727446-60739946 GCF_046742065.1 Oratosquilla oratoria
GGAATTCACCATGTTTCTTTTCATCGTAATATCGTTGACCATCGCCTTTGCAGCATGGAAGGTAAAGTTTCACGCACTCGCTCTATCTCTTGTAACGTGTGTGTGTGTGTGTGTGTGTGTGTGTGTGTGTGTGTGCGCGCGCGCGCGCGCGTTTTGTGTTTGTGTGTGTATTTGAATGCGCGCGTGCACATGTACGTTTTGTGTGTGTGTATACAGTACGCAAGTGTGCGCCAGCATTGTGTGCGTGCGTGTGTGTGTGTGCGCGCGCACGCGTGGGCGTGCGTTGTGTGCACGTGTGTGTGCGCACGCGCGTGCGTGCGTTGTATACGTGTGTGTGTGCGCACCTGCATGAATGTGTGTGTGTGTGTGTGTGTGTTTCCTAATCGTATTTCCCCAGGCCACTCCTAGCCCTTTTTGTAATCTCACACTTTTTTTTTATAAGCCAATGCTGTTTCTGCTTCCTCATATGAATATGATTGTTCACTCCCCTGTTGTAAATGCCAATATTTCCCATTTCCTCTTTATTCCTGTGGTATTCATGAAATCCTTTCAATTTGCTTCTTCATGGATTTTTTTTTTCAACCCTGATTGATTGCTTTCGTAAAATTGAGTCTCCCTTTCCTGTGTGATTCATTCCTTGTCTCTATTTCCTCTTTCTCCATCATCCGAAATTCAACTGTAACATGGTTACTTTTTCCTCTTGGGCAAAGAGTTGAAGGACCTGATAATGTCTGGCTGTTTGGTTAGTAACAGATCAAATCTTGGGGGAGTGTCATCTCCTCTTACCCAGGTCACTTCCTTTACCCACTGGTTCATTCTATTCTCCATTGCTATAATTAACAGTGTATCCCTCCCCTCCCAGGAATCTGCTTTGCTGCTTGCTTCCCATTCCTCCCAATTGACCTCACTACAATTAAAATCTCCAATAAGGACTAAATTCCTACTTTGTTCAATAGTTTAGGAAATGAGCTGTGGCATTTCTTGATATTGAGCTTTCTTCCAAGCTCTTGTCTTTGGGATGGGGGGGGGAGGGCATAGGTCACCATGAAATCTCTCATTCTTCCCTTTAGTACTGATCTTTAGGTGAATTGCTTCAACCCTGCCTTCACTCGGATTTGCGTCTTCCATCTTCGTCACTTCTCACGACAAACGTTACTCCTCCACCCTTTTCGTCATCCTCTCTGCCTCTTCTCCAGTAGGTTTGCCTGTCGCTCCCCAAGTGTAGGTGAACCACCAGAGACAAAATATCAGGCTCGTTTATCCTTAAGGAGTCATTCACTTCCAACTTGGCCGATAGTAAACCATCAAGATTAGCATATACTATTCTAACTTTCCTTGTAGTGTTTCCTTTTGCCTGTTTTCTTAGAAACGGCCTCCTCGCCTTTTGATTGACAACTCGCAAAAAAATAATAATGCTGTATTTCTTCTTCCATCCTCCTTTAATTTTTGGCTTTGTGTGCGCGCGCGCTGTTGCATAGGTGTGCTGGGAGATCTAATTAGGAAATAATGCATAATACCCATGTTTTACCGGAAATACTGCTGCAGTTGACTGACAGGAAGAGATTTTCTTGGGTTTCATTGCCACTGTGTGTGTGTGTGATTCACCATGGTCTTAGATCACGTGTTGGACTCTTGATCGTCAGCTATTTCCCTCCCGGATGAGAGCTCAGAGCTCATATATGACCGATCTACGGGTAATGCCGTGACCTTACACGCACACACACACACACAACTCCCCACCCACGAGAGTTGGAGTAACGACTCGCAACGCAGCGATAATTAAATTACTTCAGCCCTGGACGGGATTCGAACTTGGACCGCTGTAGCAGCAGTTGCGAACGCTATCACTGTGTGTGTGTGAGAGAGAGAGAGAGAGAGAGAAGGCTGATCGAAGAGGAATCAAATAGAGAAGTAACGCAGGGTCTTACTCTCCCCCCTCCCCCTCCCCGGAAGGGGTAAGTCAAGGACACGTCGGGTCACTTGTTGCTTACTGCGTTGCTGCGGCTGTTCTCCCCCCCCCTCTCTCTGTCTCTCTCTCTCTCTCTCTCTCTCTCTCTCTCTCTCTCTCTCTCTCTCTCTCTCTCTCTCTCTCTCAGTTTATCTATGTCACAAGTACACGTCGGAGGTTTTCAACCTTCTCATGTATCCCGTGCTTATGTAATTCTCCTAACATCTACTTCAGCGCTGAATGAAGTAGGCAGATGTACATCTAATAGTGTTCGGTTTGTGCAGCCCCCCATCCCTCCAAGGCAAGGGATGCAGTGTCAGTTTGATAGGTGCCAAAGTGTTCTGCAGGGCCTGGCAAAAAGTAAATAAATAAAACAAATAGATAAATAAAATAATAACATTATCAACATAGTAATGTAATACTAATGTTTTCCTGCCGTCACTACCAACCAGCTACAAACGAGCTTTCGCCCTCTCTTCTGTCTCCCCCACCGGCGTGCAGAGGTGCCGAAGCGGTGCTCGGGGGAGCTCGGGCAGCGCGAAGACCCCTGGAAGTCCCAAGCGGTCCAGTGGACTCCTCCGAACCGGGGCCCAGCATTGCTGTCCGTGGTGCCTCTTAGGCTGCCTTTACACCGAGTGAGTCTCGGATGACTCTCCTCAGCCGTCGTGAGTTCGTTTGGTTCGGTTGTTACAATCTTCCGTTTTCTTTTTCAATCATCAGAAGTCAAATTACCTTTGCGTCGTATATTGAGAAACTGAATGGCGAAATGAAAGGACCCAGACCTTTACGAAAGTTAGATTGTTGAAGTGTTCTTAGAGAAGTCTAGAATGCTGCTAGCAAAGTCTTCTTCTAGCTGTTCAAGTCAACAGCATTTGGCGAGAATCGGCCCGGACTCCCTCGGTGTAAACGCTGCCTAACTCCCTTGCCCGTTCTCTAGCTTCGGTAACGAGCAACCGTGGGCCTTCACCGTTCACAGGAACGGGCGAAATGGATGGGTTGGCCGCCGGGCACGCATTCCCTAGAGCTGGGAATATCGTTTGAGAACTTACCGTACATCTGGCAGATGAATGAAAGAAAACTGGGATGCTTTGGGTACATGGAAAGAATCAAAGAGGGAAGACATAGTGTGGAAGGTATAGGTGGATGGAGTGAGCCTTATGGGAAGACCAAAAATGAGATATATGGATGTGGTGAAGTGGTTTATGAGTAAAAGAGGAATGTCTGTTGAGCATGGAAGGGAGAAGGCAAAGTATAGGTGTGAATGGAGAGTATGAATGTAATATAAATTGACGCGGTCAGAAAGGATTTCTTATCTCGATATTCGCATGAGGGGAAGAATGAGGGAGGGTCGCCGTTTAAATGAATCAGGTGTGGGCCCTGCTGTGGATGTACTGTGTTTTGCTGTATTGCTTCTGACCCGGGCAAGGATAACCCTTCGTCCACAAAGACCTAAGATGAAAGGGGAACGAATGGGGGTGGGTACCTTTGCTGCTGGTGTGTTTATATATATATATATATATATATATATATATATATATATATATACACGTGAAGAGCTGGAGTACAGGATTATTATTTTTATTATTTTTATTTTTTTTATTTTTATTTTTTTTTTTTTTTTTTTTTTTTTTTTTTTTTTTTTTTTTTTTTTTTTTTTTTTTTTTTTTTTTTTTTTTTTTTTTTTTTTTAATGAAAGGACACACTGGACTCGTCGCTTGATGTTTATTCCTACGTTTCTAACTCTGTCCAGGGTTCGTCTTCTGGTTAATAAAGCGGCAGCTATAGGAAATCTATAGAAAGGGTCATACATGGTATTCTGGGTTAGTTAACCCCCATTAACCGTTACTCACCAGAAAAATACATAAAGTAGAACACTGTCAAGGATGATATGTGTTTCCCGTGACAGTGTTCTACTTTATGTATTTTCTGGAGTCTAACGGTCAATAGGGTTAGGTTACCTAACCCAGTGTACCAGGTATGTCCCTTTTTATGGATTTCCTATCGTTGACTCTGTATTACCCTGAAGACGATCCCCGGACAGTTTCGAAACGTAGGAATAGACTTCTAACGACGAGTCTAGTGTGTACATTCTTAAGAAAAAGAAAAGAGAGAGAGAGAGAGAACTTGTTCATGAAGAACAGATCACCAAGGTGAAGGCGAGCGCGAACATCTTCGTGGAATAACACAAAAATTATCCCTCTAATTATTTCCTTTCATACTTTTACCAACTTTTAAAATAAACTCTTGAACTCCTGTGATTTTTTTTTCATACTTTTACCAACTTCGAAAATATACTCTTGAACTTTTAAGAATTATTCTTAATTTTACATTTACGTGTGATGTATCATTAAGTTGTGAAATTACATTTCAACTGAACATAGAGAACTAGAATCAGTTTGACTACCCACCAATATAGTTTAAGAAAACAAAATGTACGCTTTTCAATGTCGGGATTTCGGGTGTCCGGGTTTTGAGCAAGTCGGTACTGTGTTTCGTCAGTCAGGGTGTCGGGATCCTGACTTTCGGAATTTTGACCCAGACCTCACCCCCATATATATATATATAATACAATAATCACAATGTACGCGTAAGGATATTTGCAGAAACTACAAGGAAATCAAAGAACGGAATACTGAAGATGTCTTAATACACGAAAATGTTTAGTATTCCATTGATTTCCTTGTGGTTTCTGCTTATATATATATATATATATATATATATATATATATATACATATATATCCATCCTGAGTCCGCTGCTGAACAAAGGCTTCTTTCATAGCATTCTATGATTCACACGCCCACGCCAACCTGTGCTACGTCACTCCTGCAAACTTCTCTCTGTCGTCTCCACCTTCTGTCTAGTCTCCCTCTTCCACGCTTCCCATCTCGCGGCGTCCACTCAGTAGCACACTTGCTCCATCGCTCATCGGTCGTTCGCACTAGCCAGTCTAATTTCACTTCCTTTCTTTTAACGCCTCCACAATATCTCACTCTAGTCTGCTCTCTCGTCTAACTTTCTATCTTGCAGTCTCTCAGCGTTATTCCCACCGTTGATCTCTCCATTCTCCTCTGCATTAATTAGGTTTGTCTCCATCGCCTTCGTCAATTTCCAAGTTGAACGCCCGTAGATTATTTCTGGCAGAATGCATTGATTGTAAACTTTACGTTTCAGACGTCAAGATAGTCAACGCCTGTTTATAAACGTTGAAGATGGGTTGTCAGTACAGCTAATCGCTTTCAGTTCTTGTGAGAATGTAGATAAGGATTTACTCCCATTAATAGTATTTGTAATCCTGGCCAGGGCAGGATAAGTTAAATCGGTGGTTCGCTTTTTACTACCACGCCCACTCGAGGAACTGTTTTCCTCCACGCCCCCACCCCCATTGCATCTATAGACAGATTTCGCTCCTAGATTTAATTTTTTTTTTTTTTTTTTGTCTACTAAGAATGAATTACATCAGTGAAACATTTGACACCGTTTCAATGCTATCAGGTCTTGGATACATGGTTTGTGAGATATTTGACACTGCTTCTCAGCAACTAGATCCACGTGATCGAAAGCTTGGGAGTGTACAACGCAAGTTCCTTTCAACGTTCAGACTTTTGAAAATAAGAGTAACGACGATATTTCTGCATTATTTCATAAACTTACCTTCACATTACCGACCCATTTCTTGTCAAGAAAATAACACGTGACTGATAAAATTTCTACTCTCTCCTGAGGCACGCGCCCCCTAGGTTAAGAATCATTGAGTTAGACTGAAAAACGGGTAATTGCTGTTTCTACCACTTCCTCTGTGTCCATCTCTCCTACAAAGCATCGAAGCCGGGTTTTATGGAGCGACAGGAACATGTGTTTTAGAGATGAAGATGAAAATGCCCAGAAAAAAAATAAAAGGAAAAACTGGTGCATTTTTTCGAGCTTAGGGGCTGATTAACGTCGCTTGATAACATCCGTCATACAAGAGAGAGCATTGTCTTTTTTGAAGAACACTCGGTGAAACTGTCGCATGACTTGGAATGCATGTTTATATAAATGAAGTTTATCGTGCTGGTTTTAATTTCTTTTTTCTTTTTAACGTTAATCCTCGCGTTACCCGAGATCTGCATTTAGAGCCAGGTGGGCGGGTCGGGTGGGCGGGAAGGGGAAGGGGAAGGGGAAGGGGAAGTGTGTCCGCGGAGCTATCGTGGGGGGAATGCGGATACTTCTCTGCCCAGAGTTGGTTGGCAATGTGTGTCTGTGTGAGTTTGTGATTCACCATGGTCTGGGATCACGTGTTAGACTCGTCATCGACAGCTCCCGGATGAGAGCTCAGAACTCGTATATGACCGATCTATGGGTAATGCCGTGAACTCACACGCACGCGAGCACACACACACACACACACACACACACACACACACACACACACACACACACACACACACACACACACAACTCCCCGCCCACGAAAGTTGGAGTAACGACTCGCAACACAGCGATACTGAAATTATTTCAGCCCAGGACGGGGTTCGAACCCGGACCGCCGTAGTGGCGTGTGTGTGTGTGTGTGTTGCCGTGTACGTATAACAGCTATGCTCTGCGTTGCCGACTCTATTTTGACTATATGTTCGACTTCAGTCCTCCTTCATCCAAATTATTCTGTGAATCAGTAATTTTTTGTGGGAAACTGTTTTAACTGTCCTTCAAACGTCGTCTTTCTTTCATCTCCATATCTTTACATTGGTCTCACTCAAAGAGGTCTTCTTCGTTATCAATAGTGTCCACACTTTTTTCCATTGCTCTAAACACAGCTTTCCAATTGCTTTTTCCCCAGAATGTGCAGCATCTCTTTGTATGGCTTACAAATGAGATCGAAAACGTGTGTTGTGTTTGCCTTGTGTATCTTATGTATAGTGTCCGTTGTGTGTGTGTGTGTATATATATATATATATATATATATATATATATATATATTGTGTATATCAATTAGATCAGCCATCCTGAGTCCACTGCTGAACAAAGGCCTCCGTAGCATTCCATGATTCACACGACCGCGCCAACCTTTGTCATGTCACTCCTGCAAACTTTCCTCTCTCGTCTCCCCACCTTCTGTCTGGTCCCCCTCTTCCACGCTTTCCCCGGGACCTCATATTGAGAGTTCCGTCTGCTACAGTTTTGCAACACGCAGAGCATCCAGAGTAGCCGTAACCAGATATGAATATATAGTATATTCTGGATTGGGAGGGACTGAAGTCTGCCATTCGATATCTCCTGTCCTACACAGCCCCTAATGCAACCCGCAATGGATCCACTGAGAAAATATTTGTAAACGTTGATATATGTCATCTTGTTTATCAACTAGAAGATAATTATTTTTGGGGCATCCATTCCTATTTGTAGGTAAATTTACCTCTGTTATCTGATCTAGACGCTTGAGCAGGGCTGGGCAACCCTTGGCACGCGTGCCAAACATGGCACACTAACGACTTTTTCTCCGGCATGCGAGACTCAGAGCTCAACTTAAAAAAATAATAAATAAATAAAATAAAGTAAATAAATCTCCAACTTCTTTTGTTTGACCATTGATAACCCCCTTCCAGGACCCGCACATGGGGGCTAGGGGGGAGGGCATATGCCCTGGGGTGGCAATTCAAGCCTGGACATGCTGCCCACAAGGCTGACAAAGTAATTATAATGAAAACAAGGTCAAGGGAGCCCTGAATACCTTACCGTAATATACGTAATTTTGCGTTAGAATCAACAGAATATGAAACATTTTCCCCTTATCCTTCTTGGAATAAAGACATTAAATAACATGTTTAAAATGTGTTTAATTATTTCGCAAACCAGTAGCTATAATAGGCAGTAAGGAATGGTGGAAATGGGAAGTGGTGATGGGGGGAGGGAGGGGGGTCACTGAGAAATTTGCCCCCCGGGGGGGAGGGGGGCGGCATTTGTATGGTATGTTACAAGGGCTCTGCTGTCGCATGATGTGGTTGGGTACCACATTATGGTATAGAGAATTGTGCTGCGGTGAAGGATTAATGAAAGCTTAATTCTCTTCAGGGCTTGTTATTAGTTAGATGGCAGGATAGATAAGATGGGGGAGAGGGAGGGAGGGAGGGGGGATTTGGTGGTTTAGTGGAAGGAAAGAATGAAATGGAAGGAAGTTAGAGTCATGATAGGTGTGGGGCAGACCCACTTGATCGGTTATTTTTAGTCTCGTGGACTTTTGTTATTTTTTTCCGTCCGCCATGACATAAATAATACACGATCAATACATTAATGTTCTGTACAGAGTATGCAAATAAAGTTATATGTAAATACATTTCATAATACAATGGCCATCCTTGAATTTGATATAATCTTTACAATATACGATTTGATTACAATAGACGTACAACAATGATCCTACCAAGAATACAAATTTTATTTACAATAAAGCTTTACGCGTGCAGGGGACACTGCAACAGTGGCGTGTTGCCACACGCATGCTGCGCTAAGCGGCAGATTAGGGGTCTTAGGAGGTTAAGGAAAGAGGCCCATAGTCGTATGTAGGCCTATGATAATACTCCGTTGGCACGCGGACAGATTTTTATATCCAAGGTATGGCTAGTTTTGGCACCCCGCTTTTATAAAGGTTGCCCATGCTTCCCCTGGAGTCCAGCGGCTCCTAGATCAGCGTTTCCCAACCGGGAGTGCTGAAATCAATCATAGGGGGTGCTGGGAAATAATGCACACAAAAATCACATTGATATAGAATATATATCATTGATTACCAAGTTGTGCATATTTGACTTTTTCCATGCTATCTTGTTTTTCTAGGGTGTTCCTATTTCTTCCGCAAACAATATTGTCAGTTTGTTTCAGTTCTGAGGAACGAAGAAAATGAATCATCAAGCACTACACTTCACTCTCTTTTATCCTTCTAATAACAAGATATGGGTGCTGGAATGCTTAGACATGACAACAGGGGATGCTATGGTCGGAAAAGGTTGGGAAACGCTCATCTTGATCTTGTCTTCACGCCCCAGTTTTTAGTTTAGTTAGTCCTTGTCTACCATTCCACAACCACTGTCTCCTCTTTCTCCTATCCTAAGATAAGGGGTGGGGAGGTGGACAAGAACCCAATGGCTACGACAGACGCGACCCCGTCGTTCAGTGCCACGTCACCAAAATCCTTCGTTACATCAAACTATCTCATTACCTACGGATCGACGTTCCCCCATCCCATCAATTGCCGAGTCCTTAAGAGGAGAAGCATATGCATTTTTTTAATATGCGTTATCTGCATGGGTAGGTTAACCATGCAGACGAAGAGTAATTTTTTAGGAGCAGATTACTGAACGATAAACGGACACATTTTTATTTGTATGTGTGCATTTACCTTGTAACATGCGGGATTGGCGATATGTTCAGTGCTGTCTTTCCTCTTATTAAACGCCGTTACTACTGAATTTACTGCCTTGCCCGCCTCTTATGCAGAGATTTTCAACTCTTTTTCCCGTTACGCACACCCAGACCATCGACCCGTACCCTCATTAACCTGACACAGAATATAGAAAGGTAATATATCAAGGCTAATTAGATATACGGCGATACCGCAATGGATATCAAATGGTTCAAATCTAAATTACTTTATTCATCTGTTAAGCATTAGCTCCCCGCGAGTCATCAGACCATCGACCCGTACCTCCATTAACCTGACACAGAATAGAAAACGGTAATATATTAAGACTAATTAATTAGATATACAATGGTACAGCAATGGATATTGAATGGTTGGAATTGTAATGACTTTATTGATCAGTTAAGCATTAACTTACAATGTTCTCTGTAGATTTAAACGTTTAAGTCATTTTTCGCTAGTCGAATAGGTACCCCCTGGAAACCGCCCCGCTAACCTCAGGTTGAGAATCCTCGCTCTAATGTTCCACATTGTATTGAGTGTGTGATTCACCATGGTCTTGAATCACGGGCTGAACTCGTGATCGACAGCAATTTCCCTCCCGGAAGAGAGCTCGTGTGTTTGTGTGTGTGTGTCTACAGCCTGGATTTTTCTATTGTCCCAGAATGCGGATGAGTTCACTGTCCGGCCTGCTTGGCACTCGATAAGACACCGGTTTTTGTATACTTGGGCCGTGGATACTCTGGTTCTGCGAGGCTGAGGGAGTCTGCTGCATCGGGCATGTTGGCAGCTTGTCACGGATGATGGGATGTGTAGGCATTTACTTCATAAATCTGAATGTCTTGCATGTAAATGACAATTATGCAGACGCCAAGACGGATATGATTTCCCTTAGTACACCTGTTGTCAAGGCAGTGGTTTCGGTTTCTGTTAAGTGTGTGTGTGTGTGCGTGTGTGTGATTCGCCATGGTCTTGGACCATGTACAATTCTCGTGATCGTCAGCCATTACCCTCCAGAATGAGAGCTCAGAGATCGTATATGGCTCGATATGTGCATATGTTGTGATCACACACACACACACACACACACACACACACACACACACACACACACACACACACACAAACACATAGAGAAAGTGGGAGTTCCCTGTCGTCTAACATACTTACACTCAAGTTCATGTGCAGATCCAACTTAATCAGTATCCTTGATTTCCACTTGTTATATTTACATTTTAACTCGCATTTATTGTTTGAGCTTGGGCTATATCACCTTCTAAGCTATTCCACATATTTATACATCTATATGGAAAAATGTATTTCTCCACTTCCTTTCGACATGTGGTCTTTATCAAGTGACTCCCATGACCTCTTAGAGTCCTCCCATCTTTAATCAGGGGAGACTGTCAGTGGAGTCTCTCCATTAGTGACCTGAATACTGTAATCATGTCGCCTCTTTCTCTTCGATCTTGCAAAGTTGGCAGACCCATTGCTTTTAGTCTTCATCATATGGCGTATGTCACATTGTTTAGGCCAGGGATAATTTTGGTTGCTTCCTTTTGTATTATGTGTTTTCTTGTATTTTTCTCTAAGAATGGTGACTACATCACCACTGTGATGTCCATATACTGAAATGACGCACTTAATCTGGCAGCAGATTGTAGATATCTCCTGTTATTTTCTTAGTGTGCTTCAGTTAGGTCGTCTTTGATTTTGATATTTAGTTCCTTTTCCACTTTTGCTGTTCATTTCTCATTTCATAATCCATCGTCGGTATTTTCTTACTTTCTCTTTTTCCAATATTTTGCATTTCTCTGTTAGAATTAATTCTTCACTCACTCCTGACTCCACTCATATACTTTATCCAAATCCCTTTGCAACATTATACACTCCTCGTTTCTCATCGCCCCTCGTGTTATTTGCATCATCAGCGAATATATTTGCATACCTGTTTATTTCTTCCGCCATGATATTAATATACGCGAAAAACAATACAGGAACCAAAACGAAACCCTGCGGGACATCGAAGGCGACTTTTCTCCAATCGCACTTTTCATCTCACTACTCTTCTCATCCGTCTGTCATTTAAGATTTTTCCTTTTGTGTGTGTGTGTGTGTGTGTGAGAGAGAGAGAGAGAGAGAGAGAGAGAGAGAGAGAGAGAGAGAGAGGAAGAGTACATGCGGGCGCACGCAAAATACAGCAGGTTCGCTTGCGTGGGTTTCCGTCACCAGGAATTAAACATTATATCATCTGAGCAGGTGGAAGTGTGCACAGAAGAAGGCTTGAGCTGCGACACACATTAATCCACTTCTGTGTTGGCCTGCAGTTGTGTATATGATATTCTTCGGTAGTCTGTTTTGTTTGTGCATTTTCCCGATAATTCCCACTGTCGTTAGCCTATTGCCTGTGCGCACGCGCACATGCATTTTTTCTTCGTAATTAGGTTTATACCATGTGAGGTCGACGTTGCTGCCAAAATCATTTTTTTATTTTTTTTATTTGTTTATTTTGTTTTGTTTTGTGTATTTATTTTTTTATGAAATGTTTGAAAAACCGATTGAAAGACGAAAGTGGTCCCGCGTGACTTCGTGTTTTTTTCTTCCATGGCCGAGTCTCGTGCATCCGCCAGAAATAGACTTCTTGTCTAGCTCTCGTTCTCGCAGGTGCCCACTTGTTGTCTCTCTCTCTCTCTCTCTCTCCTCTCTCTCTCCTCTCTCTCTCTCTCTCTCTCTCTCTCTCTCTCTCTCTCTCTCTCTCTCTCTCTCTCTCTCTCTCTCTCTCTCTCTCTCTCTCTCTCTCTCTCTCTCTCTCTCTCTCTCTCTCTCTCTCTCTCTCTCTCTCTCTCTCTCTCTATCTCTCTCTCTCTCTCTCTCTCTCTCTCTCTCTCTCTCTCTCTCTCTCTCTCTCTCTCTCTCTCTCTCTCTCTCTCTCTCTCTCTCTCTCTCTCTCTCTCTCTCTCTCTTTTCCTAACGGGCAAATTAATTTCATCTACATAACAATTTAATTGTGTATACTCATGTTTCTATGCATAAAATATGCTTCGCATTACACCTTGCTTATAAACAGAAGCTTTGATGTGAGGAGCTAATTGTAGGTCTTTCAAAGTTGAGGGTAACAGTCGATCTTCGCGTCTTTGTTTCGTTGGAACATCCAATGAT
>NC_134783.1:60747446-60754946 GCF_046742065.1 Oratosquilla oratoria
GTATTCACTAGTCTAGAACTTCTTTTAATGCAGATGAAATTACAATCAAATCTTCGAAAATCCTACAGCCACTAGACTAGTTTACTAGGCAGCTGATAGATGGCTCAGAGTGTTCTGGCCTTCATTCTGTTTACTTTGTTAATGATGGTGGTGATTTTTTAATATTAATGCAAAAAATTATTTAATTTTTATGTAAACAATAGTTACAAGAAGTAAATGACCATCAGAAAAATTATGAAAAATAGTAAGAGTGCTGAGTACAATCGAGTAATGGTGGAATGGTTTAAACAGTGTTGTATTGCTGGTATTCACTGTCATCGATGCTAATGTATCAGGCTATTCCATAAAAATCTTAAATTAGAATATGAGTGCAAATACACCGAAGGATGGTGATTCAAAAATCATCATGGAATTAACTTTAGCAAAGTTTGTGGAGAAAAGCAGTCTGCAGAGTATGCTGATGACATTTTGAAGCTTGTAGTTGATTAGCATTTTACTCCTGAACGGGTGTACAATGCAGACAAAACTGCTTTGTATTGACAATGCTCACCGAGGAAAGCCTTAAGAATGGAAGACAAAGAAGTTTCCACAGGATTCAAACAATCTATGGACAGGCTTACTCTCATAGGTTGCTCAAATGCAGCCACACACAAGAGTAAACTGCTTGTGATAGGAAAATCTAAATGCCCTAGGGCCTTGAAAAGTATTAAAATTTATCCAGAAATATACCATTTGAACAAAAGTTGTTGGATTACAAGTAAGCTTACTCGAGAATAGTTAGAAAATTGTTTTGCACCAGAACCAAGATCCCATTGCAAAGCTATAGGCCTCCCAGAAGACTGCAAAATTCTTCTTATTTAGATAACTATTCATTCCACCCCATAGTGAATCTTCTGTGTATAAACAATGCTTAAACAGTAAACACACCTAACTGTACATCTCATATCCAACCCCAAGACCAAGGAATACTATGTTCTTTGAACCTCTTCAATACGAGTCAAATTCTTGTGCACAGCATCGGATGCCTCATGTATGATGCATCACACCACTCGCAATATGAAATATAAAGTCACTGATGTACTATTCATTATTTTTCACTCTGAGTAATAATAAACACAGAAAACATGATCAAACCAGTTCACAGAATTTGGGGGTCACTCAGCTACAACTACAAAATAGATATAATCAAAACATCGATGCTGACATCTTCATATACCCTCTCGCGCCTCATGATGCCTACATAGGCATCATTGTATGGAAGAGATTAAGGCTAAATATTATCCACTTTTCATGAAAGGTATGTTAGATTCTGTGAGGGGATCATTGCTGGTTAAAAAAAAATATTATCCAGCATGGCATATGAACCAAGGATGCTGGAAAATTGTTTGTCTACCTGTATAATTATCTTTGATATGGTTATGATGGAGATATTAAGATATGTAATATTAGCATCTGTGCTTATCAGCTTTTAATTTTCTTGTATGATTCTTAATGTAAGTTATGTCATGATCAAGTTGATTCATTCATGCCATGTAAAAATTGGTTTTATTTCAGATATTAATATTTCATACACATATAATCATAGTGATGTTCTTTAATTTTTCACAGCTTCCAGGGCAGCTAGTAGAACAGGCAATAGCTGAACAAGCAGGATCTGTTCTACTTAACAAAGTCAATGAAGTCAATTTGGCAGTTGCATCTACCGTGTCTGACCGTGTCATTGATGAAGTCGTAGATTCGTTATCAAAGGCCTACAAAAGTTTGGTAAGATTATTTACTTTTTCTTTTTTCGAAAATGTGAGAATTAGCCCTTTTCCTGTACTTAAAGTTCCCCCTGGCTGAACAAAGTTGCCTGACACCAGTCAGAACAAATGCACAAGTTTTGACTTGCTTGGAAATCAGGAATGTGAGCATTGGTTTGCTAGAGATGGTGCAACATATTTCCTTTATGGGTTCCAAAGTTCAACCGATTGGCAGACCTGCCCTTTACCCATTCAAGCAGGAAGGCTGGGGAAATGGGTATAGTGGGGCAAAGACAGATTGGATTTATATTTTGTTAGGATTTAAAGATGGCCAACAAAGAGTTGATCTTTCTTAGGCTTCTGACATTGGTTTTCATTTAATTAATACATTTATAATAATTTTAGATTTATGGTGTTATTAGTTCTTTTTGTTTTCGTACATTGCAGCAATCAGGAGAAGGAGGAACGAGGAAACGAGCTTCTACAGGTGCAGAGATGGGCAGTCGAGAACGAGGGAGTAGCGAGTCATCTTCGAGGTCGGAGCGCTCAGATACAGTCAGTCAAGGCGATGATACCAGTCAGAAGTCTGATCCCTCCCCACTGGTCAGTGAAATTAGTGCTTGTTCAACCATTGTGATGACTAAAATAAGTGGTGTACAGAGCTTTAAATTCAGATTTCAGTTTATATTGACATTTGGTACAACTATCTCGAAGATTTTGATGGACAATAAAATGCCAGTGGTTTCCGACCAAAGTCCTTGGACTCGAGGGGTCCTTGGCTATATTTGATGGGATCCACACTAACTTTATATTTTTTCCCAGTTCTCATTTCTACAAAATAAAGGGTAAATAAAGGAAAATAAGATGAGTAAAGTTCAGTATCTGGTCTATCAGAAAGATAGACTAGATGTATATGTATTTACTTAGTTGTAGTGTAGAGGAAGGAGGGGAATGTCTGCTGAGGAAGGACAGGAGAGGACAGAAGATGGGGGTGAGTGGAGAATGGTTGTGTATGGATGATACTGTAATGCATGATGGGGAGTGGGTGGGGGATGGGTGAGGGAGTATGTGTGAGAAGTAAATTGATTCAGCCTAAAGGGATTTCTCCCCATCTTTTCTTTATGCATGAGGGAACGGAGAAGGGGGGTCGCTGATTTAACCACTTCAGTACGGGACTTAAATCTCGCGGGCAGCAGCCAATGCCAGCCGTATGACGTAACGTAATAATATTCGCATCATAAAATATAGTCACCGCTTATATCGATCGTTCTCTTTTTCACCCGCGAATTTTGAAAACCACAGAGAATGGGATTCAGGGCGCATTTGGGAGAATGTAAAAACACAGGGGCGACTACAATAAATATAATCAAGACGCCGATATGGCAGCGTCGCTAATCCACTTGCTCCTCATGACGCCTACGTGTGCGGCACCGTATGGAAGGGGTTAATGAAGTGGCCTTGCTGTGGATGTGCTGTGTCTTGCAACACTACTTCTGACCCAGGGCAGTGGACGAGATGCAAGGATAACCCGTTATCCAGGAGCTGCTAAGATAAGAGGGAGGGAAGGGGGTGGATGGGAGGGGAGTATGTGGGGAGGGAATGGGTGGGAATGGTTTTTATGCCTTTTTTTGTAAGGGGAAAAAGTCTTTGGTATATGTATGTATAAATATATGCAAATCAGTGAAAAATTTACACTTACGTAATTTTAGGTATTTTGTATTAAGATATTTGATTTATTCATCTTATTGATTTTAATAATTCATTATTATTATTTATTTATTTTATGTATGTATGCAAAGGGGGACAGAGAGGGGGGGTCGCCGATTAAATGAAGCGGCCTTGCTGTGGATGTACTGTGTCTTGCGACACTGCTTCTGACCCAGGGCGGTGGGCAGGGTGCAGGGATGACCCGTCATCCAGGAGGTGCTCAGATGAGAGGAAGGGTGGGAGGGGTGTGGAGGGTATTTAGGGATGAAATGGGTGGGAGTGTTTTTATGCCTTTCCCTTTTTGGCTACCTCCCTTGGAAGGGGGAAAAAGCCTTGGTATATGTATGTATGTATGTATTTATTTATCTTTTTTTTTAACTTCTCTTGATGGCTTAAGTTGTGTTGGTGCTGTTGTAATGTTAAGTACTTTTTTTTTTTTAACTTCTCTTGATAGCTTAAGTTGTGTTGGTGCTGTTGTAATGTTAATTAAGTACTATAGGGTTGATAGTCTTAAAATTTGGATAAAATATATAAATCTTTACTCCTTCCTAAGTTCTAAAGTGTGTTTGTTTGGTGTTGGGTCTCTAATGTGTGTGGTTCCCTTTTATCTTTCCCTGCTGCCAACAGAAACTGGAATACTTAAACCTAGTAAGTACCATCCGTCCTTGCCTTGTTTCTCTAACAGCATGGAAATGAAAGCATGTTTCATTTTATTATGGATAATAAATAAGCTAAGGTGCTATGAAAAATATTGATATATGAATGTATATGTAAATACTTGGAAACATTTCATGTGACACAAGTTTTGAAGTTACATTTAATGTAGTGATACTCATGTATACAGTGTAGCTCCTATGAAAATTGAAAAAGGTATTTTCAGTTTGAATATTTTTTATCCACAAATGAATATGATAATGGAGTTTAATGGTACATGGTTAGTACAATAGAGTAGTAATAAAGTGTTAGTTGTTTGCCAACCAAAGTATCAGATATTTCTTGTTCATTAATTTGCTGCTGGTGTTTGTCTTTTCTCTTTTCATCTGATGTATGATTAATAGCAGAATATCATAATTTGAATTCATTCCTGCATTTGTCGTTAGCTGAAGTAGAAAAGCAAACGAGATAATAGAAGACTGACAGTATCGTATGGTATATTGATGCGTAGTAATTTTTTTTTAGATATGTATGTACTGCATGTATATGATCATACAAAGTTTTACTTTTCTTCACGAAAGATGTGTAGTGGAACACTGTATCTAATGAAATTGATCACTTTGGAAGTTTGATATGTGTATGCATTAATGTGATGGATGTGTGGATCAAACTTAGTAGTCAGGTAGATATGCGAAAAGTTTGGGGCAAAAGGTAAAGTTATTTTTAAGGGGATTTATGGATCTGGAGAAGGCTTATGACACGGAGTCAACAGTAGGGCATTGTGGGCAGTATTGCAAATGTGTGAGACAGGAGGAAACTTGTTAAGCTTTTGCTAGTAGATCTTGTGAGGGATGGGAACAGTGAGATTGAGTGACATGAGGTGATGGTCAGGCTGCACCAGGGTTAGTCACTATGTCTGTTCAATGTGCACATGGACGGGTTAGCGTGGGATGTAAGTGTGAGGGTGATTGGCTAGGGATTGGAGATGGTTAATGAAAGTGGATGGAAGTGATAAGTGAGCTAATTGTTTGCTGATGATGCTGCACTTGTAGATAGATCAGAGTAGGCTCTAAGCCATTTAGTTATGGAGTTTGGGAAGGTACATGATAGGAGGAAGTTGAAAGTTAATGTAGGTATAAGTAAAGTAATGAGATGTATAAGGTGTGAGGGAGGCAGTGGGATAAGTCTTATAGAAGAGAAGTTAGAGGAAGTGGGTAGTTTTAAGTATTTGAGGTCACATGTAGCAGGGAATGGAGGAATAGGGGTGGAGCTAAACTGTAGAGTGAGGGAAGCATGTGAAGGTCTTGAACAGTGGTTCTTAATCCTTTTCAGTGCCCTTAGTACCCCTTGATATCTCAGAAAGTTTTCTTGTACCTCCATCCAATACAAATACAATGCAAACATATGAAAAGGATTAGTGATACAAACCTTGCTTTGCTTTCTTGTAAATATACAGTACCATGCACTGGCTATCATGTCTCATACCCCCAGGTTCAAGGTTTCATACCCCTTGGGGGTACAGGTACCCCAGGTTAAGAGTCACTGGTCTTGAAGGAACAAGTGTCATGAGAAATGAGCATGTAGGGTTGGAGGCAAAAAGGAGGTGGTGTGAATGTTTGGTTGTGCCTACAACACTATGAGGCAGAGACTTGGAATGTAAGGGAGACAGAAAGGAGAAAATGAAATGTGTTTGAGAAATATGGTGGAGATTACAAGGGTAGAGTGAGAAATGAGAAGGTGAGACAAGGAGCTAGAGAGTAGGGTAGATGAAAGAATACTGAGATGGTTTAGGCATGTGGGAAGAATGAATAAAGAGAGACGAGCAAAATGAGTGTAGAAGGTAGAGATAGACAAAGTGAACTTTAGGGAAAGACTGAAATGGAATGAAGAGGTCTCGGGTAAAAGGGTAATGTCTATTGAGCAGGGAAAGGAGAAAGTAGGAGAATGGTTGTGAATCAGCCCAAAGGGGTTTCTACTCATCTTCTCTATTAACTCATCAGGGGACGAGCAAGAAGGAAGGGTCCTGCTGTGGATGCACTATGTCTTACTGCATTACTTCTGACCAAGGCAGGAGTGTAGAAATTTTTTAGGAGGGAAAATGGGTGTGACATGGGTGGAGGGTGGGTGCATGCCTGGGTTTATTTACCCTTGTGAGTGGGAAGAAGTCTTAAGAACATTAGAATGAAGGAGACTGCAAGAGACCATGAGGCCTACACTAGGCAGTTCCATTAGTGAGGCATTTAAACAAATATTTTCTCTCAGTGTTTACTAAGGAGAGGTTAGAAAAGGTACCTGACTGTGATCTGATTTTCAGTGGGAATGAAGAAAGTAGACTATCTAATATCAGCATTAGTAAGGTGGAAGTAGTCAAGCAGATTGAAAGACTTAAAACTGCAAAATCTCTGGGTCCATTTTGGTACAGATATAGATTAATGTGCCATACAAGAAGTTTACAAAGTCAGTGAGGAGTTGTACTTACAGTTTAGGACTTTTACATGGCAGAATTGATCTGTGAAAGAATTAAGAGAAAGAAAGTATTAGCTTTATTATTGGGACTTTGATTTTAATATGTACACCATCACTATTTATGCAAGGGATGGTATTATTCTTTAACTCTCATATTCTGTAGCTGACATATTTACTAAAGCTTAAGGTTTTGTTGAATAAACATCATTTACTATATGTTCCCAGAAAAGGCATATGGGTGGGTTTTAATTAAGATGATTAGGTAAGGAACAGAGGGAATAAACAGGAGTATTTTGGGTTTAGGAAAGGTAGAGATAAAATTTTTGTGGTAAGGCAGATTTGTGGAAATGTTTTGGCAAGAGTTAATGATATATTTTGGGCCATTATGGATTTGGAGGGTAGACAGGAAGGCATTGTGGGAGGTATTGCACATATGAGACTGGAGAAAGCTGTTAAAAGGCAGTCAAGAGTTTTTTTTTATGAGAGCAGTAGAGCTTGTGCTAGGATTGGAAATAGAGAGAGCCAGTGATTTCAGGTAAAGGTGGAGCTGTATCATGTTGCCATGGCTGTTCAATGTGTACATGGATGGGGTGGTGCAGGAGGTAAATGCAAGGGTGATGGGCAGGGGACTGGAGATGGTTAGAGATAGTGGAGAGAAGTGTGATGTGAGCCAGCTGTTGTTTGCAGATGACACTGTGCTTGTGGCAGGATCAGAAATGGAGTTAAGACAGTGATAGAGTTTAGGAAGGTATGTGATAGGAGAAAGTTGGAAGTAATTGTGGGTAAAAATATGGTGAAGAGATGTACAAGGGAAGAAGATGGCAGTGAGTTGGATGTAAGCTTTAAAGGAGTGAGACTGGAGGAAGTGGATGATTTTAAGTAATTGGGGTTGCATGTGGCAGGAAATGGAGGTGTGGGGGTGGAAGTAAAT
>NC_134783.1:60759946-60844946 GCF_046742065.1 Oratosquilla oratoria
CTGTTTATTTTTTGTCTTTCTTTCCAAAGATATATACCGGTATGTGTTTTTTTCCAATCCAGCCATTTGTGCAAAGGATCTAGCTATATCCTCTTGTAACTACCACATGCCCTGGATTTTCAAGCTCATAGGCATAGATGACACCTTAAGTTGCATCCAAATATCTCCTGGCTTGAGCCCCTGACCTTGAGTACATTTAAAGAATGTTAAAATTATACTGATTGCTTCTCCTCAATAATTTTAGCACAGAATATTGCTGGCAGTCATTTTCATGTAAAGGAACAGAGAATTAGTTATATCCAGATGTACTCTATATAGTGAAGTATATTGTGGATTATAAATAAAGCATGATTGTTGAAATAAGTGTAATAGTCTTGTGTAACATTGCTATAACTCGTTCAATAACAAATGCTATAATTGTTTTATTTATAGTATCCATTGTCAGTGAGAATGGTATGTACAAGTAAAGTTCATTATATATATAAATATATATATATATAGTATATATATATTTATGGAAATTATTTAGGCATTGTAGTGTCATGGGCATATTGTGACTGGCATTCATATGATTGTATATATTTGCAATAAAAGAATTTTTTCCTTCCCCGTAATTAGAGTAATTTACTCTTTGGACTTGACATTGCAACAGGCAGAGGGTTAAATGTGAACTAGAATAGATGGAATGTCATACTATTCTCTTGCAATTTCAATGAGAAAAGGAGTGATTTACTCAAACGGTTTGATGTAACAATTGTCATGAGCTGTAAATGTTAAAAAAAAACAAAAAACAAGGGACCCAAAGTGTAAGAAAAAATTGATAATTTCAATGAGAAAAGCAGTGATTTACTCAAAGGGTTTGATATAACAATTGTCATGAGCTGTAAATGTTAAAGAAAAAAACAAGGGACCCAAAGTGTAAGAAAAAATAGATGGTAATTTTCCTAGCATGGGTTGTTGATGCTTGGTTGCACGGTTGCAGGCGACATTGCTGGTTTGTCAGATGACGACACGCTGGATCCTGTTTCCTCTATTCCCTCCTCTCTTTCTGTCACCACTAAGCATGACCTTGGTATGTCCCTAGATCTTGTTCCAGCTAGATACTAGGCTTCTGACTTATTTGCTTCAACACTAGATGATATAATTTATGCCCTTTAAGTTTGCTTCTACTCAGACGATTTCGTTGTTCATGGCAAATTTGTTATTTTATTTTCATGCAATACAGGGTTGTTGGAGCTGATATGCTAGATTTTAGATATGAGTTTTGATTTATTGGAATCCATTACATTCTAGCTGAATCCCTAGATAGCGTCTCTGAGCTGCCCAGTAGCTGTGGACAGCTGCAGCACCTGGGCAAAGCTCGGCCGAAGCGGGTCAAAACAAGAGCTCCAACTAGACCAATGGGTCGTGCAGAGGTTGTTGAAGAAGACCACGATATATCGGAAGGGGTGGATACTTTTTTCCGACCAGGATCTTCTACTCCCACTACACCTCTTATATCTCCCGACTCAGAAAATAGGTGAGCTGGTTGAATGATCTCGTGGGCTTGACTACGTTCGAAGGGATGGTAATCCATTATGTACTGTATAACTCAAAATTGGACTATCATTTTGAACCTTTAGCTCCTTTAAAGTACAGGTATTTTTGCATCCAGTTATTCCAAAATTGGGTGATTTACACATGCATAAATCAAGAAATATCTGTATTGTACAAGGTATATAAGCGAGTTCTGCTGATATACAGTACAGGTAATTGTTATTATCATTGTCCTCTTTTCAATAAATGCATGGGGCCAGATATAAGCTTAAATAGGTGGATCTTAATCACACAATACCTTAGAAATGGAACATAAATTTCTTTCAGCCCTCGACTTTTAAAATATGAGTCCATGTCCTCGGTTGATAGCTCGCCACATACTGGAGGAGGACCGACGGGCAGCGAACGGGGAAGCATGGAGTCTCTTACTCGTTCAGACCCTCTTGCTCGCTCCGAATCCGACATTGTCCACAGACAGAGAATCAGGTCCAGGGACACGGAGGAAGAAGATGAGGAAGATGAAAAGGCTGAAGAGGAAGAGGAGCCCGTAAAGGAGAGGGAGGAGAAGAGGTAATGTTTTTATTTATTTATTTATTAATTTATTTATTTTAATTTAATTTTTTTTTTTTTTTTTTTTTTTTAAGGCAATTCTAGTACTGTCATGCTCAAAATATGTTAACCTTTTGTATCTGAGGACACTTACATTGGCATCATGAGGTGTGAGTAGGTATGCGAGGACGTCAACATCGGCATCATGATTACTGTATTTTCTAACATGTATCATGCTCCAGCAGATATCACACACCTTAAAAGTAATAGGCTTATTGTGGGGGGGAAAAGGGGGGGGGGGATTTAAAATGCCTATGAATCATAATAAAAATTCAGGAAGGTCTCCATCTCACAATTCATGAAAAGAATGTCTTTTTCTGGTAGATTGATTTAGGTATGTTGTCAACAAATTTGATGAATATTTCTGTCACAAATTCCCTGCCCCCACTGGTTTCATTATATTTTGATTTGTACCTTGATGTCAATAATACTGAGTGTATGTGCATGTGTGTATTTCATCCAAAAGCCTTACTCTTACAAATATGATAATAGAAATGGTATGTGAATGTAGTGTACCATAGCAGTGGAAGTAAGGAATTCAAACAGTACTTGGACTGACATGAGACAAAGACTGACAGTGTAATTTGAATCATAATGTGAAAATATTCTTGGTCAAATGCTGGATAATAAGAGATAATCATAAAAGTATAGGTTACCATCATTGTTTTCTTTGTTGCTGACAGTATTGTTTGTAGTAATGGGAGGCATTACAATGAGATCTAAGTTTTCTCTGTCACATTGCTCAATATCATCTCTTGTGTCTTGCTGCATTGCCTCAGACCAAAGAAGAGTCGCAGGGAACATGAGTTATTATCCATCATCCATGATTCCTGCCATTCTACCATCATCCAAGAAGTGCTAAGATGGGAGGGACAGTAAATGGGTTTTTGGACGGGTGTAAGACAAATGTACGCTTTGTCTTGGCTACCCCCACTTGTAAGGGAAAAAGGCCTTTTTGTATATGTATATATTTACCTAGCCAAAAAGAAAGCTAGGTAAATATATATATTTGGCTACCTCCCTTGTAAGGGGGAAAAAATCTTAGTATATGTATGTATATATTTACCAAGTTGTATCTCATGGGAAGGGGAGCTACGCTTATGCACTTACGTCGACATTTATTTCAAGCTCTTTTCATCATTCATTTTGCAGTCGGAGTGTTTCAAGCTTAATCGGGAAGCTGGCTAGCGAAGCAGCTCTGAAGCGTTCTCCTGACATGAACATGCGCAAGGCTTCCACGTCCTCAAGTGTGAGCATTAGTGTCATGGAAGGTAAGTCCTAATGCTAGCTATGTCAGTCAACCAGTTAATCTGTTTTTGTAGTTCTGTTGTGCAGGAGACACTTGTTCCACTTGAAGCCAGACAGCTATCAGTCCAGCCCTTCAGTCACTAAGTGAAGAAATGTCACAGTGAAGAATTAAGTGTGAAAAGTAAAGATTAGTATCTACCCTTATTACTCTCTCTGTCTCTCTTTCACTCACTCTCTCTCTCTATCTCTCTCTCTCTCTCTCTCTTTGTCTCTTGAAATATCCATTCTCCACCCTCTCCCTCCCTTACTTTTACCCTCCCCAAAAAATTAACTATATTTTTTTGTGTTTAAGCATAGTTTTTCCCCTATTAAATATTCATGAAATTTTTCCAATTGATATACTTAAATTATTTATTCACATTTAAGCAGACAAGAACCGTAATGATGAGGAAGGGAAGGAGGATTCACCACCTCGCAGGATGACCGGTGTTGCCAAGTATGGAATGGGTATTGGAGGAAATATTCTTGCTGAAATGAAGGCAAGACAGGAGAAAAGAATTTCAGTAATTCCCAAGGTAATTAACTTGATATCAGAAGAAATTTAGTTTAGATGATATAATGACTTCACAGATACTAAGCTATAGAACTGATTGTTTAATCAACATGTCAATCTTTCCATAAAGGTTATAATTTAATGGTGTTTTTATTTATTGTTCAGAAAGGAGTTATAACAGTGATTGGTAAGGATATAAAGTCACTTGTGCTGTTCTTGATGTTCTCATTTTATCACGTACTCAATCACTAATTCATTTTGTGATTTGCTTTATATTTCTTGTTTCTTATGTTTATTATTTGAAATTAAGAAAACTGGTCTGGGGTGCTGGCTATATGTTATCGTGGCTAAGTTGCATGCAGCTGGTACTTTAGGGTCTATATGGGGTGCCCATACAGACCAGAGCCACGCATCATTTTGTCAGTGATAGAGGAAATCTATGTTCATAGAGAAATGGTACTTTTATACTCCAGCTGTCCCTTTGCTAAGCTGTCCCCACATCCCTTGTTACTATCCTATACCATTTCTCTGAATATTCATTTTTTTTTTTTTTTTTTTTTTTTTTTTTTTTTTTTTTCCTCCATGAACCCTGTGGTGGGGGAAAAGAATGCTACCACCAAATGTTCCCACTTGAGTTGTACAAGGTTACAAAAAAAATGGGACGGGGATAGGACTAGGCATCCTTCTCCCTGTAGCCCCAAAGGGGACATTCCTAAAAAAATAAAGGCATAAGAGGGTCTAGGAGTTATCCAACCAATACTCTAAGGTTTGGGTCTTTTAATGTGCATGGATGTGGTACAGATGAGAGTAAAAGGGAAGAGATAGGCAGTATGTTTGTGAGAAGAAAGATGGATGTGTTGGCATTGAGTGAAAACAAGTTGAAAGGGAGGGTTAAATGTGAATTTGAGAGTGTAGTTGGGAGGTTCACAGGAGTGAAGAGGGGATGAGGAAGAGAAGGGGTGGCAATACTAATAAGTGAAGAGAAATATAAGGGTGTAGTGGAATGGAAGGAGGTCTCTTCAAGGTTAACCACTTCACTACGGGACTTAAATCTCGCGGGCAGCAGCCAATGCCAGCCGTACGACATGTCGTAATAATACTCGCATCATAAAATATAGTCACAGCTTATATCGATCGTTCTCTCTTTCACCTGTGAATTTTGAAAACCACAGAGAATGGGATTAAGAGCAGATTAGGGAGAATGTAAAAACACAGGGGCGACTACAATAAATATAATCAAGACGCCGATATGGCAGCATCGCGAATCCACTTGCTCCTCATGACGCCTACGTGTGCGGCACTGTATGGAAGGGGTTAATGTGGATGAAGGTGCAACTGGGAAGGGAGATGTGGGTTTTTGTAAGTGCATATAGACCTGGTAGTGAGAAGAATGTAGAAGAAAGGAAGGCTTTTTGGATGGATGGAGGGATTAGGGAGAAATGACAATGTAGTGGTATTGGGAGACCTTAACCCCTTCCATATGGTGCCGCATACATAGGCGGCATGAGGAGCAAGTTGTTGTTGTTGTTGTCGTTCCCTAGACTGTCTGTCCGAGCAGTCCCGTCTCCCCAAGGAAGGCCACAGCCGAAACTGGGTTTTCCCACAAATCCTTTATAGAGGAGCAAGTGGATACGTGGATACGCGAGGCTGCCATATCGGCGTATTGATTATATTTATTGTAGTTGCCCCTGTGTAATGACATACTCTCTAAACTGTCTTTAATCACATTTTCTATGGTTATCAAAAGTTACGGGTGAAAGAGAACGATCGATATAAGCGGTGACTATATTTTATGATGCGAGTATTATTACGACACGTCATACGGCTGGCAGCGGCTGCTGCCCGTGAGATTTAAGGCCCGTACTGAAGAGGTTAATACTAGGATAGGAAATGAACCAATAGACAGGGAGTGGTTGGGAAGTGTGGAGTCCCAGGAAAAAATTGTAGTGGAGAGTTGATGGTGGAGATGTGTCTAGAGAGTTGATGATAGCAAATACAGTGTTTAGGAAGAAAGTCAAGCATAAGTGGTGTATGGAAGGATGGTAGATAGAGCATTAGTGGACTATATAGTGGTAACCAGGAGTATGGTAGGAAGAGTTAAGGATGTACATGTTCTAAGGGGAGAGAGTGGAGGAATATCAGATCATTTTCTGATGGAAGGTAAGTTGAGAGTGGAGAATAGATGAAGAAAGAGGAAAAAGACAGAAGATAGGGAGGTGCTTAGAGTGAACTGCTTAAATGAGAAAGAAGAGAAGTACAAGAAGCTGAGAGATATATGAGATAGGAGGAAAGCTTTTAAGAACAGTCAAGAGTTTTTTACGAGAGTAATAGAGCTTGTGTTAGAATAAGTAATGGAGAGAATAGTTTGAGATAAAGGTGTGACATTGTCAGGGATGTGTTATGTCGCCCTGTCTGTTCAATTTATACATGGATGGAGTGGTGCGAGAGGTGAATGCAAGGGTAGTGGGTCAGGGGTTGGAGATGGTTAAAGAAAATGGAGAAAAGTGGGAAATAAGCCAGTTGTTCTTTGCTGACGACACTGCACTTGTAGCAGGATCAGAGGAGGGATTGAGGAAGTTGGTGACAGAGTTTGGGAGAGTGTGTGAAAGAAGGAAGTTGAAGATATATGTGGGTAAAAGTAAGGTGATGAGATGTACAAGGTGAGAAAGTGGCAACAGACAGTGTTAAGGGAGAGAGACTGGAGGAAGTGGATAGTTTTAGATACTTGGGTGCGAATGTGGCAGGAAAGGGAGTGGAGGTGGAGCTAAAATGTAGATTGAGAAAAGGTAGTAAATGCCTTGGGGGATTAAAAAGTGTAATGAGAAATGGACATTTGGGAATAGATGATAAGAGGAGATTGTATAAAGGAATGATTGTGCCAACATGGAACATAAGAGAGGAGGAGTTTGAATGTGTTTGAGATGAGGTGTTGAGAAGTATGATAGGGGTTACTAGGCTGGATAGAGTGAGAAACCAGGTGAGGAGGAGAATGGGGGTGGAAAAGGAGTTGGGAGATAGGTTTGATGAAAGAGTATTGGGATGGTTTGGACACATGGAAAGAATGAGTGAAGAAAGATTAATGAAAGAGATGTGGAAGGCAGAGGTGGATGGAGTGAACATGAGGGAGTGACCAAGGATGAGAAGGATGGATGGGGTAAAAGGGGCATTGGGAAAGAGGGGAATGTCTGTTGAGGAAGGACAGGAGAGGACAGAAGATAGGGGTGAATGGAGAATGGTTGTCTGTGGATGATGCTGTGCTGCATGAGGGGTGTGGGGTGGGGGAATATATGTGCAAAATAATTTGACGCAGCCCAAAGGGATTTCTCTCTGTCTTCTCCATTTCTGCATCAGGGGATGGAGAGGGGGGTTTCCGATTTAATAAAGTGGCCTTGTTGTGGATGTGCTGTGTCTTGCGACACTGCTTCTGATCCAGGGCAGTGGACAGGATGCAGGGATGACCCAGGATAATGGGTGAGATGCAGAGATGACCTGTCATCCACGAGGAGCCAAGAGAGAGGGAGGGTGGTGGATGGGATTATGTGGGGATGGAATGGGTGGGAGTGGTTTTTATGCCTTTGCTTTTTGGCTACCTACCTTGTAAAGGGGAAAAAGCCTTTGGTGTATGTCTTTTTTTTTTTTTTTAAGTTGAAGCACCAAGACTGATTACTTAATATGAGTTGGTCTTTTTTTTTTCTAGGCTTTGCATTGAAAGCTTAAATTTCCCAACAGGATGATGACAAAGATAAAGAAGAGAGGAGAGATGCATCATCTGGCAAACTTCTAACTGCTGTCAAGTTGAGATCGACAGGTCTGGCAGATAGTCTTAAATCTCCCACCAATGGCTACCCTCGGGGTTCAGGGGCTGGAAAGTCCCCCCCATCCAATCGTGATTCATCTCTGGAAACTGGTGAGTAATTAAGTGAAACGTTCGGTTATGCTTGCATTGAATGTTGGAATGCTGCTATGGTATGCAGTGAAAGAAGAGTTGCATATTTGCTCGCCTTGATTAGATCATACACAGTTGCAAATTAAGTAGGAATAGATTAGTTATGGTTTCTTTCTTAAATTATTTATACAGTTTTTATTTTTTTTCCCTTAGAAATTTATCATTGGATTTATATATATTTACATGGAGGTTGGCTGCATGTTATTGTGGGGTTAAAATCTGCTCAGTGGCATGCAGCTGATACTTTAGGTGTCTATATGGGGAGCCCCTATGGATCTGAGCCACACATCATTTTGTCTGTGATAGAGGAAATCTGTACTCATAGAGAAATTGTGCTACTTTATTATGCTGCAACTGTCCCTCTGTTATGCTGTCCCCTCCATTCTTGATACTGTCCTGTACCACTTCTCTGAATATTCATTTCCTTTTTTTTTTGCCAAACCCTGTGGTAGGGGAAAAAGAAAACTGCCACCAAGTGTTCCCACTTGAGTTGTTCAAGGTGACAAATATGAGGTGGGGATAGGACTAGGGATCCTATTCTCTGTAGTCCCAAAGGGGACATTCCTTAAAAAAGAGTAAAGGCATAAGAGGGTCTGAGAGGAGTTTTCCAACCAGAACCCTAAGGTTTGGGTCTTTTAATATGCATGGATGTGGTACAGATGAGAGTAAAAGGGAAGAGATAGGCAGTATGTTTGTAAGAAGAAAGATGGATGTGTTGGCATTGAGTGAAAATAGGTTAAAAGGGAGGGGCGAGTTTGAGTTTGGAAGCGTAGTTGAAAGGTTGTCAGGAGTGAAGAGAGGATGAGAGAAGGAGAAGGAGTACAAGAAGAAGCTGAGAGAGGAGTGGGATGGAGTGAAGGATAGAGTAGAAATAGGAGTGGAGGTAGAATGGGGATGTTTCAAGGAGGGAGTCATAAGGTGTGCAAAGGTGGTGTGTGGAACAAGGGTTATGGGAGGAAATAGAAGGAAGGGTAGTGAGTGGTGGGATGAGGAAGTTTCAAAGAAGATTGTAGAAGAGAAGAAATAAGCAATCACAGATTGGTTGAAAAATAGTACGAGAGAATCATATGAGAAGTATGAAGAAAAGAAAAGTAAAGCAAAAGATAAAGGAGGTGAAGAGGAGAGCAGAGGTGAAGTGGGAAAAGAGAATGGCAGACAATTTTGAAAGTAATAAAAGATGTTTCTGAAGGAAATTAAGAGAGGAAGGTGAGGTGAATCAAATAGAGAAGAAAAGGTAAAAGATGCAGATGGAGAGATGATAATGGAAGAGACAACAGTAAGAGGAAGATGGGCAGAGTATTTTAGGTAGTTGCTAAATGTGAAGGAGGATAGGGAGGGAACAGTAGTTGCAGTGGGAGGCACTAAGAAAATGAAAGTGATGAACGAGGAAAATGGAGGAGAAACAAGGAAAGCTGAAGTGAAAGCAGTTATTAAAATGATGAGAGCAGGTAAGGCACCTGGGTTAGATGGATGCTATGTGGAGTGTCTAAACAAGGGGGGTACAGTGATGGTGGATTGGCTGGTGAGGTTTAATGTATGTGTAAAAGAGGATAGAGTGCTGGAGGACTGGAGGAGTGCCTGTATAGTTCCGCTTTACTAGGGAAAAGGAGACAAGTGTGAGTGTAGTAGTTTCCATAAAACTTTGAATTTCACCCCATTTTCCATTTTTCTTTGTTACTTTTGGGTGAGAACCCATATTTAGATAAACTACTGGAGCAATTTTTTTTTTTTAGATTATTTCGTCAAGATCCAATTTGTTCGAATTCTGAGATATTCAAGAACCAAGGTTCTATCAAATGTGTGTGTATGCGTGTGTGTATATATATATATATATATATATATATATATATGAGCTGGGCGTGTTACTGCCAGACAGGTAGTGCATCACTAAAAAATCTATATACCATATATGTGTGTGTGTGTGTGTGTGTATATAATATATATATATATATATATATATATATATATATATACATACATATATATACACACACACACTCATTATGTGTATATAATACACATTGATAGAAATGCACCTCAGAATTTTTGGTAATGCACCACCTCTCCAGTGGCCATGTGCCCAGCTCTGATATATATATAAATATATATATATATTTATATATATATTTTTTTCTCTATCTCTCTCTTGTCTGTCATTATTGTGACCATCATTCCCTATTCGGCATTACAAACTGCCTCACTAAGAATCCCCTTGACCGCTAACCCCCTCGCGTGTACTGGCTCTTATCAGGACAAAGCCCCAGCACGAAGCCTGTGATAGCTGCCCTGAAACTCAGGCTCCCTCCCCCACTCGCTCCCAAACCACGACCCAAGTCTATGATGGGGGTTGATGTGACAACAGGTAAAGAACCAAAGAGGAGAAGCATCTTAGAAAAATATTAACACGGAATTTGCTACTTTCACCAGTGATTGCCATTAAATAAATTTATTTCAATGGATTAATATTTGAATTAACATAACTAGTGATTACTATTTTGCATGTAAGCATTTTTACTAGAAAGCTATAGACTAATTAACAGAATGCAATTTCTACAGATCTAAGCCATATAATCTTACTTTTAATTTTCTTAATGAGAGAAGGTTGAAGATATACGATTCAGATTTATATACTCTAGTTTTCCTTAATAGTAAGAAAAATTCTTGTCTCCTATGGATATTGCTATGCTCATGCATGTTGCTTGTGTTTTACTCTCTTGTGTTTGAAGGCTACTTTCTTGTATGATTACTGATAAGTGAGAAATTTATTGAAAAGGATTTTTTTACTATAATGATAATGATAATAATAATAACAATGGATTTTGATCAGTCTGTTGCCCCTGGTCTTTCTTGCATAAGACCTGTCACCTTAAAGTAATCAGCAACAATTTTCTGGTCACTTGGGGAAAATATGTTGTCTCCTAATACTGGGGTATTGACTGCATAGTATTATGCAGTACTGATAACATGGTATCCAATGCTTTAGGGACTTTTGAGAGACCTTTATGTAGTGGAGCAACACATCATTTTTCTATGTGAGAGTTAAATCTTTAATCATGAAAGAATGATGCTACTTTTGGATGACAAGTGTCCCTTTTGGATGCTGCTTGTATAAAAATGCCCTTTACACCTTTTATGACTCAAATTCCTTTTATATACTTTGTTGTGGAGAGGGAGAAATTCTGCCACCATGATTCATTAATGAGATGCATGGGTTGTAGGTTGCACCTCAAGCTGGGCAGGCAACAGGGGGGAGGGGAATTATAATAATAAATAGATAAATATAATGGAGAATGGTTGTATATGGAAGATGTTGTGATCTATGAGGTGGAATGGACGGGGGATGGGGGGGGAGGTAGTGTGTGTGAGCAAAATTTTGACGCAGCCCGAAGGGATTTCTCCCCGTCCTCTCCTTTATATGGGGGGACGGAGAGGGGGTGTCGCCGATTTAATGAAACGGCCTTGCTGTGGATGTGCTGTGTCTTGTGACACTGCTTCTGACCCAGGGTAGTGGACAGGGTGCAGGGATGACCCGTCATCTAGGAGGTGCTAAGATGGGAGGGAGGGTGGAGGGGTGTGGAGTGTTTTCGGGGATGGAATGGGTGGGAATGATTTTATGCCTTTTCCTTTTTGGCTACCTCCCTAGTAAGGGGGAAAAAGCCTTGGTATATGTATGATGATGTATGTAGATAAATATAAATGAATGGTGCTTATTCAGTCAACAGTATATTGCGGAAATATTATGCTGACCATTGCTGTAGCTGCCCTCCTATGAGACGCTCTCTTTGCTTATAAACTCTTTGTTTTGTTAGCAATATTCTACCTTTTCATGAGCTTCATGTTTTGTTAGAATATAAGGTAAGAATGGTAAAAGATAGGCTCAGTTTCAAGTAGATAATGTCAAACAGTTACAAAGGATAAAGGTCCATAACCAGGTCAAATGTGAAAAAAATATAAATAGGTGAATAAAATAGATGATAAATGATAAAAAGATAAATAATAGATACATATACCAAGGGCGCTTTCACTTTTACCATTTCCCATTTAATTGGTGCCCCCCCCCCCCCTGTCCCATCGTGCAGAAACATTGAAGACGGGAAGAAATTCCTTCTGGCTGCATCAAATATCATTCACACATAGCCACTCCCTTCCATTCATCACAGTATCATCCATACACAGCCATTCTCCGCTCACCCCTATCTTCTGCCTTCTCCCTTCCTTCTTCAACAGGCATTCCCCTCTTTCCCAGTGCCCCTTTCACTACATCCATCCATCCATGTCATCCATAGTTGCCCCCTTCTGTTCACACTATCCACCTCTGCCTTCCATACCTTTTTTACTAAGCTTTCTTCACTCATGCTTTCCATGTGTCCAAACCACCCCAATACTCATTTATCTCCCGTCTTCTTTTTCACCTCCGCTCTCCTCCTCACCTTGTTTCTCACTCTACCCAGCCTAATAGCCCCAACCATACTTCTCAGACAGTTCATCTCAAACACATTTAATCCCTTCATCTCTTCCTCTTATATGTTCCATATATCTGCCCCATACAGTGCTGTTTTTGCACAATCGCCCCTTCATACAATTTCCTAGCATCATACCCAAATGTCTATATCTCATTACACTTTTTAGTCCCCCAAGACACTTGTTTCTTTCAATCTACATTCTACCTCCACCACTCCCTTTCCAGCCAAATGCGACCCCAAGTAACTTAAGCCATCCATTTCTTCCAGCCTCTCTCCTTAACATTCACTTCCAAATTGCTGCCATCCTCTCCCCTTGTACATCTTATCACCTTTACCCACATATACCTTCAAATTTCTCCTCTTGTGCATCTTCCCAAACTGTCACTAACTCCCTTAATCCCCCCCCCTCTGATCCTGCCACTAGTGCAGTGTCGTCATCAAACAACAACTGGCTTTTTGTCTTCCACTTTTCTCCATTTCCTTCAACCATCTCCAAATCCCCTGCATATTCCAAATGTGGATGAACTAACAATTTATATAGCTTGTTAGTGAAAGGTGGACTTTTAAAATAAAAAAACAGCACAATCAGTCCTAGAATCATATTTGCTTTCTCAGAGGTGGAGATACACTACTTAGATATTTTCAGATCATTACTGATAATTACCATGAGATACTTTTCACTACTCACTTTTTGTTATAAAATTCCAAATAACTTGCAATTGTACGTATTGTTTTTTTTTACTCATGTGGATAAGCTTACATTTACTTTGGTTAAATTTCATTCCAGTAGTTTATCTAAATCTTGAATAATTCATTTAAGTGATAATTTGCCATTCCTCACAGTTTTGTGTCAGCAAATTTTGGAGTTAATAGATTTCTGTCTATGGTATATATCGTATATAAAATGAATAGAAGTGATCCAAGAACAGAACCCTGAGGAACTCCACTCAAAAAAAATTTCCATCTAGAAGTTTTGACTTTTAGAATAAGTCTGTTTACAATAAGGGATTTCTCCCCGTCCTCTCCTTTATATGGGGGGATGGAGAGGGGGGGTTGCCGATTTAATGAAGTGGCCTTGCTGTGGATGTGCTGTGTCCTGCGACACTGCTTCTGACCCAGGGCAGTGGACAGGGTGCAGGGATGACCCGTCATCTAGGAGGTGCTAAGATGGGAGGGAGGGTGGAGGGGTGTGGAGTGTTTTCGGAGATGAAATGGGTGGGAATGTTTTTGTGCCTTGTCCTTTTTGGCTACCCCCCTGGTAAGGGGGAAAAAAGCCTTGGTATATGTATGTATGTACAATCTTTTAACCAATTACTAGTCCAACTTAATGTGCCATCACTTGTTCTGTGTGAAACTAATTTGGCAAGTCGTCTTTCATGCAGGACGGTATCAAAAGCCTTTTTAAAGTCCAGATATATTGTATCTGTATTGTTTCTTTTGTCATGATTTGAGATAACTGAGTTGTAGAATTTGAGTAGGTTAATCATGCAAGAATGTTTCCGTCTGAATCCATGCTGGCTATCATTTATTAAACAGTTACTTTGTAAATGGTGTTTGATAGCATTTTGATGATAGTTTCCATAATTTTTCCTACAGTTGAAGTTAAGCTTATAGGCATGTAGTTGATTGGCTTCTTTTTGTCACTTTTTTTTTTAATGTGGAAGTAATGTTAGCTAACTTCCATTCTCTTTTCTATTGGGACCCCCCCCCTCTCTCTTTCTCTCCCTCTCTCTCCCCCTCTCTCTCCCTCCGGAGGGCTCGCCTAATACGGGATTAGATGAAATTGAGATTAGATCTTCCAATGTTACGTGAAGCGTGGTCGGGGACTAGTACAGTCCTTTTGTACCATCACCATGTAGCATGGTTGCTAACGTCTTGACCTCGTGATTATCGACGCACGGGTCAGGGTTCGTATCCCATGGCGGAACTTCTAAAAATGTTCAATCTGTCTTAAGAAACATACACAACTTGTCGGAGGGCTCGCCTAATACGGGATTAGATGAAATTGAGATTAGATCTTCCAATGTTACGTGAAGCGTGGTCGGGGACTAGTACAGTCCTTTTGTACCATCACCATGTAGCATGGTTGCTAACGTCTTGACCTCGTGATTATCGACGCACGGGTCAGGGTTCGTATCCCATGGTGGAACTTCTTAAAATGTTCAATCTGTCTTAAGAAACATACACAACTTGTCGGAGGGCTCGCCTAATACGGGATTAGATGAAATTGAGATTAGATCTTCCAATGTTACGTGAAGCGTGGTCGGGGACTAGTACAGTCCTTTTGTACCATCACCATGTAGCATGGTTGCTAACGTCTTGACCTCGTGATTATCGACGCACGGGTCAGGGTTCGTATCACATTGGGGAACTTCTTAAAATGTTCAATCTGTCTTAAGAAACATACACGTTGTTGTCAGTGTTGTATCAGTGCGGGACTGTTTCCATGTCACCAGCTGAAAGGGGAGAGGAGAGTTGCTGGCTGTCAGCTCTCCATGGAGGTGACAGGGTTGACAGGTTTTAAAAACGGGTGGCTTCACTGTCCGTCTTGCATGACCAGCACATGCAGGTACCCATCATTGGTCCTGCTCCTTTTCCCACATTATAGTGGAACTATGCATGCATGCACTCAGTCCACTGGACTCCCTCCTTTTCTTAGGCACACATGCTTGTATACAATTTCATTTGCCTTTCCCCTGTAATTACACCTTCAACAGACACTCCACATGACAGTCCTCTAACCCAGGTGCTTCACCAGAGATTGTGCAGTGGGAGGTACTAGGAAAATTACTGAATGAAAATAAAATTATACTACCATAGACTGACACATGCATTTTCCATTCATAGAGTAACAGAATGACCATGTACATATTTTTGCTTGGCATTTTCATTCAGGAAAAATATATATATTATCACGGTGGTTTACAAATGTTGATGCAGTTCCGTATGTGTATAAACACTGCATAAATGTGATGGTGTGCGTATTGATATTTATGTACCTTCAGGTGACTATGAATCAAGTGATGCTCCAGAGGAAGAAGGTAATGGTACACCTCAGCGGTCAGTGCGAGAGCTGGCAGCCTCACTCAACAAAGGGGGTTCTGGCGGGGCAGAGGATAAGAAAAAATCTTCTTCTCTTCCACGTAACAGCCCAGCCCCTGCACAAAATGCAGGTGAGATATTCATGATTTTTATGCTTTTTACCACTTAAGAGGAAAAGTCTGAGAAAGATTTTTGTTAAGTTGCAGGAGAAAAGTGAGGAGGGTGGGGCAAGTCAGGTAAATAGGACAAAATAGTGTAGGTAGACAGGGACCAATGACAGGTACCTGTTTGTAGTGGTTCAAGATGAGCAGCAGAACTACCCATTTTTGAAACCCGTCAATCTCCTGACCTCCATCAAGAGCCTGAGGAGCAGACACTCACTTTCTAGACTGGGCCCACAATCTCTCTTTATCAACTTCATCTGTATTTCTACACCTTTTCACACATGGGAGAGCTGGCAACTGTTTTCATCTCCCTCCCACTTTGAGCCAGCGACACAGTCACACACCGATACAATATAGACAATAATCCAAAGTTTCTTTTGAGAGAGATCTGTTGGAGGTTCTGAGGACTGTTTCCAGACACTTAGGGGCTACAGGTTTTCTCTATAGAGTGAAACTTGAGGCAACAATTGATTAAATGATCAGAGATGGACGGATACTAAAGGAAATGGAAGCAGCAAGGGGAAGATGGTAGTATTTTAAGAGTTGTTGAATGTAGAGGAAGATAGAGAGGCTTTGATTGATTGTGGCATTGGGAGATGAAGGAGATTGGCTGTAATGGGAGAGGAGAATGATGGGACTATAGGAGAAGAGGAGGTGAAGAAAGGAAAGCTGGCAAGGCACCTTGGTTTTTATGATTCTCATATTAATGTCTGTCAAAGGGATTAGTATAGTGGAGTTGCTAGTGAAGTTGTTTTGATGTGTGCTAAAGGGAAGGAAGTGTGACAATGAACTGGAGGGGTGCATGTATAGCTTTACTACACAAGAAAAAAAAAGAAATTGAGCCTAGTTTGGAGACCTAATGTCAGTCTATTATGGCTGCACTTTTAGCAGGAGATGAGGATGTTAACAAGTTTTGAAGATAGGTAGTAGGGAAATGATTCTTTCTGATGTTCATCTCACAGGACCACCACCTGCAGTTACCCAATATTGGTCCCAAAACTCAGGTAATTTTAAATGTTAACCTCTTGAATGCGATGACACCTCTGTATGCTTCACGAGCCGCAAATGGGGTATATGAGAAAGCTGGCCCCCGTATTGTGTGAATGGGTTTGATCATGTTTTCTGTGATATATTTATTCAGGGTGAGAAAGAACGAGTAAAACAACTGTAACTTTATATTTTGTAATGCGTGTATTGTGATGCATCATCGTATATCAGACACGATGCACACACGAATATTTGACTTGTATTCAAGAGGTTAACGTCATGTATTCATTCGAATTTCTAATGTTAATGACTGAAATCAAGATCATTAGCATCTACAATATACTAAATATATTTTTGTTCCAGATAAGTATTTTTTTCTGCAGTTGATCACTTGATGTTGATCACAATAGAAGAAATAGAATAGACTGGTCTTAATGATTTGTTTATTTTTTTTTTTTTTCTAAGTGAAAGGTGAGAGAGAGAGCGGAGCTATTAAGACTGCTGACATAGTGAAGGGCATAAAAATGATAAAGAAAAAGAAGAAAAGAGCTCAGGTTTAATTTGTTTATTTTCATTGTAATGTGACTAACCCACATTGAAGTACTGTGTGATGATCAAGTTCAGTGACTAAGACATTCTGGGCTTGTGTGTGTTTCTTAATGAAGTATTGGTTGAGTTTAACAAAAAAAAAGTTTTGTTAGTTTGATGTTTTGAGCAACTAATGAGGTGAAAATAATGCATAGGCCACTTCCCCAATATATAGTGGGTAGCAGAGTCAAACTATACAAACATCCTATACTCTGCTATGAAAATAATCTATATACCCAAAGGTTTCTTCCCTCTTATAAGAGAGGTAGCTAGTCAAGGCATGGACCCACCCGCTACCTAATCCACTCCCCTCCAACACCCTTGTTTCCTTTTTATCAGCCCACTGTCTAGGTCAAAAGCAAAGTAGCAAGAAACAGAACCTCCACAGCAGGGCTCAGCAGCCGAAATTGAGTTAACCACACTGCTTCACTGCAGTGGTTTCTATTCCCTTTTCTTTTTGGCTACCCCCGTGTAAGGGGGAAAAAGCCTTCGGTATATATGGATGCTTCACTGCATGGGTCTTTTAATGTGTGTGGATGTGATACACATGAGAGTAAAAGGGAAGAGATAGGCAGTATGTGAGAAGAAAGATGTATGTGTTGGCTTTGAGTGAAACTAAGTTGAGAGGGAGGGGAGAGTGTGAGTTTGGGAGTGTAGTTGGGAGGTTCTCAGGAGTGAAGAGAGGACACTCTTGCAGGAGACCCATAGCTCCCAGGTAACTGGCTACAGACTGGTGGGCCCATAAGTCACTAAGGGAAGAAATACAATGCTCTGGTCAAGGGATTAAAGGATAGTTTGGAATGTGAAGGAGGTAGAAAAGAGGCTGAAAATGTTCCAGATTTATGGTGTGGGGTTAGGAGGAAGGATTGAGTGAGAAATGCAGAGGTGAAGCACAGAGCAGAGATAGAGAGCTAGCAGATAGGGTGGTTTATAAAGAATGCTAAGATGGAATGAGCCCATAGAGAAATAAATGAGTGAAGAAAGACTAGTGAAAAAGGGTATGGAAAGAAGAAAGACTAACAAAAAGAATGTGGAAAATTGAAAGTGGATGGAGTGATCTTGGAGGGACCAAGAATGAGGTGGATGATGGGGTGAAGGAGACGTTACATGCAAGAGGAATGTCTGTTGAGCAGAGAAGAGAGAGGACAAAAGATAATTGTGAAGAGAATGGTTATAAATGGATGAGAAAGTAACATGACCCAATGGGATGTCTTGTTTTCTCTCTCTGCATTTCTTTTGTTGACGAGTGTGTGTGTGTGTGTAGAGGGGTTGTGTTATATTGAGATTGTACCGGTAAACCAACTCCAACTGTCAATCCCTGCTGTAAAGGTGCTTTGCCTTGCTGCATTGTTCTGACCTATGCAGTGTGGCAGGGTACAGGTGTGATTCTTCATCCACAAGGAGCTAAGATGGGAGGGACAACTAATTGGTTTTTGGATAGATGTTGATTATATTTATGTTTTAACTTGCCCCCCACCCCCTGAGAATGTGGAAAAGTCTTTATAGTATATGTTTCTAAAATTGGATTTGGGTGGTTCTTGAATTAATTGTTTTATTTTATTGATTTATTTGTTTTAAGGTGTTATTTGCTTATTACTGTGTGGTCGCAGCTTGGACCCGTGCATGGGATAGCCAAAAGTCCGTCATGAATGATTGCTGAATTGCACTCTACTAATCATATCTATTGCATGATAAATATTGCTGATTACATAAGTGTATGAGCTATAGAATTTTTTTAAGTGTGTATTTTGCACAAATCTTTCCAGGTATTGTCTAAAATTACTAAGTAAGTAAATTGTGGCATTTGACAGCAGTAGGTATGGTATGTGTTGAGACTTTCCTCTTTGCAACAGCCAGTATGATTACCTCTTACAGCAAATAAGGAGGCTTTTAATTGGTGCTGTCTCACACTGGCACCCGCACTTTCAGGAGTAAAGCTATCATCCACTCACTTTGTCACATGCTACTACACACTGTATTGATTCATAAACACGACTAGTTTTGTCAACAATGATATATCCAAAACCCCTTTGACAATAGTTATAGCTCTTGATATTACGAGTTATGTTGTTAAATTTTCTTGCAAGCATTTTTCTCATGTTTTCAGTTTTCAAGGATATCCCTATAATATATTGACAAGAAATTACAAGTGTAATGATTCTGTTACCAGTCACTTGTAAAAGAATTTTGAAATATTTTGCTGTGCTAATTACAGTGGCCCAGAATCCATTAAGCATGTAAATTTTGAATACCTTGTTAATGTTTTATTTCATTTGATAATGCATGTAATCATGCTTGATTTGAATATGGAGTGTTATTGTTGGTGTAATTAACTGGCACTGAATGACTGCTCAGTAGACAGGCATCATTTCTAAAGCTTGAAATCGTATAAAGTACAGCACAAGAGAATATAAAACCTACAACCAATATTTTGCTCGGAATGAATAATTAGAAAGTGGCTTGTACATTTCTGAAAAACTATCCAGGTGCACAGCAGTACAATTTCATTCCAACTTTAGTTGACACATGTTTTAAAATTTTGGATTAACATAGTAACACTTTTATGATATCATTGTGGGTTTTATCATTCATCTGTGTCATGGTTTTGTAGAGATTTTCATGTGACATCCATATTCATTTTGACTTTGCATGTTTGTTTGTCCATTTGTATGTGTATGGGCTGTAGGTGTGACTCCCGAGCTGCTTATAATCCTGGACAAGAGGAGATCCACGCAGATCACCAACCAGTTAGAGGTATTGAGCATTACCACCCCTTTTATTTCCTACTTAACCACATTCTGTTCATTAACAAGTTCTTGTTACCTCTAACAAAGGACATACAATCGAATGATGTTTTGAGAATCTTTGTATTGAGGAATAGTTAATCATTTCTCGTCTGTAGCTAACTTAAGCTGATGATTATATATGTAAATGTCTGTTAAAAGTAATCATTTTAGAGTTGTAGTGGTTGTTGGAGGTAGCAGTCTTGCAGTGGCTTGTTGAATAACTTGTCATTTTCCTTTTTGTTATTCTCAGTTCTTTTTTCTTGTTATTTTATAGCACACGTATACCAAAGATCCATTTTCCCTTTAAAAGGAGCGGGTGAGCCAAAGGATATATTACACCACACCCAGAGTAGTTTATAAAATCAAGAAATTATAATTATGTATACCATAACTTGTATGTAGTAGAGTCTAAGAGTTCTGGATGTGTTAAGGGAAGAAAATAGAGAAAATCTGATCGTCGTTTTGATAGAAGAGTGGTTGAAAGTGGATGTCTATGAATCTGTACACCAAGGAGTTTTTCCCTTATACAAGGGGGGTAGCCAAGTCAAGAGACTTGACTTAACTGGACTGAAGTGGATGTAATGGGGAGAAATAAGAGGAGAAACGGAGTCAGAAGTGTCGAGAGTGAATGAGATGAGTGAGAAAAGGAAAAAGGATGAATACTTGAAAAAGAAAGAAAAAAAAAAGCAACAGATTTTTGGAATGTAGTGAAAGAAAAGAAGTAAGTGTCGAAATGTGCCAAAATGGTGTTGAAAAAGGGATGCATACAAAGAATGGTCAAAGAGAAATGAGACATTGTCGAGTCCATCCATTGCCCACCGTCGCTCTTGCAGGAGACCCCTTCAGGTAACCAGTGGCAGCCTTGAAGTAGGTTCTCAATTGACAGGGAAGATATTGTGTAGTTGTCTAGTGATTGTTAAAGTGGGTCACTGTAGTATGAAACAGGAATAGTTCAAGGACCTTTGCAGCCATTGACTATTTCCAGAACTTTGCATTTAGTTTTGAAATTCATTTCCCATTCTTGGCTTCATGCAGAAATAGTATCTAGATCTTTTTGCAGTAGAACATAGGAATGAAGGAGACTGCAAGAGACCATAAGGCCTACACTAGGCAGTTCCATGTCCATTACCACCTATCATCCCCATCCATAAAGTTGTCTAACCATTTCATAAAACAACTGATAGTTTCAGCACTCATTACGCGGTCTATTCCAATTGTTGACCACCCTATTAGTAAACCAGCTCTTGCCCGTTTCCTTCTAGACTGAATATATGGGAGGTGGAGAGGAAGAGATTGAATGTTTTTCAAATAAAATCTTTAAAAAAACAAGATAGATGTCACAAGAGAAGACAGAGTGAGAAATGTGGTGAGGTGGAAAACAGGGATGGGGAAGCAGCCATCAAACAAGGTACATCAGTGGTGATGTTGTTTGTGCAGTTGGAACGAACTAGAAAAAACTAACAAAGGCAGTTTGGAAAATGGAATGGATGGATTGAGGTTGAGAGGAAGACTTGAGAAGTAAATGGATGGGGTGAAGGGGGCTGTGGATCCACCAGGAATGTTTGCTGAGCTGGGACGAGAGAGTAAAAAGTAAGAGTAATTGGAAGGAAATCATGAATAGATGAAGGGAGGACACAGCAGGAGTGAACCACCTCTAATTGTTAGACCCTGCACTGAAAAAGTTGTGTCTATCATTGCATTGCCTTAGATCCAAGCAGTGTAAGGTACAGACCAACCCTTCATCCCCAAAGTGCCAGGATGATAGCAGGTGTGGGGTGAAGGTGCAGTGTGGTGTGGGTATTTGGTTTGACTGCTTACTCACTTATAAAGGGAAAGAAAGGACTGTTGGAATATACAGGCTGTTTATGTATGAATATATATACATACATATACCAAAGGCTTTTTCCCCCTTTCAAGGGAGGTAGCCACATATATAAATGGATAATACAGGAACACATCATCAAAAACCCTGATCCATCCAAGACTATATGCATAAGTGGTATGGTCCCCACACAGAGTGAAGGATATAAGCAAGATTGAGAGAATACAAAGGGCAGCAACCAAGCTGGTCCCCAGCCTAACAGATAAACTAAATGAGGAAAGACTAAAAGCACTAGGTCAGCCAACTTTGAAAGATTGAAGAGAAAGAGATGATATGGTTACAGTATTCAGGTCACTAATAGGAATAGATTGCATTGACAGAAGAGATTTTTTGATTAAGGATAGGAGGGCAATCATGAGAACAAATTGAGGAAGCCTACATGTCTAAAGGATATGAAGAAATACAGTTTTCCATAGAGATGCATAAGTACCTGGAATGGGTTAGAAGGAAATATAGCCGAAGCTCAAACAATACATGAATTAAAATCCAAATATAACAGGAAATCAAGGCTAGAGATTAAGTTGGAACTGTACATGAATTTGAGGTTAGGTATGATAAAATGGAGAGTAGATGTGACCCCAATGAGCACTGCTCCTTTCTTGTATACTAAAATTAGGTAAATACTCTGCTCACTGGTGTGGTGGTACTCTTGTTAACCGGTAATTCATTGGTCAGAGTTCGAGTCCTGCATAGGGCTGGGGTGGGGAGAAAACAGTATCAGTGCGCTGTGAGCTGGCACTCCGACTCTGGTGGGTAAGGAGTTTGGTGTTTGTGTGTGTGTGTGTGTAAGGTCACAGCACCACCCATAAATCAGGTCATATGTGACCTGATTTATAACCCGGAAGGGTTATAGCTGTCAATCACTAGTCCAACATATAATGCAAGATGGTGGTGAATCACAGAATATGAAATTAGGTGAAATGTATTATTTTGATATATTTCATACCTCCTTATAGCATAGCGTGATATCCTTTTCCCCTGCTTATTAGAATGTTTTAGAGATTTATAACTAAACAGCAACGTGGATATTTTTTTTTTTTTTAAATGTCAATAATTCCAATCCCCTTCACTTGTACATTTTTGCTTTTTCCATTTCATATATGCTTAAGCTAATTTGATTTTCATTGCATGCTCTTTTGCTTCAGCTTAATTACCTTATGAAACCTAAAGTCTTAGATTGATTGCTTGGTTGAGCTTATGTGACGTATTGATATATACTATGTATGAAATTGTATGTGTGCATGATTTTGAAATATATGCAGATATACACATTAGTGCACATGCCCATATGTTATGTTAAGAAGCTCGCTGGCCGAGCGGGGTAGGGTGTTGTTATTTGCAGCGAAGGTCAAGGGGATGGCGGTTTGAACCTTGCCACCGACAATTAAATCATATGATATCGTCCTTACGTTAGGTTTTTATAAGTATGGATATAATATAGATTTGGTAATAATAGCTCATAATTCATAGAAGAAAGTAGAAAGATGGAAAGCAATAGAAGTGAGTAAAGATTATGAAAGTAAAGATGTTGATAAGAAAAGATGGAATTGCAGTAAAGGAAATGTTGTATGAGGAGGAGAATGCTTGTTTGACTTGCAACTTTTTTTTTTATGCAGAAAGAAAAGAAAAAAATTCAAAAGATTAGAAGGGAGCAAATGTGGAGCCAGCATTATATATAAAGGAGAGAGAAATTAAAAAAAAAAAAAAAAAGGTGCAGCAATCATGGAGGACTTTTCTAAAATGCAAAGGAAACCACCAAAAAAAAAAAAAAAAGAGGGGATCAACAGAATGCTTTTAGCAGTGTGGAAGATATGTGAAGGTACCTGAAGATATTACGGGAAGTTGGGAGTGAGGTTATGGGTGGGGGAATAGAGCATGCCCAGGTGTCTGTGTATTGATTTATGTCAGAAAGTGTTGTGCAAGTGAAGTGGCCCAACTTTTTGCATGAGTTGCATTGAACTGAGCCCTTTGTGTATCTGCTGAATATGATGGGTTTGGAGCCTGTTGGACGTGTGTATTTTGTAGTGGGCCCAGTATTGCTGGCTACATCTCTTGCTAATAGTAGGAGAAGAAGGATGATCGTCAGAGAATCACCCCTCAGTGCAGAAAAAAATGTGAAGGTGTATTGTTGTAAAACAAAGGGTTGTGGTACTCACTCGGGTAACTAAACCTGATCCCGGGGATTTGTGTTACTTGCGTAGAGTCGGTGGCAGGGGATTTTTTGTGGGCAGTTGGCCCCCAGCTCTTGTGGTTAGGGGTTGGTCCTATGACAAAGGTGCTGCTGTACCAGGACTGTATTGGTGTTGTTGATATTAGTGCTGGAGGACTTAGATCCGAATCTTCAAGTTACTTGTGGTCCCTGTCCTGCTGTATGGCTGTGAGACATGGACATGGATTGGTGACTTGGAGAGGCGCCTCATTGTCTTGGTACCAAGTGGCTTTGGAGTATCACTAGAACGACTTTGTATCAAACCAAAGACTTTATTGTGAGACTCGGTTTAGGCCATTTACCAGCATAAATTGTGAACAGCAACTCAGGCTATATGGGCATGTGGCACATTTCCCTGGTGTTGATTCCACTCACAGGGTTCCTGTCTCACAGAGTTCCTGTCTCCTCAAGATACCCTTGATGGAGGAGACAAAAGAGATGCAAACAGAATTGATGGCTAGGGTAGTTTCATTTAGCCTGTCAAGAGCTGAGTAAAAGCAGCAATGACTGCAACAGCACTGTAGGAGAGAGGCCAAACGCAGAGTATGGGATCCAATATATTTAACGTTTTGCCCGGCAGGGTGAAATGGTAAATATATTGGGTCCCATACTCTGCGTTTGGCCTCTCTCCTACACTGTCAAGAGCTGTTTGGAGTGAGAAGGGTGGGCACATGGGAGCTTGATCAGAAAGACCACGGAGACTGATGACAGTATGTGAGTGAAGCAAGGTGCTCCCTGGTGTATGCTCCCAGTGGATGGCAACAACTCACCCCACCACCATCCTCAAAGATTCAGATGCTGACAGTGAATAAAATAGAAAATAAGAAACACTGCATAACCTAATTTTAAGTGTACTTTAGTGAGTCAGAATATGTGCTATGCCTTTTATGTGTTTGCATTTGCATGTGTAAAGTGTACTGTATTGTATCTAAGTTATCGTACTTTACCTTAGTGTGATCAGTGGTGTTGGTGTTGGGTACTCCTTCTTCCTCCTTTCCTGCAGTGATGACACTTTATATTATCCTTACGAGGACCATTTATATACTGTACTACTTTATATTTATTGTTATTGAAAAAAATATTTTTATGATCTATTTAATTTACTTTATTGAATGCTACCTGAAAATAAGGATATTCATATCAGAAGTTAACACTACAGAACAAACACAGCTTCTCATATATATATATATATATATATATATATATATATATATATATATATATATACCTTTGATTATCTGATGAAAATGAATTATCTGTAGTTTGGAAATTGCATGGTTTTCAGATAATCTATACATGTAAATGCATATGGAACTGTACAGGCATTCCTTCAGTCTACAGGTATATTCCCTTCCCTTGGGTACATACAAAACATTTTCACTAACTATTCTTCTATAATCGTTCCTCCATTTGTCAGACACTCCACATTACAACCATCTAACCCAGGTACCTTTCCAGCTTTCCACTGTACTTACATTGTTTCTCATGACACTTTATTCCTTCCAAATATTTACTTGCTTCCCATACTCTATAATAATCTTCCTTCTTAATTCCTACATTCTCTGCTACACGTGACCCATAAAACTTACAGATCTCTATATCCTCCAACCTCTTTCCTTTCAAACTCCCCCTCCGACCCACAACCACCATCACCCCTTGTATGACTTGACACCTTACCTTTGCCCATCTTTATTTCCAGCTTCCTTTTCTCACATACCCTCCCATCAGGTTGTGTAACCCTTGGACTCTTGGTCCTCAGACTGGGCCCAAGGTCTCTGTCAACTTCAGCTGTATACTTTTCACACAAGGAGAGCTGACAAGTGGCAACTGCCCTCTTCTCCCAACAACTTTTAGGCAGTGACGTAGAAGTAGTCATACACTTGTACAACACAGACAACAACTCATTTTCTTCCCAGAGAGACCTTTGGGAATTTCTAAGGAGCAGTGCCTGTTGCTGTGGGGTTGCAGATTTTCCATTTAAGTAAAATTTAAGGCAACAATTGATTGATTCCTGCAGCCTTATCATTCTCCTCTTCCCTACCTTCACTTCCATGAGCATTGGCCTGTTTGCACCTTTTGCCTTTGCCTTGCTTATTTTCACCGAACCCAGTCTTCTATTAGTAAATATCATTGCTCCTTGGGGCCCTCCTTTAGATCTCTTGGGAAAATATTTTACTTTTGTCTGATCATGGGTTTCTTAGGCATTTGCCCCTTCATTGTTGGTCTGCCTGGATCAGAGATTCGGACATTACAAGATCACTTGTCCATTTTCACATTTTGCAGCCCTACAAAGCATATTGTAAATGCTTGGAACAAACTACCTGTTCTTGTTGTAACTTCAAATACATTTGACACTTATAAAACACCCAAATATATATATGGAGTCCAACCCCAATCTAACCTATTTCTCAGCATCATGGGCTTTAATTAGGTCTGTGGTTCTTTACCATTTCCACTGTTTACATGCCCTTTCAGTTTGCAAGCAGCCCCATAAGGACCAATAAGTCTGTTCCTGTTTGCATCTCCTTTGTATTGCTTTGTAAATACAATATATGCATGTGTACAAACAATACGACAGTTGGAGAAAAATAGGACTCTATAAGTATAGTTTATTTACTGTAAATGACAATTAGGTAGGTATATGTGCACACACATTAATTGTATTTTTCAGTTAGGGATATGTGTATTGATATATTTTACCTAAGCTTGCACTACTAATCCTTTGGTTTTTGGTTCAGGAACTTAAGGAGTCGTGCATAGATGCCGAAGAGAAGACAGATGAGCTTGATGGTTCTCGAGCAGCCCTTCTACAGCGCCAGACCTCTCATAAACACGTCCTGACCAATGACCTGTCAATAGAGGATGTGGTCAATGTGTAGCTTGAGATCAGGTCTTCTTGGCTCACCTTTTTCTTATCGATGTACTTGTGGTCTCATTAGTGGCTCCAAAATTATTTTCACTTGTTACATTGGAGCTCTTGTGGGAAACATTGTTGTCCAAAAGTATGATTTTATTTGTTTAGATATTGTAATGTTACCAATGTCTGATAAACCATTGTATTGTTGTTTTGGAGCTTTTATTTTTAATATTAGATGCTCTAAACCCTAAATGTTTATCTCAAGAGCTCTTGGGGAATTAATATTGGCTGGAAACTTACTGAAAAAGAATAAGGCCAGCAGAGGCAGTTCTTTTTAATTCGTTTTTGTTTCTACAAAAGCATCTTACACAGTGTGGGACCTTTGCACTGCCATGTCTTTGGCCTGGAACCAAAGGCTCAGCTTTCCCACAGTAGCTGCTAGCACCAATCCATGTGAAGAAATTAAAAGTGGTAAGCTCATCTTTGATTCAATGGAAAACAGTGTGACATCATTGGACATATTCTGCAGAAGAGACGTTTAGAAAATATTCCAGTGTTACTGTAAAACTTTTCTAGCTCTTAAATTGTAAATAATATATAAAAATGGAACATGTACATAAGACTTGATGCATAGGAAAGATAAATACACTAAATTATAGCAGCATTAATCCATGGGATGGAATTGTAATCTGGATGCAGGATCAAGATGTCGGATATTATGCAAGAAATTGCTATAGCCCATTTTGTACTTTGATACTTAAACCATCAAATATTGCATGTACCCATGACACTTCAGGACAATCTCTCGGTCACATTACTAACTCAAATTGCACTAAACTTTCTGTGTTCAGGTGTAGAAACATGTCTCTTGCCTGATGGGGTATTGCATTTTCATATTATTTTCTTGAGTAGTTAGTTGTTTCAAAGAAACAAACGTGTTCATAGTGATGCAGTGTACTTGATTTGAATCATTCCTGTGAAGTGACTTATTTGGAAACTTAGTCAGAGATTGTTATATTACCAACACAACTGTATGATTTACTTATTGTTTACATGTATATACACACACGAGCATGCATGCATGTGCACACGTATGCACACAACTAGGTAAATACACACACACACACACACACTCAAGAAGAAGATTGCAGATTGCTGCAAGATGACCTGGATAAAATATGGGAATAGAGCAGGAGACATGAGATGAACTTCAACATCAAGAAATGTAGCATGATGGAATTTGGAAGAGGTAGAAATAGAGTTTTGGGAAAATATATGATTGGAAACAAAGAAGTCAAAAAAGTAAACTCAGAGAGGGACCTAGGAGTAATCATCTCTAGTGACTTGACACCTGACAAACATGTAAATAAATTATTTGGAGAGACTTTCAACTTATTAAGGTCAATGAAAGTGGCCTTCGATTACATGGATGAGGAGACAGTTAAGAAAATAATTGTTACACTGATAAGACCGAAATTAGAATATGCTGTATCAATGTAGGCACCTACAACAACAACAACAACAAAAACAAGAAAATTAGAAAGAATCCAAAGAGCAGCAACAAAAATGGCACCCACACTATCAAATCTGACATATGAACAAAGATTGGAGAAATTACAGCTGTCAACACTAGAGCAGAGAAGGGAAAGAGGCAATTTGTTGACCATTTTCTGAATCATGAAAAGGATGGAAGTTCTTGATAGAGACAACCTATTAAAATGGGACAAAAGAGAAGCAAGAGGACATGAAAAAAAATAAAATAAAAAAAGACAGTTACAGAAGAGACCTGAAAAAAAATAGCTCCCCACACAGAGTGATCGATGTCTGGAACAAACTGAACAGAGAAACAGTAAATGCCAGAACTATACACATACATATATACATATACCAAGGCCTTTTCCCCCTTTCAAGGGAGGTAGCCAAAAAGAAAAATGCATAAAATCATTCCCACCCATTCCATCCCTAAATACACTCCACTCCCCTCCACCCTCACTCTTATCTTAGCACCTCCTGGATGACGGGTCATCCCTGCACCTTGTCCACTGCCCTGGGTCAGAGGCAGTGTCGCAAGTTACAGTACATCCACAGCAAGGCCACTCCGTCCCCCCATGCATAAAAGGAGAAGACAGGGAGAAATCCCTTCGGGCTGCATCAAAAATCTATTTGCTAATGATGCAAAGATCATGAATAGATTGAAGGCCACTTCATTAAATCGGCGACCCCCCTCTCCGTCCCCCCATGCATAAAAGGAGAAGACAGGGAGAAATCCCTTTGGGCTGCATACAAAATCTATTTGCTAATGATGCAAAGATCATGAATAGATTGAAAACCAAGGAGGATTGTTTAATTTTACAATTGGACCTGGATAAAGTATATGAGTGGAGTCCGGAATTGTAACCTCTTCAACATGAGTCAAATTCTTGTGCACAGCATTGGATGCTTGAGGTATGATGATTGATGTATCACAATACAAAAATCTGATCTACACAACCTCTACTTGTCCTAAACCCACACTGTTCCTCACCAATTACTCCCTCTGTTCTGATCCTCTCAGTCAAAACTCTCCCATAAGCCTTCCCAAATATATTCAACAAACTGATCCCTCTGAAACTACTACACTCATATTTGTCCGCTTTTCCCTTGTAAAGTGGAACTATACAGGCATCCTTCCAGCCCTCTAGCACTCTACCCTCTTTTAGTCAAACAATAAACAATCTCACCAGCCAGTCCACCATCATTGCACCTCCCATTTTTAAACACTCCACATAACATCCATCTAACCCAGGTTCCTTGCCTGCTTTCATCATCTTAACTGCTTTCACCTTGTCTTTTCTTATTTCTCCCCCATTTATTCCACTGGTTTTACCATGTTCAAATTTACAATTCTGCTTGGATCTCTGTGTTAAAATGCTGCCTTTTCAACTGAAGTTTCATTTTAGGGAATAGAAATCACAAGGGCCCGGGTCAGGCAAATAAGATGGATGGGGGACAGTGGTCATGTTTTTTGTCTGGAAGTCCCTCACAATGAAAGAGGTGTTCATAGGTGCATTTTCATGGTGAAGAAGCCATCTCCTCTTCCACATCTCAGGCCACAATCTTTTTCCATGGTTTCTTTAGTAGTTTTGTGTCATCTGCAAAGAAACTCATGTAACATTCTACACTTTCATCCATGTCATTTATATATATATGTGTGTATATATATATATATATATATATATATATATATATAAAATATTATCAGAGCCAATACTGAACCCTGTGGGACTCCACTTATCATTTCTTTTTTTTTAGTTTTCTTAATTTTTTGTGTGGTACTTTATCAAATGCCTTTTAAAAGTCCAGGAAAGCACAATCTGCCCATCCATCCCTTTCTTGCATTATATCTATTAACCTTGAATAGAAACAGATCAAATTTGTGTCACATGATCTTCCCTGTCTAAAACCGAATTGTTTCAGATTTAGTATATTGTTCTCCAGATGTTTAGTCCATCTACTTTTGATGACTTTTTCACAAATTTGGCTATTGTACTTGTAAGGGAGACCAGTCTATAGTTTGTTGAGTCTTCCTTGTCTCCCTCTTTATATATTGGCACAATATTGGCATTTTTTCAGTCTTGTCATATTATCATAAGAATCTGTACTAAAAATCTGAAAAGAAGGGAAGTTTATGTATGAAGTTAATGAACAATGATAACAGAAGTTGCCAAAATAACAAGGTTAATTAATTCATTAATGATTTTCAAAGTTAACATAAAAGATAATTTTTTAATAAACATTTTAACTTCGGTAATTTAAAATTAACGGATTAATGAACTGGTGCCCAGCTCTATATATATATATATATATATATATATATTTCTAAACAGAAATGTAGTAGCACATTTGTAAATGACACACACATACATATATACATGTATACATATATATGTGTGTGTGATTTGGTTTAATGTCTCAAACTCCCCCCTGTTGGGAGGCTAGGACAGTGCCCCTTATAGTGGACTTCATATATATGTACTTGTGTGTGTGTGTATTTACCTAGTTGTATTTTACAGAACAAGAGCTGTGCTCGTAACCTGTTTTCGTATCTCTCCGCATCCAGTTTATTCTTAAAATCATATATAGTTTTGGCACTCACTGTTTCTCCATTTAGTTTGTTCCAGACATCAATCACTCTATGTGGGAAGCTATTCTTTTTCAGGTCTCTTTTGTAACTGTCCTTGTTTAACTTCTTTTCATGTCCTCTTGTTTCTCTTCTGTCCCATTTTAATAAGTCGTCTCTATCAAGAATTTACTTCCCTTTCATAATTCTATAAATGGTCAACAAATCACCTCTTCCTCTTTTCTGTTCCAGTGTTGATAGATGTAATTTCTCCAATCTTTGTTCGTAGGTCAAATGTGATTGTGTGTGTGTGTGTGTATATATATATATATATATATACACATATATATACATATATACATACATAGGTGTATACAGTCAGACCTTGCCAAACATGAGGTCCCTTAGCTATCATGCAAGACAAAATTCATGTTGGACGAATAATATGGTCTTATGGGGTTAGGTTGCCAGACCTTCTCCAGACAATGGTGCACAATATGACTAGGCAGTCTATTCAAATTGTGCTTTTGTGAATCATGGTAGTATATGGCAAATGCTGCTATATCTTTCCTAGTCGTATAAACTTGAAATTTCATGCATGGTAAAATCGTGTTGGGAGAGGTCTGATAGTGTATATATATATATATATATATATATATGTATATGTATATATATACACTCCTCCCTCAATTCATGAACTAGTTACGTTCTTGAAAAACCATTCGTATATCGAATATACTTAAATCGAGCACTTTTTTCCCATATAAACCCATTATATTATGCGAGATAGGTTCTTACAAACAAATTTCATGTCCCTATAAAGTCATCACAACATTAAATATGCATAATCTTGAATACTGTTCTCTGCTAATTACATACAGACACATAAAATATTAATATGCAAAGTAGATAATAACGCTTAGGAGGCACAATGTCACTTGAAATAATGCTAATAATCCACGATTAACCGAGACCGAGTGAGTAGACCGAGCAGTACACGGCGTTGTTTTGAAAACAATAACAAACTGGGCGGTTGGTTCTTTCTCAGTACGTACGTATCTATTTTCACTTTTATTATTATGTTTTCTTTCAACCTGGACATATGGCAGTTTTTTAATATTTATGATGTAAAAATAATTTTCTTTTTTAATATTTATGATTTAAAAATACAGTAATTTTTTTCAACAGGATTTTATTCGTTATGGCGAATTTTTAGTTCGTATTTCGATTTTTGGGACAAAATTGTTTTGTTCGTTATAGCGAAAATTCGTATATGGAGCATTCTTAAATCGAGGGAGGAGTGTATATATTGCAGTAATTCACAAACACGAAGTGAAAATAATTTGCAGAAGAACCACTGAGAAGTGAGAAACTTGGTCCAAACCTTCAGGGAATACAGAGTGACAAAGACATAGATGTATATATATACATAATGGATAACACAAGGTAGGGAACATGGGTAGGTCACATAAGATACTCCATCAACAAGTCGAGGAAAGATTTCCACGAATGGACATTTGATCAAATAAGGTGCTACCACCGCACAGGCCTGGTAACACTTGGAGTTATAGAATATTCAGCAATTTTTGTTGTGTAGGAGTTATGTTTGTACAAGCCTAAAATTGAATTGATATTGTGATCAAAAGTGTGTTTCATGTGACTAGATTTAATAATATTTCTAATGAAGACTTATGACAAATTATTTTCTTTTGAGTTATTCCAGTCATTAGATGGATATGGTCCCTTACGTGTACAAAAAGGCCACTGGATATTTGGCCACTTCTTACACTATACTTGTCTTGATTCATCCTTGCTTTTAGATCTTTGCCAATTTGGCCACTATAAAAGTTATCACCCTGAAGGCAAGGGATTAAGTAGACACAACCCTCATTTTCATCAGGTTAATTTTTTATAAGCATTGAATTGTTTGAATATATTAGGCAGTCCAACTTCCCACTGTAAGGAAGAACCAGAAGGTTCTTTTTGCAAAATATTTTTCTTTCATGTGAGGTGTTAAGGAAAGATTTGTAAGCCATGTTATGGAAAGTGTCTACTAAGTGTTTTGGATATTTTAAGTCTGATGCTATGTTGTATATTTTCCTCAGCTCATCATCCAAAGATTAGGGGCTGCATATCCAAAAAGCTCTTAGGAACATGGAACAGAATACATAAAGTTTTGTTTTTTGATGATGAGCTGAGTAAACGTGGACATATGACAGGATATCAGTTGGTTTCCTAAAAACATCATACTTCAATTGTCTACCACTATGATGTATTAAAATTTCCAAAAATGGTAATTTATTCTCTATTTCAGTGGTGAATTTGGCAGAAGGGACCATATCATTTAATTTTACAAAGAAAAAGTTAAGTTATGCTCAACTGCCCACAGGCACAAAATCTCATCATCATATCTTTTCCACACAACTTGGTGGGGAAGAATCCTGGGTAATAGTTTTCTCTTGAAAAATTCCACGTACAAGTACTTATTAACTATATCTGTGTGTGTGTGTGAAAGATAAGTTGATGCAGCCCGAAGGGATTTCTCCCTGTCTTCACCATTTCTGCATAAGGGGATGGAGAGGGGGGTCACTGATTTAAATGAAGCAGCCTTGCTGTAGATCTGCTGTGTCTTGCGACACTGCTTCTGACCCAGGGCAGGCAGTGGGCGAGATGCAGGAATGACCCATCATCCAGGAGGAGCCAAGGTAAGAGGGAGGGGGATGGATGGGAGTGGAGTATATGAGGATGGAATGGGTGGGAGTGGATCTTATGTGGAATAAGATAAAAATATAACCCAAACCAACCATTCAAAAGAATTTAAGGCAAGATTTGACCAATGGAAGGAGAGATGGGACTCCATGAGCATTACTCTGTCTTTGCTAACTACACAACTAAGTTAAAGAAAAGATATATATATATACTATCACACCTTGCCCAACATGACTTCACCATGCACAAAATTCACATTTACACGTATAGGTAAAATATCCCAGCATTTGCTAAACACGACCATGATTCACAATAGCACAATTTGAACAGCGTGACAGGTTGTGTTGTGCACCAGTGTCTGGAGAAGGTCTGGGAACCTAACCTATTTTTTTCCATTAGACCTGTTATTCGCCCAACACAAATTTCGTTTTGCAAGGTCTGACTGTACTGTATATGTATATACAGAGTATATATGCCATGTGTCTGTTTACCTAATTGCAATATACAGATTTGGGACTATGTTTATGGGTAATGGGGCATGTACTATACACACACACATACACATAAATATATATATACACACACGAGGGAGAGTAAAAAAATTATCCACATTTTCACCATAACATATCTTAATTTTTGTCACACTGCATTCTGCACATGCATGCTTATAGTTGGTACTGTTATGGTCATGTGATTGACGTTTGAGCCTGATCATGCCATTTAGCTTTTTGTCTTTACATCATAAACATGGCCACTCCACTAGCAGCATGCTCTGCTTCTTTCACATCTTCATTTGTAGGAAATAGGAAATCTATAAACTCATAAACAATCTTTGAGCAGTCCAAAGATATGGTAGTCAGAAGGAGTGAGATCTGAGCTGTAGACAGGGTGTTCTAGCACCATAAAACCCAATTAGTTAATGGTTTCAGCAGTCTGGGCAGCCGTGTGTGGGCATATATTGTGGACGTACATTGTCACACAATGCAGCAAGACACAGCACATCCACAGCAAGGCCTCTTCATTTCATTGATGCCACCCCAACCCCCATTTGTCTCATATGGTGCTGTCATAATGTGTCATAATAGAATGTGAATGTTATGAAGGTACCAGCGAGAATAGAAGTACTTAGATTGTTAGAGGGATTGGAAATATGGAAGGCCTTAGGACCCAATGAGATATCAAATTGGATATTGAGAGAATGCAAAGAACAGCTGGCAAAGTACACAATTCGATAAGTAATTCAGCAAAAGGGAAAGTTATGAGACTGGAAATCAGCAAATGTGATGCCAATTTATAAAAGAGGTAAGAGAAGGTATCACTGAATTATAAATTTCCTAAACTAATAAAATAGAAATGGGTAAGAAAATGATAAAATACAGATGAATGAAAAATCTAGACCAGCAAGGAACAATTTGGAATCAGATAAGGAAAGTCATGGATTACAAACCTGCTTTGTTTTTACTTGAGATTGACTGGTGTGCTACATGAGAGAGAGGGGATTTGGGTGGACTGTATATATTTAGAAAACACCTTTGACAAGGTGTTGCACAAGATATTGATATGGACATTAGAAAACATAGGAACCCTCAGTGGAAACATACTAGATTTGATTAAAAAAAAAAAGAAATCTTAATATGACAACAGTAGTGACTGGTGAAAAGTCAGACTGGAGAAAAGTACCCACAGGGCTCAAGTTTGTTCTCTTGTGATGTTCCTTCTACATATTAATGACATGATGGAAGAAATAACCATGCAAACCTATTAGCTGATGATGCAAAGATAACAGAGAGGGTGAGAATAAGGAGGATTGTATAAATTTGCAAAGATGATGATGATATGGTTTAACATCACAAACTCCTCCCATCAGAAGGCTAGGATTGTGCCGCCCCTTACAGAGGACTTTGTTGCAAAGGGATCTGGATAAAATATGAGTGAAGTCAGGGGTGGAAAATTAATTTGAACACAAATGTAAAACATTGGAAATGGGTCAAGGTTAGAAAGGACTGATGATAGATTACAGAATGGGGGAATGAAATAAGAGTAAAGACAAAGGAGGAAAAGGAACTAGGTGTCATAATCAAAGGTGACCTATTACCTAAAGCACACAAAGAAAACAAGAAATATATGAGTGGCATTTCTTTACATGGATGAGGACATGATTATGAAAATTGGTGAAAGCTTGATGTGTGATTGGAATATGCAGCAGTGATGTGGTCACCATACTTGGAGAAAGATGTGAGAAAAATTGAGAGAATACCAAAGGTGGCAACCAAGATGATCCCTGGTCTAAACAACTAGCTATAAAAAAAAATAATAATAATAATCTGGAACCACTTGCCTTAGAAGAATGAAGAGAGGTGACATGATGATGATATACAAAAAGTGGACAGAAAAGAATTACTGGTATGGGAAGAACGATCGTAAAATTTTGGGAAAAATAAAATCAAATAGAAGTTGTCGAGAAGTATAGGTTTCCACATAGAAGTAATTGTGGGATAAGTTAGATGAAAGCATAACCCAAGCCAATGCTATAAAAGAATTGAAGGCAAGGTGACAAATGGAGGAAAAGAAATGAAGCCCTATGAACATGGCTTCTACCCCATACACTACAACTAGGTAAATATATATATATATATATGTGTGTATATATATATATATATATATATTCATGTGTGTGTGTATATGTATATACAATTTTTTCAATTCTTACAAAATTGTGAAAGGTGAAATTTTGAAGTGCATGCCAAATTGTAGTATGAAATAGCCATGTTATGCAGTATTACTAGCCAAATGTTTCTGGCCTGCATGTGCTAACTATACTGTGAAGCAATAGCCTACCTTGCCATTTTCATGTTGATTGCACCTCACCTTAGTGGAAAAGTGTCGGTGACCTGCAGCAGCAGAGAATTTAATGAATTTCCACCCAATTTTGAATGCAGCAGTCTATGACCTCTTATCACTGAGTGTTCCCTCATTTAACCTGCTGGATTACATGCCCTATTCACGGTTGTATGGGCTGGTAGCCACATCCAAGAATGACAGTATACTGAATGTGCTAATTTGATAATAAAGCCCAGTGCTGAGTATTCACTGCAAAAGCTGAAGATGTTTAAACATTGGACAGCAAAGATCAAATGGTTGACAGTTAACTTATTTAATGTTTAAGTTATGAAGACATTTGTATGTAGCAGAATCAGTAGACATGGGATGTGAGTGTGATAGCATTGCTCATGTTAGGTTACCTGGTGCATTTGATACAAGGCATCAGTTTAGGGATTCAACATTACAGTTTACCTCTGCAGATATTGTCCCATGTTTTTTGCACATTTCTATCTTGTACAGTCTTGGAGCTTAACCAAGTTGCTGTATATTAGCAGTGGCTGCTAGACATTGGCAGCAGTGTTCATGTCCATTGGAAGAAAAAAAGAAAAAAAAAAAATCATTACCAGTTTTGTCATCTTCCAACTAAGCATGTGTGCAAGTTATTTACAGATTTAGTATATATATGTATATATAAACGTGTGTGTGTGTGTATGAATGGATATATGTATATATATATGTATTTTGTTTTCTATTCTTTTTATCATGTTTTGATAAAAGAAAAAAAAAAATTGTCATGTCTTTAGTGATGTCGCTTCCTCTAACACCCAAGTCAGAATGTTGTATTGAAATATGATAATGATTTTTTATTTTTTATTTTTCAATAGTGATTTCCTGATTAAACTTGTGTTTGAAAATTTGTACACCACTTGTACAGGTAGTCCTTAGGTAATAAACAACACTTAAACTTGCTTTTCATTGATCAGTGACACTGTGAATAGACTCACATGTGATCTTGTGTGTTATCAGCTGTCATTCTTCCATGCTCTATCATCCTAGGCAAAGCATTATGTAATGAATCCTCCCTCTTTCTGTGGGCTTGATGTGTGTAAGCCATTCAGTGCACAGTCATGGCTACAGACAGGGATTTCTTGCTAATATCATCTCAACAATTGGAACCTATTTGATTTGACCTTTTGTATGTTGTTAGGGAACAGTTTACAATTACTGTTATTTCATAAGAAGTGTACATTGGAAAAAAAAAGTCCCACAGCAATGATAAGCTCATAGAGCAAAGACCAGTACTAATGTTGATATCAGCTTTATATTACACCAAATTACGTATCAAATAAAGAAATCCAAGGTTTAGAGGAAGGCTCATGTGTCAGTAATGGTGCCATTTGTATAGATACACATTTGTATGAGGACTTTGGCTGGGGTTTTGGAAATGTTGTGATAGAATGGGACAGTGAGGCTTTCTTTGTACTGCTGTGTCCATTCAATGCATCTAATATGACCTCACAGTTAATGGTTATATGGTGCAAAATTTTACCCATAATTTGTAAATAAAGTTCTTGTCATATTTTATATTTTACAGTTATTCTACTGCCTTAATAAAACTTATTTCCTATGATTCTATCTCTGTATAATTTATAATGGCCTGTTGCAATTTATTGAGAATGTTAATTTCCTTCAATATTTATAGGGTACCCCATCTGGTGTATTGGCTGCATGTTATTGTGGGGTTATAAGCTGCTCAGTAACATGCAGCTGATACTTTAGGGTCTATATGGGGCACCCCTACAGACCAGAGCCACACATCATTTAGTCAGTGATAGAGGAAATCTCTGTTCATAGAGAAATTAAGTTATCAGTCCCTCCGTTATGCTGTTCCCCCCACTTAATATTGTCCCGTGCCTCTTGTACAAATATTCATTTCCTTTTTTCCTGAACCTTGTGGTAGAGGAAAAAAAATACCACCACTAAGTGTTCCCACTTGAGTCATAGGTGGCAAAATAAATGGGATGGGGGTTAGAACTAGGCATCCTATTCTCTGTAGCTCCAAAGGGGACATTCCTAATAAAAAGAAAAGACATAAGAGGGTCTGGGAGGAATCTTTCAAACAGAACCCAAAGGTTTGGGTCTTTTAATGTGTGTGGATTGATACAGATGAGAGTAGAAGGGGAGAGATAGGCAGTAAGAAGAAAAGTGGATGTGTTGGCACTGAGTGAAACTAGAGGGAGGGGCAAGTTTGAGTTTGGGAGGGTGTCGGGAGTGAAAAGAGGATGAGGGAGAGAATGGGTGATTATACTAGAAAGTGAAGAAATCGGTAAGCATGTGGTGGAGTGGAAGGAGGTTTCTTCAAAGTTAATGTAGATATAGGTGAAACTGGGATGGGAGATGTGGGTCTTTGTAAGTGCATATGGGCCTGGTAGTGAGAAGAGTGTAGAGGAAAAGGAGGCTGTGAGTGAGTGCATAGAGGGGTTAAGGAGAAATGTCATTGTAAGGTATTGGGAGATCTCGATACTAGGGTAGGAGATGAACCAATAGACAGTTGTTTGGAAGTGTGGAGTGCCAGGAAAAAATTGTAGTGCTCAGCATCCATCTCCTCTTCATCAAAATACCTGTCTTGGACTGCACCTGGAGCAGGTGGCACTGGCATGGGATATTTGGAGCAGTGAGGAATTGGACAATTGATGATAGGAGATATGGATAATGCACAGCAGCAGCATTTTTTTCTATGTGCCTCTTGCTAACATCCACCATGCAAAAAAAAAAAAAAACTGTTTGGGAGGTGGTCTGTTGGCTCCAGCCAGACCCATGGGTTGAAGAATTTCAGGGACATTTTCTCACCTCGCAGCAGCCACCCTTCCAGTGTCTTCCTACAGTGCTCACAACAGTAGTGAGTGGCCCAGGGCTTGTCCGGGTCCCCAACTGGCATCCTGAAGTACTTCTGGTAAGCTTCACAAATCTTCACCAATGTTTCCAAGGAAAATTTTTGCCCCTCTTCTTTATGTACTCGCTGCATATATGACAGGGGGTGCTGGTAGCCTCTTGAAGCCATTTGAAAATACAGAAATATATGCAGAGAATATGGATCTTATAAATCAGAAAGTATAAATTGTAAACTGGTTAAATGAGCATACATATATAAATTAAGTAGGTAATTATGGCTATAGTTATCAAATTTTGAAAAAAAAAAAAAAAAAATAGCACCAAATGACCTGGTGAACTATTGTCTTATGACCAAAAGTCCAGACCTTACCTCCATTCACCACTTGTCATCATGATCTATAAACTTATCTTCTCTTAAATGAATCAATTGAATCGGCTTTCACTATTTTGTTACCGAGACTATTTCACTCATTAACCACTCGGTTGGAAAACCAATGCTTTCTTTTATCATTTTTAAGCCAAAATTTCCTAATCTAAATCCATTACCACTAGTCCTCTCCTTTTGGCTTGGTGTGGTGACCTCTGCATTGCTCTTGTTAAATCCCTTGAGCTTGTTGAATTTGGAGTAAGGATTTTTTTTGCGTCTTTGTTTTCAATGTTTTATATAAATATTTAATTATCTACCTACATACACATTTAGGTCTCCCATTACAAGTTCATCATATTGCCACATCTGTCCAAGGTATCTTTTAGGGTCATTTGGTCACCAGGCACTTTTGGCCCAATCTGGTGACCGGGAATGGAGTCTGGTGACTGAATGTGCTTGACTTTACTTGGATAAGGAGCTGCCTAGTGTAGGCCTTTTAAGCCTCTTACAGTCTCCCCTTGTTTTTATGATAGAATTAATTTACTTTTTTTGAGGCCTTCCTTGTTGAGTTGCATATACCTGGACTGATGTTACTTTTTCTGCATTTCCTTTCATTATTATGTTTAGTATTATTTCATGTAATAGATATTCTCTACTCTTTCTCCATATGTTGGTGTAAAGATGAAAGAGGTAATCAGTTGAGGCATGTATTTACTCTCTTCCACTCCAACCCCATTTCCCTTCTCATCCGAGTTCCTTGTGAATGGTCCTTCCTGTATCACACCCGCTGCTCGGGTCAGAAGCAGTGTAGCAGGATACAGTACAACAACACCAGGACTGCTTCAGCAACACAGCGACCCTCCTTCTCTGTCCCCTCATGCAGGAATTTAGACTTTGTATATTTTTTCTTATGTTCAGATTGAAGTGCCATGGAACTTACTTTTGTTACACCAGTACGTTGTTTTGCAATAATTTGCTTAGTCATGTACACAACCTCAGGTATAAACCACAGTTTAAGTTGAGGATATTACAAAACATGTTAAAGAATCTTTAAATTTTATTATTTATAATCACTGTGTTGCTTAGATTTAGTTATTATAATATTAACATGTCTTCATTTTTTATTTTTGTTAAGATTTTACATACACATACATATACCAAGGCTTTTTCCCCCTTTCAAGGGAGGTAGCCAAAAAGGGAAAGGCATAAAAACACTCCCACCCATTTCATCCCTAAATACACTCCACACCCCTCCCACCCTCCCTCTCATCTGAGCACCTCCTGGATGTTTAAGATTTTATAAACAATAATAAAAAAAAAATCATTATCTTGTCAGATAGGTACACAAACATAAGCTCACACCCTTCGTGGAAAAAAGACAGTCGGGTCGGATTAGGTTACTGGGTAAAGTTAGGCTTAATGGGTTAGGTTAAGAGGGTTAGGTTAGGTTAACCTAGTAAGAATAAACATAGGATCAACTGTTCAGAATATTAAATTATTAGATATCATGTTTGTGAACTTCAGTTTTTTTCCATTAACGGTATATGTGGATTGTGGTGCAGATGGGGGTGCACAGTTGGCACCCGCGGAACGGGGTCAAAGGTCACGGTGTAGGAAGGAGGACGAACGGCGTGCGAGGGTGTGTGCAGGTCAGTACGTATGTAGATCGAGGTGCAAGTGTAACCTTGATAGGATTAGAATTAGCAGAGCTATTGGTTTTAGGTAAGGTAGATTGTAGAATGAGATAAGTGTGTTGGGGGATTGAAGAGTGAAACAGAAGCAACCAAAGAACCAGGAAATTGCAGAAATTAGGTAGTGAACTAGAGATGGCCGAGGCGACGAGCTCAAAGTAACCATTCAAGATTGAGAATATCATCTTAAAGCCATTTCATTGCAATGGAGACGTCGCCAGGTGACTTAAAAAGGCAGAATTAGTGGCAATATTAACCGGAATCATGGACGTCGCGAGCTATGTTGCCCTTAACCTGGAGGGCGATGCATTGGCCATCTACCTAGAAATGGAAGGCTTGGAGCAACTCGTTTGAATGGTGTTTGTGAATGGCGTTCCATATCGCGTATCTGCTGGACTACAGGAAGTAAATGATGCCGTGTCGGCGTGTATGGACGTGTTAATAGTCCGTGCTAGGCTTCCCACAAGGACACAGAAGGATGGTCCTTAAGCCACCATGGCGACGAAGAAATCGCAAGGCCCTGCGCGAGACCCAGGGCCAAGATACCAGCCCGATGACTCGTATGGGAACAGGGGAGAGCCGGCGGAGCGAGGCCCTCTACCGAACATTGGAAGAGGGAAAACAGGGGAGTTCAGGGGTGACCACAGCAGATGATGGGGACCGCTTAGGATACGTTATGTGTGTCGGCACCCGATCACTTCGCGAGGAATTGAAGAGAGATGGAGCCCATATGTTACGAATGCAATGAGCCCGGACATATTGTTCGACACTGCAAGCAGGGAAACGGACGAGGGGCGGCTGCTACGCAAGGGGCCGCCAAAGAAATGTAAGGACGTTATCCAACTGTATACCAATTGTATATGTCTGGTTGAGAGGAAGACGCGCAAGAGCACTAGTAGATTCCGACTGTTCAACCACGATTGTAACGGCCGACTTTATTAAAGAATTAATACAGGGAGATATGACCCTGATGACTGTTGACGGAAGGGAGACAAAATGCGAGAGCGACCAGGAAGTTGAAATGACGGTGGAGGACATTCCGATACGACTAAGAGTGCTTGTTATTAGAACGGTCATAGAGGGAATTGACATGGTGTTAGGAATGGATGCAGTTGCACAGCTTGGAGAAGTCACGTTTGTCGCCGGACAAGTGAGGATTGGAGCGATACGCGACTCGAGCACGGAAGGGAGACGGAGGAGCCATCTGAGGCCGGAAATGGACGTAGGAATGACAGTGAGGGCCATGGAGGGCAGTGTCGCCTCAAACTTCGACTTTGACGAGAAGCTGGCGCCTTATACGATTGAGGACGAAGGTTTCCGGGCGAAATTCGATGGCCAGAGGTGGAAGGTAGAGTGGTACCTGAAAAACGGCTCACCTCTATTGAAGAGCAAAGTTGACTGCTACGAACAGACTCTCGGAGAGGGAGTGAGGGATGACTTTGACATCGAAGTAGAGCGGTGGATTGATGAGGGAATTTTTAGTCCCCGGGAGGAACCGGTGGAGGATGGAACCTTGCCGCTGATGGCAGTGGTGTAGCCAACCAAGAACAAAGTGCGACCGGTGTTGGATTTCCGAGAGCTGAACCAGTTCGTGAGGTGTCATACTGGCGATGATTTTATAGACATATAACGAGACTCTACGCAAATGGCGTCAAATGAGGGGGGCGTCCACGATTGTAGATCTACAGGTGGCTTGCCTACAAATTCACGTGGCGAAGAAGCTATGGAAATACTAATAAAATAATAAAGGTAAAACCTGTTGCTTGACCAGACTGGGGTTTGGGCTGTGCTCAGCCCCGAGGATCCTGAAGACAGTACCGGACAAGACTAAAACGATGAAGAAGGGCACGGACTCCTACCTCAATGACATACTGGTGGATGATACTGTTATACTGGCGTCGGACGTAGTGAAACACTTGGATCGGTTTGTATTGGTCTCGAAGGCGTCGGAACCGATAGAAAGAGGAACGGTGTTGTGACTGCGACTAGAGAGAGACGGGAACGGAAACCTGATGTTCAGGAGAGGAAACGAGATCCCGGATGTAACGGACGAGATGATCAGACGAGAGCTCCTCTCCCTGTGTGGCAAATTGGTTGGTCACTGCCCGATCGCCGGTTGGCTCCTCCGTGTAGCGTGCAGTTATATTAAGAGGCGGTCAGGGTCGAAAGATTAGGGAGAGAAGATCGATGAGGGCACGCTCGCGATAATACGTGACGTAGTACAACGGATGAGACACGATGATCCATTTAAAGGACAGTGGAATGCACCACAACAGGGCATACTCGTAGGTGTGATGTTAGCAGCATAGGAACCGGCGTAGTCCTGGAGATAGGAGGTGTAATAGTCGACAATGGGGCGTGGCTGCGAAAAAAGGATGACTAATATCACATTAACATATCGGACTTGGATGTGGTTGTAAAAGGAGCCAATTTGGCTTTGAAATGGGGTTTTCGCGAGATTGAAATCAGGACCGACTCAGCCAGGGTAGCAGGGTAGATGAACGGCTGAGAAGAGAATACGCACGAAAGAGGCAGCAGAGGCCATTGCGAAACGGCGCTTTCGGGTGCTGAGGGAGTTAATGGACGAATTCCCCGTGAAGGTGAGCGTACCACAAAGTGCCGTCAGGAATGAACAAAACGTGAAGAAAAGTTGGCTGAAAGTGCTGGAAGAACAGGAGGAGAAGACCTGTAGGCCTGTAGATCAGATGTGGGAAATATTTCAAAATACGCTCACTAAGATGATTCATACTTACATTCTTTTTAAGGACAGACGACCCCCAAATCAGGCTCGCCCAAAGTGGCTCGACAAAGAAACTGAAAAAAGTATTGCTAAAAAAGAGACAGGCTTATAAGAAATATAAGTGCTCGGGTGCATCTAATGACTGAAAGTTATGTATCAATACAGAGAGTTTTAAAAAAGACAATAGGAAAAAGAAAACGACAATACGAAATGAACATCGCTGATAAATCCAAAGAGAATCCCAAAGAATTCTATAGTTACATTAGAGATAAAAAGGTTGTTAGGAATCACATTGGTCCACTATTATCTGCTGAGGGTCAACTTGTATATTCAAATGAAGGAATGTATAATATCTTAAACAATTATTTTAGCTCGGTATTCGTAAAGAAAACACCTCAAATAGAACTCCAAACTGAAACCTGTGAAAAGTCTAGGGTAAACTTACTCACTAAGGTAAATATAACAAAAGAAAAAATTAAAAGGTGTATAGATAAACTCAAAGTTAATAAAACACCAGGGCCTGACGGTTGGCATCCAAGAATCTTAAAGGAAATGAAAAATGAGATTGTTGTTCCATCAGAAATTATTTTAAAGAAAGCCATCATATCCGGAAATGTCCCAAGAGAATGGAAGCTAGCTAACGTTACTCCCATATTCAAAAGGTGACAAAAAGAAACCAAATAACTATAGGCCTATAAGTTTGACTTCAATCGTAGGAAAAATAATGGAAACTATCATCAGAGATGCTATCGAACATCATTTAGAAAGTAACCGTTTGATAAATGATAGCCAGCATGGTTTCAGACGGAAACGTTCTTGCGTGACTAACTTACTCGTATTCTACAACACTGTTATCTCGAATTATGACAAAAGAAACAATATAGATTTAATATATCTACACTTTGCAAAAGCTTTTGATACCGTCCCACACGAAAGACTACTTACTAAATTAGCTTTACACGGAATAAGTGGTAGCCTATTAAGTTGGACAAGTAATTGGTTGAATGGTCGAAAACAGAGATTTGTTTTAAATGGAAAAACTTCTAGATGGAAAAATGTTACAAGTGGAGTTCCTCAGGGTTCCGTTCTTGGGCCACTTCTATTCATAGTATATATAAATGATATAGACCATGGACTAAAATCTACTGTTTCCAAATTTGCTGACGATACAAAACTGTGCGGAGTGGCAAATGATCACTTAAACCAATTAGATATTCAAGAAGATTTAGATCAATTACAGCAATGGTCTGAAAAGTGGCTAATGAAATTTAACACGAGTAAATGCAAGGTAATGCACATTGGTAAACATAACAGTAAGTACGATTACAAGTTATTCGGAAATTCGTTAACAAAAGTGGATAGTGAAAAAGATCTCGGCGTAATTATCATTAACGACCTCAAATCATCCAAGCAGTGTATTTCAGCCTCTGAGAAAGCAAATAAGATTCTAGGACTGATTGCGCGATCTTTTGATTTCAAAAGTCCATCACTCATACAAGCTATATACTGTAAATCGTTAGTTCGTCCACATTTGGAATATGCTGTTTCCGCATGGTCACCGAATCTCATTAAAGACATTGACAGACTGGAAAAAGTACAATGGCGAGCCACAAAACTGATTCCAAATATAAAAAATAAATCATACGAAAATCGACTAAAACATATGAATCTGTTTTCCCTAAAAAAAAGCGTAGACTCAGAGGTGATTTGATACAGGTCTTTAAAATTCTAAAGGGAATTGACAACATCAAAAGTGACAAAATTTTCACATTGAATGAGAATCAGACAAGAAACAATGGTCTCGAACTGACCGGAAATAGATTCAGTTTGGAAGTAGGTAGAAACAACTTCACCAACCGTGTAGTTAATGAATGGAATAAACTTCCTGCACAGGTAGTGCAATTTAGTTCAGTTCAAAGCTTTAAGAATCATTTAGATAAACACCTAAGCAAGATGCCGTAATGATTATAATTTATTTTATACTATTTGTTTTTGTTTTGTTATTTGTCTGTTTGATTTTCATTTGTTTAGTTATATGTAAATTTATTATTATTTACTATTTACCTGTTTGTTTATTAAACTATACCTATGCATTTCTTTATGTATTTTATTTGTTATTTACGTTATTATAGTTTTTATTTATTATCTTATTATTATTATTTTTTTTTTCGCATCCGACCTAGATATGGACCAAAAGGTCGCCTGTCGGCATGCTCCGCCTTTGTAATCCTTTGTAGGTTGAAGTGTGAGTCGCAGGGTCCCTATTCGCGAAAGAGTTGCAAGAAACTCATCACCTAGGTGTAGATAAGTCATTCTTAGCAAGGAAACTTGACCTGAATATAACGAGGGAAGAAGTCCGGCGGGCGGTAAGAGCGTGTCCGATATCAGTCGACAGAGTCTGCCCCTAGACTGCATGCATCGGAGGAACTTGGCGCAGAAGAGAAATGGAAATTGGCGGTTAATGTAACCCACTATCGGCGGGATGTGTACTCATCGATGGTTGACTGCGGCCCGGGACGCTTCGCCGTCTGGCCGGAGCTGAAGACGGAGACGGGAGAGGAAATTGCACGGCTGATGAATGAATTAAATATTTCTGGAACGGGCTCCAGTGGATGAATTCCTGATGGATAATAGCACCGCGTTTCGGTCGGGAGCCCTGAAAGAAATACTAGACAAGTGAAGCACGAGACATTTCTGTAGGGCTGCTTACGGGCCAAGCGGAAATGAAAGTAGGGCGACACCATTGCACTATCAAGTCCATTGCCGAGAGGGCACTAATACCAACCGTGGAGGGAGTCTTCTGGTATAATATGTCCCCTAGGTCAAATCAAGACGAAAGCTCGGTTCCACAGAGAGCCTTATTTAAATATGATTGGCGACATCCCCGGGTAGGGCCGGTGCTACCAGCCAATACTGAAGAAGGCCCTGCCTCAGTACAGGTGGGGGAGGAGGTATGGGTGAAGCCAAAGTATGGTAAGTGCACGTCACAGTGGACGAGGGGGATCGTAACGGAGGTAAATTCGCGGAACATCTCTGTCGAGGGAGTGCCGCGACATATCTTGGATCTTCGTCGTGTGGTGGATGGTGGAGAAAATGAGGAAGAGAGTCACGACGCGGTAGTGAATGGGGGAGCGGGGTCCCGACGACCGCAGCGCGACAGGCATCCACTAAGATGGCTGCAGGAATACGAAGTAGAAAGTGGAAAAAACGAAGACGAAGAATGGGTTGATCTTGAGATCAAGGGGGGTGGGTGGTATGAATGTGGTGCAGATAGGGGTGCACAGTTGGCACCCCCGGCACGGGGTCAGAGGTCAAGGATGGCGAATGGCGTGCGAGGGTGTGTGCAGGTCAGCAGGCGCGGATCCAGGAGTGTTATTGGGGGTGGGGGGGGGGGCGAACCGATAAGCGATAACCGATACTTGAAACACGCCGATATTTTAACCCCAAGAATAATGATGTTGGCTTGGAGATTAGTCCAGAAACCTAAGTCTGTTTTGCTCGTAATTGTATGTAGAATCATATATAATTCACAAATATAATTCAAATAATAAATTCGCACTAAAAAGTGTTTATCCAAGGAGAATCAAACTCGAGATGAATGTACCACACTCGGGGTGTTGGGGGTGGGGGCCGCCCCCCCCCCTTGTATCCACGCCTGCAGGTCAGTGCATATGTGAATCGAGGTACAAGTGTAACCTTGATAGGATTAGAATTAGCAGAGATAGTGGTTTTAGGTAAGGTAGATTGCAGAGTGAGAGAAGTATGTCGGGGGATTGAAAAGTGAAACAGAAGCAACTAAAGAAACAGGTAATCGCAGAAATTAGGTAAGTGGGCTACAAGTCTTACGTGGGCTTATGTCAGGAATTTGTTGGAAACAACAACAACAACAACAGTGGAAACTAACACATGCATAGAGCATTTTTGTACTATCCATACATTATAATATTACTGTATATTTCATCATACACATTGCTATTTTAACATTTATTCTGAGTTTTTTTCTTATTTTTTATGTCTGGTCTGGGTCGGTGTGTTCTGGGGGAACCTCGGACCCGCCAGCTGAGGTTATCCTTATATCTCTATTATACCAAAAGAGTGTGTGCATGTTCACAGTGAAACAGGTTGCACATACCCTTTACTGTGTGAAGTGCGAAAGGACAATACGTGAAACGCCAGCAGAAAGCAAGAGACGCAAGGCAGAGACCCTTCTGGAAGTGCAGTTTCTACTATTAAGAAGTCCTCTACGAAAGAACTGATATAGACACCAAAGGTAGCAGCATCCTCTCGAGTTGAAAATAAGGAAGCTTTCCCTGGGTTATTCGGGAAAACTAAACCCTTCTCTGCTGGAAAAAGTATAGAGAAGTTTCATGTAATACTTCATCTGTTCAATGAAAAAATAAGAGATGAGCCAGATTTTGAATATACAGATGCAGATTTTGGCGAACAAAGCGAGCAGTGACGTATCTCAAGCGCCCACGGCGTAGCCGTTGCTTGTTTAGTAATAAATAAATGTAATGCAAAAATATACACACGAAACTACACCTGTGTGTCTGTACCCCTGCTTCTGTCTGTCAGGCAGCGTCAGGTCCCAAGAGTCTGGCTGTCAAATGTACGATATGGAAACAGTGTGAGAAAATCCAATAATACAACTTATTATATTCAATAATTAACCTTCATGTTAAATATTTTATAAACAAATATTTTGATACTTTTTGGGATACCTTTTAGTATTTCAATGGATACTTTTTAATATTTTTTGGATACTTTTTCATATTTTCCACTGTGGACACTGGAGTTGCTAGCGGGTAAACTTGCAAGAGTTCAAATTCGTAAACAAACAAAACCAAACAGTAGGTACCCACTTCTTTTTATTAAACTGATTGTTTAACTCAATGATTTGCATACTTCTGTAAAACACGAATTAAATATTTACCCTATAGTTTATGTATTGTACTATATAATGGATACGTAATTTACGTTCAAGTATTATTATGTATGTTGAAACTTTCTTACCTCTTCGTCGTCTTTGACTTTGGGCGAGATGTAAGATCAGTTACAGTAATATGCTGAATAAAAACATAGTACTGTATTCAGAGTGCCCTTAATGCAGACCGTAATATATGAGTGGAACACCTACTTTCTAGTGTTTCATTATTATAAATATTTGAAAGCATTCTGTTTTTACCAAGAGTGTGCTTGTGTGATTCTGGAAAAAATCAGCTCGGTTTATTTATTTATTTTATCGGTTATCTGCAGTAGGGAACCGCAAAGGCACCTGATAGCATTATATTTGAGGTTTGAGCGGAAGGTTGCACCAATAATAGGATAGGCATCAGGGATTAGTTTGGAACATGGCTAAGAATAGGAATGAAATGATTGGTCCTAAACATGAAAGTGGCAAGTGAATATTACTTGATCAAGTTGATAAGGGAGATGATTCCACCTTTGAATTATATGAGGTTCCACCCTTGAATAATGTGTGATTACACTCCCTCTACCCAGCACCAAAGTGCCATTTTTGTTAGGAGTATCACCCACTATTTTTCTTTGAAACATGTTTTTCTCCCTATTCTAATGTTGTTTTTTTTGGGGGGAGTGCAAACTTCATTTTCAAGGTATATGTACGGGGTAACGGGTTAGGCTTGATTAAACGGCTTATGATTAGTATTTTTTCATTTATACTGACCATCTCCATATTCTAAGGGGGTTATATATAAAAAAAAAGTTTGTACTAACACCACCCACTACCTAGGTTGTAGATGTCAAAAAACATTTCCCATTTCCTCCTTATTCCTGTGGTATTCATGAATTCCTCCCAGTTTGTTTTTTTCAAAGGATTTTCTCAACCTTGATTAATCTGCTTTCCTAAAATTGAGTCTCCCTTGCTTGTGTAATTAATTCTTTGGCTCTGTTTCCTCGTCCTTCAGCTGAAATTAAATTGTAACATAGTATTATGCCATGTACAACTTGCATGGGAATTGCATCGGCAGAATTCTTTCCTTCCCCTACCACAGGTAACAGAAGAAAAGAAAAGGCATATCAAGGGAATGCATAAAGGAGGGATAGTTGCATTACAAAGAGTATCATTCCTTGAGGTATAGCAATTTTACTCTAACATAGACAAAATAAAGTGTGGCTCTAGTCTGTAGGATTGCCCCAAAAGTTCTTAAAACATTGGCTGCATGCTACTGTGCAATTACTTGTTCTTGATAACATGCAGTCAGTAACCCCCCTAGACGGCAATACACTAAATCTTCAGCAGGACTTGTGGACCCACCCAGAGGTTGCTGTTGATTACCTGGAGGCTGCAGGTCTTCTGAAAGAGAGACAAGGAACACTTGATTGATTCAATGTACCCAATACTATATACTAATTGCAATCAGCATTACAATACATAATCATTATATATGAGCTAGGGTAACTGATCTCAGTACCACACTAGAGTTCAAGATATTTTCTGCATATTTTTAAGGGAAGAGAAAGGCCTTTTGGTATATGTATCCACTGATATGGTAGTCTTTTGTGTTTTGCTTTTCCAGTATGTGGTGATACAAATATTCAATGTGGTAAGCATAGAATTTATTTATTTATTATTATTATTTTTTTATTATTTTTATTATTATTATTTTTTTTTTTAATAGAAATGCAAAGATATATTTGTCATTATCTTTATCCACAGACTGTAATGGCAGCATTCAAGACTCCTGTTAAGAACTGTAATATTTCAAAGCTCTTGCAGGATGACAAGAAATCAGGAACGCCACCATTTGTCATTCCTCCTTCACCCTCCATGAAGAGACTTGGGTATGGAACAGGTCAGTGTTCAACCAGGAAGAAATATTAAAAGAAAGAACTGTGTTTTCAAATATTAATTAGCTTGACCTACTGTATGTTGGTACTGTCCTAAGTGCTGAATGCAGTCATGCTAGTAGCATTCTTACTTTTCATGGGAGGAGTTTTTCTATGGGACTGATGTCTGGGGGGATGGATGCAATAGGAAGTTTGATGGTCTGTCTTAGATAACTTGTTTTTGTGATGTAAACAGTATCTATCAATATACCAAGGGCCACTGAACCAGGTTCATTCATATTGAAAGGATGATAGAAGAATTATTTAGTATTCAAACATTGGAGGTTTTAAAAGAACTATATTTGCTTTTTCATTGACTTTGTAGATATGGAAAAAATTACCATTTGTAAAATAATTATTCTCTTTGTGACAGGAGTAAATGTTTATCTTCTGGAGCGATATTCACCTATGCGTGGGTGCTACAAATCACCTTGGGCTGTGAAGAAAATTAACTTGTAAGTAGTTCTGTATGAAATCCAGTTGGACATGCATGCAAGTTGTACTATAAAATGTTGCATGTGCTTTTCATTTTGTTTGTGTATTTATTCTCCTGGGCATTTGTTGTTGATAATGCATTTTTCATGGAACCAGGAAAATAGGAGACAATCCAGAATACAAAGACCGCTTAGATGAAGAAGCCAAGATCTTGAAGACTCTCAAGCATCCAAATATAATTGGCTATCGGTCCTATACCAAGAACAAGGATGGTACTCCATGCTTGGTTATGGAATCGGGGGAAAAATCACTTGCAGACATAATTGAGGCGAGGCAAGAGTTAGACCTAGGACCCTTTGAAGCTGCAGACATCCTCAAAGTACTGTTGATTAACCTTGGTGTTGTTTGTTGTGATTTGTCATGATGTATGCATGGTATAAAATGAAGTTTCCATCTCAGATGTATAAAGGGTCTACCATTAGCTGGAATTATGGTCATACATGCATATACCAAACGGCTGTTTTCTCCTTAACCACTTCAATACGGGACTTAAATCTCGCGGGCAGCAGCCAATGCCAGCCGTACGACGTAACGAAATAATATTCGCATCATAAAATATAGTCGCCGCTTATATCGATCGTTCTCTCTTTCACCCGCGAATTTTGAAAACCACAGAGAATGGGATTAAGGGCGCATTTGGGAGAATGTAAAAACACAGGGGCGACTACAATAAATATAATCAAGACGCCGATATGGCAGCGTCGCGAATCCACTTGCTCCTCATGACGCCTACGTGTGCGGCACCGTATGGAAGGGGTTAAAAGGGGAATGGCTGAATCAAAGTGAATATTCATCCTACATCCATTCTACACCTATTCTTCCCTCCTCCCCCAAAATGTCACCTTCCATCTTAGCACCTAATGGATGAAAAGTCATCTCTGGTCCAAGCCACACTACTCAGGTCTGAGACAATACAGCAATACAGTTTTTCCACTGTAGGACCTGACAGCTAGAACTGGTTTACCCCCACCATCATCTTCTCAAGAAATTTATGGAGCAGACAACAACATCCATATGGCTGTATCACTTCCTTATCCACATGCAACTACTCCTCATTCACTCCTTCTGCACTCAATGCCATTCCAGCATGCCTGCAAGAGGCAGCATCATCATCCTGGAGAGGATGGGGGAACCAATGGAGGAAACAACCCAGATGCAAGGCATTGCAAAAAAAAAAAAAAAATCACAAGGATATGCGGCCTCAAGGGGTTGGTACCTGGTCTTCAGATTGGCCCCAGAAACTCACTAGGTAGATAGGTAAAAATGTGTGTATATACATATATATATATATATATATATATATATATATATATATATATATACATACATACATACATACATATTGCAAAAAGATCACAAAACCATGTGATCCAATAAATTGCTGATAACCACAAAGGAAACCAGAAAAGACATGATAATTCCCAAGCACTTTCGTGATAATTCACATCATCAGTGGATGTGAAATACCATGAAAGCGCTTGGAAATTATAGTTTCTTTTCCAGTTTCCTTTGTGGTTGTCAGCAATATACATACATATACTAAGGGCTTTTTCCCTCCATACAAGGAAGGTAACCAAAGTCAAAGGCATAAATCCACTCCCACCCATTTCATCCCCACATACTCCCCTCCCATTCACCACCCCTCCCTCCCTCTTTTCTTGGCTCCTCCTGGATGACAGGTCATCCCTTCATCTTGCCCATTGCCCTGGTTGAGAAGCAATGCAGCAAGACACAGCACATCCACAGCAAAGCCACTTCATTTAATTGGTGACCCCCCCCCCCCCCTTCATTATTTCATGCAGAAAATGAGAAGACGGGGAGAAATCCCTTCGGGCTGTCAAAATGTCATTCATACATACTCCTTCACCCCCCATCCTCCACCCACTTCCTTGCATCACAGCATCATTCATACACAACCATCCTCTACTCACCTTTATCTTCTGTCTTCTCACTTCCTCAACAGACAATCCCCTCTTACCCAGTGCTCCTTTTACCCCATCCATCAATCTCATCTTTGGTCACCCCTTCATGTTCACTTCCTCCACCTCTGGCTTCCACACTTCTTTTACTAGTCTTTCTTCACTCATTCTTTCCATGTGTCTAAACCATCCCAATACTCTTTCACAGCCCTATCTCCCAACTCCTTTTCCACCCAAGGTCTCCTCCTCACCTCCTCATTGCTCACTCTGTCTGGCCCAGTAGCCTCTACCATACTTCTCATACATTTCATCTCAAACACATTTAAACTCTTCCTCTCTTATGTTCCATGTTTCTGTCCCATACAGTGCCATTGGCACAATCACCCCTTTATGCAATCTCCTCTTATCATCCATTCCTAAATGTTTATTTCTCATTACACTTTTCAACCCCTGAAGGCATTTACTTCCTTCTCTCAATCTACATTCTATCTCCACGCTCACTCCTCCCTTTCCCACCACATTCACACCCAAGTATCTAAACCTATCCACTTCCTCCAGCCTCTCTCCCTTAATACTTCCAATTTGCTGCTACATTCTCCCTTGTACATCTCATACCCTTAATTTAACCCATATTTATCTTCAACTTCCTTTTGCACACCTTCCCAAACTCCATCACTAACTTCCTTAATCCCTCCTTAAGTGCAGTGTCATCAGCAAACAACAACTGGCTTATCTCTCATTTTCCTCCGTTTTGTTTAAACATCACCCCCTGGCCCATTACACTTGCATTTACCTCCCACACCACCCCTTCCCTATGTGAGAAATGGAAATAAGAGAGGGGGAGATGTATTTGTAGGAAGTAATAGTTGGAGTGAGTTTCTGGGTGTGATCTGGAGATGAGGCATTGTATAGATTGTAGCACTTTGTATACATGTAGGAGATACAAGTAAATGCGTAGTTGGAAGTGTGTATGTATCTACGTGCATGCGTGTAGCGGGCGTGAATCTTCTAGAACAATCAATAATTGTCCCCTCAGGGCTGCACCTAATGTGGAGGTGGGGATGAGATGACAAAAAGCCTGAAGGCATTGGGGTCTTCACCACTGGATTCCTTTCTCTTATTTGGCAGTGCTGCCACCTGCATTGGCTCAGGCCCTACACTAGCATTAAGATCTCCCAACACCACTAAATTTATATTTCTCTTCAAAGTCTACATATTTAAATAAATCTAAAATGATTTCCTCTTTTAACTATTGTCACTAGCATTGCCATATACAGCCACAAATGCCTATATTTCCATTCTCAGTTTCATCTATATTATCCTTGATGACATGTCACCTCACCATGCACATATCATTCTCAATAGTACCACTCCACTCCTGACGCCCTACCCACCATGCTCCTGAACTCAAACTCATGTGTTCCTTTCAGTTTTGTTTTATATAGTGCTAACACATTCATCTTAGTTCTCACAAGCATACCATACTACTAACCTCTTCCTATTGTTCTCATCCATACCACACCCATATACATGGGCCTGATTAAATAAATTCAGGAGGTGCCAAGATAAGAGGGAGGGGAGTGGAGTATGTAGGGGACGGAATGGGTGGGAGTGGTTTCTATGCTTTTGATTTTTTGGCTATCTCCATTGTAAGGGGGAAAAGCCTTTGGTATATGTATGTATGTATATATATATACATACATACATACATACATACATACATCTCCTTTAGGACTACCTACTGCTGAGAAATGAATATTGGAGCTTGTCCAACTGAAACTTTCCTCTCTGAATTTCAGGTGGCCTTGGATCTTGTCTCTGCATTGCATTATTTACACAAGGAGAAGCTGATTCTTCATGGAGACTTAAAGAGTGCTAACATCCTGATCAAGGGTGACTTTGACACTGTCAAACTCTGTGACTTTGGGGTCACAGTCCCATTAGATGACAAGGTAAGGCCCCAGCTGGGTACAGTAGGCTGAAACCTGTAACAGCCACAGGAAGCTAGATATAAAGTAATCAGTCCAGCAGTTGCAGAGCCTTGAGTCTGGGACCTGGATTTTATTATTAGAAAGACATCCAAAGTTAGATATAAAGATAGAGTAAAAATAGATGTTCCACAATTTTATTTTATTTTATTTATTGATTTGTTTGTTTTTAAGGAAGAAAGGGCCATTTGGTATATGTATTGATTTTTACTCATCTCTCCAGGTTAGTGAAAGTATCATCACACTAATACGTACATACCAAGAGGCCCTTTTTCCTTTGTAATGGGGCTAGCTGAGTTGGAGCATATGCCCACCCTACACCCATTCCTCACTTATCCAATACCTATTCATTGCCCTCCCATCTTAACATCCCATGAATGAAGAGTCATCCCTGTTCCTGCTACACTACTTAGATCAAAGGGAATGTAGTGAGGCAGCACCTCACCAGGGTTTGACAACCTTAGCTGATTTAGCCTCTGCTTCATTATATGGCAGCTCCCAACCACCCTTATTCACTTGAAATAATTTATATAACAGACATGAAGAACATCCCTTCAAGTGGTATAATTTGTTGACATACTTACAGTCTTTCTCCATTTACTCCTATCTTTGCCACTTTCTTCCTTGCTTGACAGACATAATTTTTGCATCCAGTTCCCTTTTCACCTTTTCCATCAATTTCATTCCTGGTCTTCCTCTCACGTTCCATCCATCCACTACTAATTTCCACATTCTATTTGATAGTCTAGCCTCGTTCTTTCCATATGACTAAAGCTTGCTGGTACTTTTTCATCAACTTTGTGTAACAGCTTTCTTTTCATTCTTGGTCTCTGTCCCATCCACACGATAACTCCCATATTTCTGAAACACTTCATTCCAAAGAAAGGAGAGTAAATTAATTTAAAATTCTAATATTCATTATGCTATTTAAAAGTAATATATTTGTATTTTGTTCTCTTGGTCAGCAACTGCAAAAGTACACATTTTCTGACTTGTATTTCACAATGTATTTCTGCATTGAGACTTCTAATGATATTGCTCATTTTTCCTATATATTTTATTTGTCTTCCTGGACTTGGGTATTAACTGCATGTTATGCTGCAGTGATTGCATGGTAGCATGTAGCCAATGTTTTAGAGTCTATTTTGGGGTGCCTCTTCAGATTTGAGACCATACATAATTTATATTAGAGTAAAAATATGTACTCATAGAGGAAATATGTTACTTTTGTACTACAAATGTCCCTCCTTTATATTGTACCCTTGAAAATGTCCTCTACTACTTCTGTGAGTCTATATTTTTATATCCCCTGTGATTCCCTTGCAAATCATAAAAACAAATGAAGTGAGATGGAGTGATGGAACCAAGGATTCTGCTTTCAGTATGTTCATCCTATGAAAAGTCAAAGGCATAAGATCACATTACCCTTTTCAGTACTTCACTACTATTCTAGTATATGATAAGAAATCCTTATCCAGCACCAAAAGAGAGTGACAATAAAATTTTCTTCATTGTTCTTAAAATTAGAGAGAGGAGGAATATCTTCAACTATCAACAGATATCATTTTGTTACTAAGTCTACTTTCATATGTACACAATATAACATATATGATAATTTTACATACAATAGGACATGGAAATTGATTATGTAGATATGAGGTATGAAAGTGGGGATGATTGTAGGCTTCCTACTCTTGAGAGTAGGTTGACTCAGCCGGGCTGGTGACAAGCGATTTCAGTCACTTGTAGAGCTGCTAGACGATGAAGCTTGGTTATGGGCTGATATCAGGAACAGTGACCACACGAGTTTAGTCACAATGAGGCATCCAAGAGTAGAGTTTTTTTTAAAACATCAGGAACGGTGACCACACAAGTTTAATCACAATGAGGCATCCAGTAGTTAGGGAGAGTGTAAAGGTTGGCAATGGGCTGACATCAGGAATGGTGACCACATGAGTTTAGTAACATGTAGATGTCCAACAGGTAGGGGTGTTGTAAAGGTTGGCATTGGGCAGACATCAGGAACAGGGATCACATGTTTTACACTTCTTGGTGTATAAATTCTTCTAACCATAAGGGTGTCCTTTATATCCCCTTTTATAATCTTTATTCATGACATCACAACTGTGAACTTAGGCAGATTGCCTAAGAAGAGTTTTGCTTCTGTAGTCATGAGAGATGCTGAAATGCTTCCATGTGACCAGGTTCTTTTTCCATGGGAGCTCAAAGAATGCACTTTTTTCCACCAAAATGGAAAGGGGAAATATGATACAGCAGCAACTGTATCAGTTTTATGATGCTCAGACTTTATTATTATTATTATTTTTTTTAATAACAAAAGACAATATCATACCCAACACTATTTATACATATATATATACAGTATATACATATATACACATATATATATATATATATATATATATATATATATATATATACACATATTTACATCAGACATTTTTTTTATGAAATCACTGAAATCAATTATACATGGATGGGGTGGTGCGAGAGGTGAATGCTAGGGTAGTGAGTCAGGGATTGGAGATGGTTAAAGAAAATGGAGAAAAGTGGGAGGTGAGCCAGCTGTTGTTTGCGGACGACACTGCGCTTGTGGCAGGGTCAGAGGAGGGATTGAGGAAGCTGGTGGCAGAGTTTGGGAGAGTATGTGATAGAAGAAAGCTAAAGATAAATGTGGGTAAAAGTAAGGTGATGAGATGTACAAGGGGTGAAAGTGGCAGTAGACTGGAAGTGAACATTAAGGGAAAGCGACTGGAGGAAGTGGATATTTTTAGATACTTGGGTGCAAGTGTAGCAGGAAAAGGTGGAGTGAAGGTGGAGGTAGAATGTAGATTGAGAGAAGCGAGTAAATGCCTTGGTGGTTTAAAGAGTGTAATGAGGAATAGACATTTGGGAATGGATGCGAAGAGGAGACTGTATGAAGGAGTGATTGTGCCAACAGCACTGTATGGGGCAGAAACGTGGAACATAAGAGAAGAAGAGAGAAGGAGTTTGAATGTGTTTGAGATGAGGTGTCTGAGAAGTATGGTGGGGGTTACTAGGCTAGATAGAGTGAGAAATGAGGAGGTGAGGAGGAGAACAGGGGTGAAAAAGGATTTGGGAGATATGGTTGATGAAAGAATATTAGGATGGTTTGGACACATGGAAAGAATGAGTGAAGAAAGACTAGTAAAAGAGGTATGGAAGGCAGATGTGGAGGGAGTGAACATGAGGGGACGTCCTAGGATGAGGTGGATGGATGGGGTGAAGGGGGCTTTGGGGAAGAGGGGAATGTCTGTTGAGGAAGGAAGGGAGAGGACGGAAGACAGAGGTGAGTGGAGAATGGTTGTATATGGATGATGTTGTGACTGCATGAGGAGGAATTGGCGGGGAAGTGGGGGGTGGGGTAGTATGTGTGAGTAAATTTTGACGCAGCCCGAAGGGATTTCTCCCCGTCCTCGCCTTATATGCAAAGGGGGACGGAGAGGGGGGGTCGCCGATTAAATGAAGCGGCCTCGCTGTGGATGTACTGTGTCTTGCGACACTGCTTCTGACCCAGGGCGGTGGGCAGGGTGCAGGGATGACCCGTCATCCAGGAGGTGCTCAGATGAGAGGAAGGGTGGGAGGGGTGTGGAGTGTATTTAGGGATGAAATGGGTGGGAGTGTTTTTATGCCTTTCCCTTTTTGGCTACCTCCCTTGGAAGGGGGAAAAAGCCTTGGTATATGTATGTATGTACTGAAATCAATTGAAAAACCTATATATAGGGGGAAAAAGTAAACTGCCATGGCAAGAAGATATGCCAAATGTGTTGGCAAATCAGGTAATCAATTTCACTGGTCAACAGAGAATTTGTCCCAAGGAAAACAATAGCTGTATCTTACATATTTTTGCATGCAGAATCCAAAAACTAATGTCCAATTTTTTCCATCACCCACATTTCTTACAGTATGTTACGTTATGTGGGACAAATTTCAGTCAAGCTTTTGGCAAAACTGTGTGAGATTGTTATACATTTGGTAGTATTGTGTTTGAAGAGTTGGTGTGAGGTGTAGTGCGCATTTGTGTGGCAATAAGTTTGTGATATTGTGCAGTAGCATGCCTGCCATTCACCTTCACAATGCCAAGAAACTGTATAAACCACCCAGACAATTTTTGCTTTATTTGCAGTGTATTGATATTCAAGTCACAAAGATGGTGTTTCACACCATTGATTAAAGTGTTATAAACATTATTTTGGCTGCAAAGTGGGGGCACCAGGATAAAAGCTGGGCCCCTCATGTGTGTTGTATAACCTGTGTTAGGCTTCTCTCTCTCTCTCTCACTATCTCTTAATATATATATATGTGTGTGTGTGTGTATATATATATATATATACATATATAATATATATATATATAATATATGTATATACATATGTACATATATACATACACCAATGGCTTCTCTGTTGTTTAGAGCCCTAAAACTACCTATAAACCAAATTTCAGCAAAATCAGAGAAAGGATGTTAGGCACAAATTAACACCCTCATCTCTCCAAGTTTGCCGAAATATTGTTTATAGGTAGTTTTAGGACCCTAAACACATTTCTGAAATTTAAAGGTCAATCCAAACAACTGTTCAGGATATATGACTTCAGATATTTTGAGGTCATATGAGATGTCACTAACATTTGGTGACCAATAACTAGGGTGATAAATGTTATAGTTATATAAATGTATATATATTTAGAATCAGAAAAAAGACAAGGAATCCAAATATCAGAGTTTTAGAACTCTAGTTTAAAAATTAAAAATCCCACTTTAGCAAGAATTTAAGGTCAAAATTTGACTCCTGGGGGTATCAAAATCGTCTGAAGCACCTAGGCAAAGGTGGGAGTCATCAAGCTCAAAACTCTTGAAGTCATATCTAGCCTCAGCACCTGTCACAAGCCAAGACCAACCATTTTCCAGAGTTTTGATGGAGACTTCTTTCCGTGCACACATTTGTCCAATTATGTATTGCAGACTATTGTAGTGTTTCAGTTTCTTCCTGGCCTTGTGTGTCCTTCCCCTGTGCCTTCTGCTCATTCTCATCCTTCACCATAACCTCATCCAAAACCTTCTCTGATATTGCCTTTTGGTTGCTACAATGACACCTTGGACCATTGGTCGGAAGTACTAACTTACTTGTATATTGTACTTTTGTTACAATGTTATGGTATAAAAGTAGTATATAACATAAAATATAAAAGTGATGTGAAGTAAAAATTAACAAATTATTGAAATATTAAGACATGCCAATTAGGAGTGTGTATTGTACAAAGCATGCAGTTGATTTGAATGAAATGCCCAGTCCAGTTGACTTCCTGGTCAGGTCTGGGAAGTGAATAAAGGAGCCTTGTTGGGATGCCCATATACTGCTGAGATTTTATGGGTAGTTCAGATACTGGAGGGATCACTATATATATATATATATATATATTCATACATACATACATGCATACATACATATACCAAAGGCTTTTTCCCACTTACAATGGAGGTAGCCAAAAAGAAACAGGCACAAAAACCATTCCCACCCATTCCATACATATATTTATCTTGTAAACTTGTTCACTCAATCACTCATTCATCTTAGCCAGTTTTCCTTTCCTTTATCTTTCCCAAATCCCTTCCTTTTTATATATTTAATTATTAATTAATCTTCTGTTCTAGGGTAATGCAAAGATCAACAATTTTTATGTTGGGACAGAATGTTGGTCAGCTCCTGAGGCAATCCATGGTGGAAATATTTCAGACAAGACAGATATGTTTCCATATGGTCTTATATTATGGTAAGATGACTCAGAGACACATAAAAATGTTCAGGGTTTTTAGTGTCTGGTTTTTATGTTTTGAAAGTTGATGCTGGTTATGAATATAATTTTTATTTTTGTAAATGCAAATGTGCATGAGTGGCAGAAAGGTAAGAAGGTTGTAAAAACAAAGGTGACCTGTTCTGAAAAACACGCCAACACAAAAGCATGCCCCAAACATGGCTTAAATAAACATAAACAGTATCACAAATAAACACATAGAGGTGCTTCAACTTATTTGTAGAAATATTCATGAACTACAAAAAAGCCAACTACAAACTACAAAAAAGAGCTTTACAAGGGAAAGGGGGACAAATATGAGTGCAGTAGTTTCAGAGGGATCAGTTTGTTGATTGGAGTTGGGAAGGCTTTTGGGAGGTTGTTGATGGAGGACATTAGGAGAGGAACAGAGGGAGTAATTGGTGAGGAACAGTGGATAGACATTTCCAACACCTAGTGGCAAGGTGTCCAGGTTGTCCACAGAAATGGCAAATAATGCATGTTCTGGAAAGTGAATGTGCCATGAATGAGATGCATAATGAGAACGAGGAGAGCGAGGTCTCCTGTGAAGTGGGGTAACATGAGCAACTGTTTAAGTTTGTGGTGTGATCTGAGAAGTAGGTTCAAAGTAATATGAACATATATATATACAGTGAGTCCTCGTTATATGATAATTCTTTATTTGGTAAATTCACAGTTACGGTATTTGGTAATTACTACCCTCGATTCTATTTATGGTAAGAAAAATTCACAGATATGGTATCCGTGTGTATTTTGGAGGTAAAATTAGATATTTTGAAGAGGAAAGAGCAGGGAGAAGGTACGTCTGCCATAAGTTGAAACTTCGGTTCAGTATACGGTAATTTCAATTTGCGGTAAGGTTTTCAGGAATGCATATGTACCATATAACGAGGACTCACTATATATATATATGTATTATATATTGATATGTTATATGTGTATTTATTTATTTCTGTCTTTCACATTATTTTCTTTTTCTTTCAAATAACAGGGAAATGCTTTCTCTCTTTGCACCTCATATGGATAAGTTGAATTATGAAACCCTCGAAAATGAATTGGATGAAGATAAAAAGATGCAAGAGGAGTATGAGATGGAGGAAAGGTATAATAAGGCTCTAGGTAAGTTACTGTTAAGGTCTTAAGTGTCCTAATTGTAAAAGTATTATGCTTAAATCAGCGGCGGTGCCAGGAATTTTTAGTTGGGGAGGCTAAGGGGGGGGCTGAGCAAATTTTGGGGGGGGGCTAATAGTAATATGATAATACACATATATTATCCTCATTTCAGAAGGGGAGAGGGTTAATGGTAGGGGTAGCACTGATGGCTGACAAATCTTTAGCCCTGGCAATTAAAAATTCTACTTAATAAAATTATTTCAATGAGTGTTTTAAATTTTCAATTTGCTCATTTTAGTTGGGGGGGCTGGCCACTTTTTTTGGGGGGCTAAAGCCCCCCCCCTGGCACCGCCACTGGCTTAAATGTACATAAAGGTTACATAAGTTTTTCACCATATTGCCATGGATGAGGTTGAACCATGCTGGTCCTGCCCATAGATACAGCACAAGATCAAGAGAAGAAGTGGGGATAGAAGAAGAAAAATCTTCAATTGGGCCCTCTCTCTCCAAATCCAATAAACAACTCCCCACCTCCATAAAGAGGTCTCCAAATTGAGAAGAGTTGAAAATGAGGACTAGGCTCTTGTGAAAAGATCTAGATATGGAGGCCATAAATGGAAAATTCATTTCAATACCAAAATATGCAAAGTACTGGTAACAACAGTTGCTAATAACTATCTTTAAACTATTCCTTGGAAAGTGAATTCATTATGAAAGCAAAAAAGAGGAAGATTTGGGAGTGTTGATAAAAGACAACCTGTCACTTGACAGACATATTAGCAGGATTGTAGGCAAAACACATGCACTGCTGCAGAAGGTTAAAGTGGCTTTTCACCATATAGACGACGAAGAGATGATGATGATGATGAAAAAAACTCTTAGAAACCAAATCTCTCCAAGATTAGAATATACATCAGTGGTATGGTCCCCACACAGAGTGAAGGATAAAAGCAATATCAAAAGAAAACAAAGGCCATTAACCAAACTGGTCGCCTGGCAGATAAACCAGATGAGGAAAGACTAAAAGCACTGGATCTGTCAACTTTGAAAGATTGAAGAGAAAGAGGTGATGCAATTACAGTATTCAGGTTCCTAAAGAGTATAGACTACATTGACAGAAGAGAGCTCTTGTTTAGGGATGGGGGGCTTTAACTCCTTCAATACGGGCCAAAATCTCGCGGGCAGCATTAGCTGCCAGATGTGCGATGTTGTGTCATAATACTTGCATTATAAAAAATAAAGTCACCGCTGTATTGATCATTCTCTCTTTCACCCGTGAATTTTGATAACCATAAAAAATATGATGAAGCCAGTTTACAAAGTATGGGGGTCACGCAGGTACAACTACAATATATATAATCAAGACGCCGACATCGGCATCCTCGCATACCCACTTGCTCCTCATGACGCCTACGTAGGTGTTATCGTATCGAAGGGGTTAAGAGTTCATAAAAACAAATTAAGAAAGACTACATGTCTAAAGGATGTGAAAAAATAGTTTCCCATATAGATGCATAGATACTAGGAATAGCTTAGAAAGTGATAAAGCTCAAGCTGTAACAATAGATGAATTAAATTCTAAGTATAATGATTGGAAATTAAGGATATAGACCAAGTTGGAATTGTGCATGGATTTGTAGCTAAGTATGATGAATTGGAGCGTAGGAGATGGGGTACAATGAATGTTGCACCTTTCCAGTAGGTAAATGGCACTCTTGGCTATGCCTCTTTTGCACCACACTCTCCAACACAAATCAGTACACAAAGAATTGCAACTGCAGCCATCACATTGAATATGTACCAAAGACCACAATGAAACAAATACACACCATAAACACACTACAATCAATTAATCCTTTGCCCCAGGTCTCTTGTAGATCTGCAGTTTTCTGGTAAACTGGCAACAGTCTCTGGGTGGGTCCACAAGTCACTCAAGGAAGATATATTGTATTTACTTAATTGTGGTATACAGGAAAAGGAGCAATACTCATTGGGTCCCATCTATTCTCTAATTATTTATCCTACTTAGCCCCAAGTTCATGTATGGTTCCAACTTGATCTATTCCTTGATTTCCAATTATCATATTCAGATTTGAACTTGTGTATTGTTTGAGCTTGGAGTATATCACTTCCTAATCTATCCCACATATTTATGCATCTATATGGAGAACTATTTCTTCCCATCCTTTAGATATGTGATCCTTCTTTGCTCCCATAACATCTTAAAGCCCTCACATCTTTAATCATGAGAGATCTCTTCTGAATACTGTAATCATATCACGTCTTTGTGATTTATCTGCCAGGCTGGGGACCAGTTTGGTTGCTGTCCTTTATATTCTCTCAGTCTTGCTTATATCTTTGTCTCTGTGTGGGAACCATACTACTGATGTATATTCCAGTCTTGGACGGATCGGGGTTTTGATAAGTCTTTTCATCATCTCTTCACCCATATAGCAAAACGCCACTTTAATCTTCTGCAGTAGTCAGTATGTCTCTCCCACGATCCTGCTGATATGTCTGTCAGGTCAGTCTTTTATCTACAGTCCCAAATCTTTCCCCTCTTTTGCTTTTGTAATGGGTTCACTTCCCAAGGAGTAGTTTAAAGATTGTCTTTTGCCACTACTGCCCATTTCTAGTACTTTGCATTTGTTGGTATTGAACTTCATTCCCCATTCTTAACTCCATGCAAAAGTAGTCTAGATCTTTTTGCAATAGTCTACTGTTCTCCTCATTTTTCACTCTCCTCATGATTTTTGTATCATCTGAAAACATGTTGGCATAGTTTATTGTTCCTTCCATCATGCCATTGACATAGACACGAAACATTATTTGTGCAAGCACTGAACCTTGTGGAACTCCACTTGTTACTGCTCTCCGTCTTGACCTATTATCCTTTAGTACTGTCTTCATAGAAGCTCGCTGGCTTCTGAGCGGGTTAGGGCGTCGTTACTTGCAGCGAAGGTCGAGGTGAGGGCAGTTCGAATCCTACCACCAGCGAAGTTGAACCAAGGGCATGGTTCATTAAATTCCATGCTATAAAGCCCTCTGTGAGGGGCACTGTCCTAGCCTCCCGATAGGGGGGAGTGTGTGATGTTAAACCATATCATATCACTGTCTTCATATATCTTTCCAACAAAAGTCTTTCATCCATTCTAATAGTTTGCCTCTCAGTCTTCCAACATACTCCAATATCCACATAAGTTGACTTTGAGGTCCTTTGTCAAATGCCTTCTCTTGGTCAAGGTATACACAATCCACCCACCCCTATGTGCGTGTGAGTATTTGATTCACATTGAAGAGGTTAATCGATAAATATATTTATAAATAAATGATAATTTTCAAATTAGGAAAAAACGAAACAAAAGTGTTTCAAGTACTAGCACGGAGTTGTGTAGGTCTCATAGATATGCTGGAGAATCTCAAATATGTATTAGGTTCCATGGGAAAAGTTGCAGATATGCAGGGTTCTTCCCGTCTTCTCCTTTTATGCATGGGGAGACAGAGAGGGGGGGGGGGGTCAGCCTTGCTGTGGATGTGCTGTGACTTGCGACACTGCCTCTGACCCAGGGCAGTGGACAAGGTGCAGGGATGACCCGTCATCCAGGAGGTGCTAAGATAAGAAGGAGGGTGGAGGGGTGTTGAGTGTATTTAGGGATGGAATGGGTGGGAATGATTTTATGCCTTTTTCTTTTTGGCTACCTCCCTTGAAAGGGGGAAAAAGCCTTGGTATATGTATGTATGAATGGTAAGTTGCAGATAGGTGGGGGTCCACTGTATTATTGATATAATTAGGTAAATACAATAAAGGAAATATTTCCTTAGTCTCATTCTGATTTATTTGTATTTACTTAATTTTTTCTCCATTCAGGCCATAATGTGTCCAGAGTGTTCACTGTACAAGAAGAATGAGTTATTCATGATATTCAAATTGTAGGAGAATGTAAGGTTTTTTGTATCAGGAAGTATTTGATTTACAGTAAGATTGATTAACTTTTGAGGCAGATAATTTTTATTGGTAGATTTGGAGGAAGAGGAAGAGAGGAGTTTGAATGTGTTTGAGATGAAATGTCTGAGAAGTATGATAGGGGTTACTAGGCTAGATAGAGTGAGAAATGAGGAGGTGAGGAGGAGAACTGGGGTGGAAAGGGAACTGGGAGATAGGGTTGATGAAAGGGTATTAGGATGGTTTGGACACATGGAAAGAATGAGTGAAGAAAGATTAGTAAAAGAAGTGTGGAAGGCAGAGGTGGTTGGAGTGAATATGAGGGGGCGTCCTAGGATGAGATGGATGGATGGGGTGAAAGGGGCATTACAAAAAAGAGGAATGTCTGTGGAGGAAGGACGGGAGAGGACAGAAAATAGGGGTGAATGGAGAGGGGTTGTGTATAGATGATGCTGTGATCCATGAGGCGGAGTGGGTGGGGGATGAGGGATGAGGATGTGTGTATGAGAAAAAAAAATTGACGCAGCCCGAAGGGATTTCTCCCATTCTCCTCCTTTTCTGCATGAGGGGACGGAGAGGGGGGTCGCCGAATTTATGAAGCGGCCTTGCTGTGGATGTGCTGTGTCTTGCGACACTGCTTCTTACCCAGGGCAGTGGACAGGATGCAGGGATGACCCGTTATCCAGGAGGTGCCAAGATAAAAGGGAGGGTGGAGGGGAGTGGAATATATAGGAAATGGAATGGGTGGGAGTGGTTTCTATGCCTTTTTCTTTTTGGCTACCCCCCATGTAAGGGGAAAAAGCCTTTGGTATGTGTATGTAGATTTGGAGACTAAATGTAAATATATGATTGCTTTGGATGTGCTGTGACTTGTGACACTACCTCTGACCCAGGGCAGTGGACAAGGTGCAGGGATGACCCGTCATCCAGGAGGTGCTAAGGTAGGAGAGAGGGTGGAGGGGAGTGGAGTGTATTTAGGGATGGAATGCATGGGAATGATTTTATGCCTTTTTCTTTTTGGCTACCTCCCTTGTAAGGGGGAAAAAGCCTTGGTATATGTATGTATGTAAGATTGATTAACTTTTGAGGCTGATTATTTTTATTGGTAGATTTGGAGACTAAATGTAAATATATGATTGTCTCAGAAATGGAAACTGTGATATGTACCTGCTTATGGTAATCCTCAAAAATGGACTGTTGCTGGTTTCCAGTCAGTAAAACTCAGGGCAACAAATTGTTAAGGTTCTGTAATGCTTTGTTAAAGCACTTATTTATGATTTTTCTTAACTTTTGTTTTGCTTAGTAATTTTTATATTTTCTTTTGGCAGGCACCCGACCAGAAGTTCCTGAAAGTGTGATTTGTGATTCCTACCTGCCAATAATTGAGATCTTCTATGCTTGTACAGAAGAAGATCCAGCAAAGAGGCCATCCGCTGAACAAGTTCTTCACCATATAAAATGTTTAGATTCAAAGGAGAATAAGAGTCTTGAAGCAAATGGGAAGGGGGTAAAGGAAAATGAATAAAGGAGGGACTGTGAATGGACAGGAGAAATAATAAAATGTTGGAAAAGAAAACGGAAGTGACAGCAGTGAGTGATGCAGTTATGGAAAGAAGACAAGCCTTTCAGTGGCAGGAGATTGATTTGGTAGAAAGACAACAAGTGATCAAGTTTTGCTTTGATTTTATAGCAATCTGATGCTTGGTATAATGACCCTCCCACTCCACACACACACACACATACAAACACCCCTAATTTTAATTACAAAATGAGGTGGCTAGTCATGGGAATGGAACATCCTTACTCCTTCCACTCTCATTGCAACTATTCCTTCCAAAGATCTTTACCCCCTTTAAAAAGAGGTGCCTATACAGCTACCTTACACCTATCCAAAATCCATTCATTGTCACTCCCATCTTTATACCTCATGGATAAAGGGTCATCCCTGGCCCCTGCCATAATGCAGCATGACACAGTGTTTCCACAGCAGTGCCCGCCCAACATCTGGAGCTCCTATGTTTTATTATGTATCTTAAACACTTCCTCTCGTAAAACAATGTTTTTCTCTCTACCTCCCTCATATTCCAAGTCACTGTGCCATGCAACACCATGGGTACAATCACTCATTCATACAACCTTTTGCATTCATCCTTGAGTACCTATTTCTCCTAACATTTTTCATTCTACCCACACATTTACATGCTTTCTTTGCCCTTTAATTCACCACAACAAATATAACCCCAACTACACACTAGAAAAAAACACTCTGGAAGAGAAATAAACTTAACCACTTAGTACGACTCAAATTCTTGCACACAGCATTGGCTGCCATATGCAATTTGCATCACATAACGCACATTACAAAATATAAAGTCACTGATTTATTACTCGTTCTCTTTTACTCTGATTAATAATAAACACAGAAAACATGATCAAACCAGTTCACAGAATCTGGGGGTAACTCATGTACAACTACAAAAAAATATAATCAAGACACTGATGCTGGCATCCTTGTGTACCCACTTGTGCCTCATTATGCCCATGTACATGTCATCATACCATACATACATATACCAAAGGCTTTTTCCCCCTTACAAGGGAGGTAGCCAAAAAACAATGGCATAAAATCCATTCCCACCCATTCCATCCCTAATACACTCCACTCCCCCCCACCCTCTACCCTCCCTCTTATCTTTGCACCTCCTGGATGACGGGTCATCCCTGCATCTTGTCCACTGCCCTGGATTAGATGCAGTGTTGCAAAACACAGCACATCCACAGCAAGGTCACTTCATTAAATTGGCAACCCCCTCTCTGTCCCCTCATGCAGAAAAGGAGAAGATGGGGAGAAATCCCTTGAGGCTGCGTCAAATTTTTCTCACGCATACTACCTCACCCCCCATCCCAACACCCATTCCACCTCATGCATCACAACATCATCCATTTACAACCATTCTCCATTCACCTCTCTATTCTGTCCTCTCCCGTCCTTCCTCAATAGACATTCCCCTCTTCCCCAAAGCTCCTTTCACCCCATCCATCCATCTTATCCTAGGTTGCCCCCTCATGTTCATTCCCTCCACATCTGCCTTCCATACCTCTTTTACTAGTCTTTCTTCACTCATTCTTTCCATGTGTCCAAACCATCCCAATACTCTTTCATCCACCCCTGTTCTCCTCACCTCCTCATTTCTCACCCTATCCAGCCTAGTAACCCCCATCATGCTTCTCGGACACCTCATCTCAAACACATTCAAACTCCTTCTCTCTTCTTCTCTCATGTTCTATATTTCTGCCCCATACAGTCATCATACCGAAGTGGTTAAAAGCAAACTGAAACACAACAAGAAAAAGGATGTTACAACACCTAAATAAAGACATCACAAAACAAATAAGAAGAAAGAAAATGAGAAAATGACAAATGTGAACTATGAAAAACACTGAAACTTTAAAATATATTCCACCCACACCCATAAAAGCAGTTGGAATGACCCAAGGAAAAATATGTATAACATATTCAGTCCAACCTCACCGAACATGAGTATTAGATTCCTTAGCCATCATGCAGGATTAAATTCGTGTTGGGCAAATAACAGGTCTTATGGGATAAAAAAAGGTCAGGTTCCCAGACCTTCTCCAGACACTGGTGCCCAACACGACCTTGCAGGCTATTCAAACCGTGCTATCGTGAAACATGGTCATGTTTGGCAAATGCTGGGATATTTTACTTATGTAAACGTGGAATTTCATGCATGGTAAAGTCATGTTGGGTGAGATCTGATAGTACTGTATACACATACCAAAAAGCCCTTTCGCCTAATAAAAGGGGTTGCTAAGTCAAAAGATATGAAGGTTGTATTTTTGGTACAACCTCTTCTGGTTGTTGGTTGATTCATGGGCTAGGGTTTCCAGACTTGTTTTATTAAGTGAAGGTGGAAAGTTGGAATTAGATGAGTAAAAGGGTGGGAGTTGAGGGAAGAAGAGAGAAGAGGGTAGAATAGGAGCCTGCAAATGTATACAAAATAATAGCAATAGCACAACTATACAGTCCATATATGTAATAGCAAGGCACAAGTATGTCGTTTACACTTTTGTGAATAAAATTATTTACGTTTATATGATATGTACGCATACATGCACTCCCCCAAACTTGGTACAAATACTATGAGGATCAAAGTCTGCTCAACAATGGGTGGCACTTGTAAACAGGTATTGTTATTGCAATTGATAACACATGGAGTTGAGTGATTTCTCACTTGTTACATTATTTACACATTCTATATTTCAACCACTTTGTGTGTGTGTTTGTTCATCATTGGGTTTAGATGTGCCTGATAGAGCTCCCACTTTGACAGTAATTTTGAAGCAGAGAAGGTGCTGTGTAGTAATGGAAAGATGGGCAAAAGTGCAAATCAGTAATACCACATGGCAGTGCCAGGGCCAAAATTGTATTGTGAAAAGGATCACAATGTTGGGTGGAAGGTTGTAAAAAATCAGTCGATTGGCCAGCCCCCACTCCCATGTCATGGAGGCCCATCGCATGGTTCACAGGGCCAGTGTGGGTGAAGGTAGTCATCATCCTCTCTAGGTGGACAGAAGCCTTATTTAGGCCTCACTTGGTGGTGTATTAAGTAGTGTTCCAATAGATCGGTGAAAATTGAAAAATGTCAGTGATATAACAGTGAAAAATGACAAAAGTGCAAGAAATGTCAAGCATAAAAGTGCCAACTAGAAAAAGAGGTGACCGAGCAAAGGCCCAGACAAGACACAGCCAAGAAGCTCTCGTGGGTCTACAAGAAGAAGAAACGAAGATGTAAGAGAAGAAGGGTAGGGCAGTTGCTAGATCCCTGCCCACAGCTAAGATTTTGGTTGTAGGGGATAGCCAAGTGAGGTACTTAGATAGGGGCTTCTGTGACAAAGATAGAAAACAGGACTCAGTTGTGTTTTCCTGGGGCAGGGATAGGTGATGTTAGAGACAGGACAGAAGAGTGTATAGTTGAGGAAGGTGAGGAACCCATATTTTGCTTGAGTGCTGGGGGGAATGACATAGGCAAGTTAAGGAGTGAGGAATTGTTTGCGTGTTTCCAGGATGTGCTCAATAAGATTAGGAATAAGGGAGGGGTTCTTGTATGTGGAATCCTACTGAGGCGTATAGTTGGAGGCATGTGGCATTCCTTGGCTATTGTGATGAATTGCAGGCTGGCAAAACATTGTAAAGCTAATGGATGGGCATTTGTTGACAACTGGGATCACTTTTACTGTAAGAATCATCCATATACAAGGGACAGGGTGCACTTGTCGCCCAAAGGATTTTGGCTCCTAGCTGAATCCCTTGAGTGAGAAGTAGACATCCCACAGGTTTTTTTCAGGTAGATTATGTGGGATTTGTGGGGGTGGGAGTATCAGAATATAGTTTAAGCAATAGAAACAGCTCAGAGGAACTGTGAAAAGAATCACCTAGTCAGGTGGAGGGAGGATAAACTAAAAGTTTACAAACAGCAGAAGTGAAATAAAGTTGATTTGCTGTGAGGCAAAGTATGCGTAGAGAAATTTTATATAGCTATTACTGAATCCTGGATCAATATGCCTGATAGACATTTCCTTCCGGAAATCGAGATAGAAGGATATACTTTTTTTTTCTCGCAAGGACAGGGGAGGAGAAACACTTTTTGTTATACAATAGATTATTTTACCAACAATTCAATTAAGGCAGAGGATAATACGGAATCTGTTTGGGTGGAGATTATAGGCAAGAATAAGAAACTTATTTTTGGTGTCTCCAAGTTGAAATTGACTACATTTTTGACATATTTAGGAAAGTGTTACCCACAAGGACTCTTACATAGACTGAAAAGAAAGGCTTTAAGAATAACAAAAAGAACCAGAGAAGGCCAAATATATGAGGACAAAGGTGACAATGGGGGCTTCTTGTCCGTCCCCAACTCCAGACACGCGAATGAAATTGGACAGTTGCTCACCAAGGCAGGGTTAAGAATTGCACATGGCACAGGGACCAGAATAATTGAAATAATTAAAAACAAAAGCAGAAATGAGTACCAGATAGATGCTGAGGACAGCCTGATTTATAAAATTCCTTGTAAAAGCTGTCCCGTCAGTTATTCTGGGGAGGCTGACAGAGGAATAATAATAATAATAAAAAGGCTATATGAACACAAGAATGATGTAAAAGCCCACCAGACATCAAATTCACTAGTGGTTCATGGAGACAATTTTGGCCACCTTCCTGTCTGGGAAAATACAGAGGTGTTCCACAAAGTGCTAAGGAAATGAGAAAGAAAAATAATCAAAGCAGCATACATCGCTTCAAAGCCTTGCAATAACCACAGAGAAGGATTTATTAAATTATTAAAGGTGACTAGCGACTTTGTTGGAGGTGAAGTGGAGCGAAGGAAAGACAGAGTCTGGGAGGAACGGGGTAAGCAAAGTGAAGTATATAAGCTATGAATATTTTTCTTAGTGTATACTCTGAGGAAGTACTCTTAAGGACGAAACGTTAGTAATAAAACTACTATTTTTTTTTTTTTTTTTACCTCGCCACCCTTTCCACTCATATATATATATATATATATATATATATATATATATATATATATATATATATATATATATATATATATATATATATATATATATATATATATATATATATATAGTGGCGGCGCTTATTACAAATAATTTCCGACAGTCGCCTCGGGGCTCGTACCGAGGCCATGCTTGCCGCAAGGCTAACATTTTACCGACTAAGCTAACGGAATTTTAAGTCTCCAACTTGGAGTTTATCTAATTCCCAAAGATTATAGGTAAACTGCTAACTGCAGTCCTTACCTAACTTTCACAGAGACCCGAGCTCAACACATTGTGGTGAAGCTGGAACGAAACCTTGATGGACCTTCGTCGTTGCAAATATCTGAAGTGAATCGCCATTGACGACGCATATCATTTCAGATAATTTCCGAAAGTCACCTCGGGGCTCGAACAGAAGCTTTGGTTGACGCCAGGCCTTTGTCGACTTTTGAAACTCCTGTAGCTCAGTCGGTAAAGTATTGGCCTGGTGTCAAATGAGGCTTCGGTTCGAATTCCAAAGCGACTGTCTTGTGAACAGCTTTCGTCGTGTCTGCTGTACGAAGATATACATTGCCCTGCAATCACAGGCAGAGCAGGATACCATCCATTTCCGTGTTTGTCATCATGGAATTCCAGGTAGTAGCCAAAAAAAAAAAAAAAACATTCTTTGCTACCGAGGGGTTCCATATGGATGAATAAGACAGACGAGCAGCAGCCAGAAGGAAGTAGGAATTGCCACCCACTACGGAAGGAGGCTAACGAGCTAGGCCATACTCCCTTAGTTACCCAGAGGCTGAATGAAATAGCCTGGCGGGGAGTCAGAAAGACAAAAGTACTTCTGTTGTGATGACATTCTTTAACATTTTTGTTCAGACTAACATCTGGTGATTCCATTCAGATGAGAATATGAGCCCGTCCTGTTAAATGTCTTGGTGAAGTGTCCAGAGAGAGAGAGATTATTCTCGTTATTGTTGGACGGTTTATACGTGGTATTTGTTTGGCGCAAGGAGGGCTGTGAAGGCGAAGGTTGACTACATAGGAAGGGGTTTTGGAAGACAAAGGGCTAAATCAAAGGTGTGGTGGTAGAAATCAAGATGATGATAACAACCATTATACGACGTTATGATTACCTTCGAACCTACAACGTTAGCTACTGTACAGTTCGTCGATCCGGGTTCACTCTCACCAACCAAAGGTGAATGCCACTTGCCCTAGATGTCCTAGTGCACAAGGCAAAGGTTGTTGTTTGGATCATATTGAGGTGTCTCCTTGCGTCGGTTCCTTAAATTAGCTTATTGCAAGAGAGATTTATTATTATTATTATTATTATTTTTGCAGTCATGATAGTTTATTACTTTTAGCTTTGTTAGATATTATTTCGTATTTTGCACTGTAATAACAACCCCCTGAACAAAAAGGGGTAATTTATTCATCAGTTTATTTATACACAAAATTTTGTTTATCTATCTAGCAGAGCTCATTCATTTATTAGTTTATTCATTTATATATATATATAATATATATATATATAATTTGTTTATTAATTAATTGACTTATTCAATATTTATTTACATATTTTTGTGGTCGATGCCAAGCGATTTCATTTAGCTATATGATAAGAATGGAGGTTGCGTTTTTCCTCCTGTACCTGCCCTCCGTACATCCATAGCTGCAATACCCTTGTCGGTGTTTCTTTCCGGTCAACTCTTCCTGTACCGGAAGGTACAAGTTCCATTCTGGCTGCAGCCAATCGATTTCATTCAGCCCTGTGACAACAATCGTGACAGAGGGAGAGAATGCAATGAATGAATGAAACAAAAGAATAAATAATAAAAAAGGAAGAAGGAAGATACAAATGACAATGAGACACTGAAAGAGAGAGAGAAAAAAAAAAAAAGAGAAAGAAATAGAGGGAGAAAACGAGAAAGGAGGGAAGGATGGAGAAACGGGTCACTAGAAATTTCCGAAGCCGCTCCTCCCCTTTGAGCACTGGTCCGCGCACGAAAGCACGGACGCCCCCAAGCACACAAGCACGCACACATGCAAGCACTCTCACAAACATGCATGCATGCAAGTGTTCTGAATACAATGCAGCGTCTGCTCGAGTGTTGCACATTGGGGCGCACAAAAGCATTGATTGGAGAAATCTAGGTTCGAAAATATATATGCATGTTCATACACACACACATGAATATATATATATATATGCAAAAGTGGGCACTGTTAACCAAAAGTTAACTTCGTTATTAATCGCCAAGCTCTGTACACCGAATGGTCAAAGTCATAGAAGTCGGAGCCGGTTCCTTGACAAATTACACAATGGTCATCCACTTGCACTGTACATTAATTAAAGGAATGTTTTCAATGGAGCATCCACATTACACAATAGCTATTGGTAATGTTTTTAATCGGTGATAGCCGCTACATCAACATATTATAACAAAGCTGAAGTCCCTCTGAAGTTTGTGACATCTCATGATTAGCTCAAGATTGATATAGGGTACTTTAACACAGTTTACTTTAGATTTTGAAATCTGAACCTATCAATGACTAGCTGCAGCCTTTTAGTAATATACTTACAGACGCATACCCATATATACATACATATACCAAGGCTTTTTTTCCCCTCACAAGGGAGGTGGCCAAAAAGGAAAAGGCATAAAATCATTCCCACCTATTCCATCCCTAAATACACTCCACCCTCCCTTTTATCTTAGCACCTCCAGGATGACGGGTCATCCCTGCACCTTGTCCACTGCCCTGGGTCAGAAGCAGTGTCGCCAGACACAGCACATCCACAGCAAGGCCGCTTCATTAAATCGGCGACCCCCCCTCTCCGTCCCCCCATGCATAAAAGAAGACGGGGAGAAATCCCTTCGGGCTGCGTCAAATTTTGCTCACACACTACCTCACCCTCCATCCCCCGCCCATTCCACCTCATGCATCACAGCATCATCCATATACAACCATTCTCCATTCACCCCTGTCTTCTGTCCTTTCCCGTCCTTCCTCAACAGACATTCCCCTCTTCCCCAAAGCCCCCTTCACCCCATCCATCCACCTCATCCTAAGACGTCCCCTCATGTTCACTCCCTCCACATCTGCCTTCCACATCTCTTTTACTAATCTTTCTTCACTCATTCTTTCCATGTGTCCAAACCATCTTAATACTCTTTCATCAACCCTATCTCCCAAATCCCTTTCCACCCCTGTTCTCCTCCTCACCTCCTCATTTCTCACTCTAGCCTAGTAACCCCCATCATACTTCTCAGGCATTTCATCTCAAACACATTCAAACGCCTTCTCTCTTCCTATGTTCCATGTTTCTGCCCTGTACAGTGCTGTCAGCACCCATATATACTGAATCAAATTACCAAACTGTTAATGATACTTTGGTTTCCTTGCTTGGTATACCTCGTTATATCACAAGCCTTGGTATACCGCCAAAATTTCGTTTCCCCGAGTATGGCGGCATATCAAGCATGCGGATAAATTACGAAGCATTGACTGTCGGATCAAATGTTATCTACATCATAATTCAACGTTTCGTATTAGGTTATCACATTAGCATACACCTTTAGTAAGTCAATATCCTGCTCACTGAAACTGCTGATCTTCAACTGGTTGACTTCAAAGAGCAGTCTTGATATCTAGGATGGTGTTGAGAACCACCACAGTGTCATAAGTGGATTTCCATCTCCCACGGTGGGAACGACAAGCCTTCTTGGGATGAACATGTCCCCATGATTCAAGCTTGCATAAATAGTTCCATTAACAGGTCAATATCGGAATCACATAATTTTGTCCTCCTTTGCTCGGACAAAGGGCTTTCATATGACCTTCTTTGAGAATTACTTTCCATGTACAATTTAAATGATTATGTCAAGGTCGAAGTAAAAAATGAAAAAAAAATATATATATTCTCAAGAGAATCCATAATACTCTTCATCTAAGAACGAAATGGTCCGTTTGCATAACAAACCAGCCAAAACTTGTACATTTGAAATTGGAGACATTGTTGACACACTCAACCACACCCCCACCTTGAAGCTCTCCCCTAAATACTCTGGACCCTATCGTGTTATTGGACATGAGTCAAAGAACAAAGTCAAAGCACTCAGGTTGCACAATCTTACAGAGACCGTATTGCACAAAAATCATATAAAAAAGTAAAATCTCCCGTGGCCTCGACATAGACTGTTCCTTCACAAACTCACACCACCCCTGCAATAGAGGACCATCACCAATCCTCTTCACCAAAACCTCCTAACCCCCTCCCCATACAGTCTTCGAAATCGAGCGACAATTTTATAAGAGTACCTTTTGCCTATGTGAACGGAAATATCTACTGCCGCATGCTCATGCAATTAAGTCAATTTAATTTTAATAATGAGTATTTCCCGATACCACCATTATTCCAACATTATGTGTATGTATCTTCATGCCAAGGTTCTGCAAAGGCCTTGTATTACTTCTTATCTTCCTTGAGCATCAACCTCACTGTGGACAGTGAATGGTAGCTGAGCCGAGCATCTATTGCAAGATGACTGAAAGGAAGAGTCAATCCTAAAGATGCCTGGCGTGCACACGCGCGCACGCACGCATATGGAGGATCAGTGAACTGCGACATCGTCAGGCAATTCCCAGGGGACCCGTTATTGTGCTCGGATTTTCCTCCCAAGGGACCGCGACATTGTCTCCGGATCTGGCAGAGACCAGCGGAGCCAGGGGATTCGGGCGACGCTCAACACCTGTGAGCACAATAGATATTTCTCCTTTCGTCATTGCCAACCTTTCCAGATCAACTTGTGTCAACATTTTATTTCCTCACCTCATATTTCTCGTATGTCTCTTATCTTTTGTAAATTCTTATGTAAATATATCCCATGCATGGATACTGAGAGTCCAGACTCAGTCCATGTAATGTAAATAATAAATATAAGAAAATAATGTATGATCATGGCAACAGCCTACTTGTACCTGTGGAAATTAGAATCTGGCAACCTCCCGAGTCTTCCTCGGAGGTTGCTTTTATTTGTAAAAGAGAGAAGACTGAGACCAGTAAAACGGACTTGCTCCTAGTTTATCTTACCAAACCAATGTAGATCAACTACAAAATTGCAATAATAATAGTAATAACATTAATAACATAATTGTAGTAGTAATAATGATAATAATAATTCATACATATACCAAGGCCTTTTTTCCTTTTACAAGGGAAGTGTAAAAAAAAAAAAAAAAAAAAACCCACTCCCACCCATTCCATCCCCACATACTCCACTCCCATCCACCCCCTTCCCTCCCTCTTATCTTAGCAGCTTCTGGATGACGGGTTATCCCTGCATCTCGTCCATTGCCCTGGGTCAGAAGCAGTGTCGTAAGACACAGCACATCCACAGCAAGGGCGCTTCATTAAATCCGCGTCCCCCCCCCCTTCTCCGTCCCCTCATGCATAAAAGGAAAGGACAGGAAGAAATCCCTTCGGACTGCGTCAATATATTTCTCACACACACTCCCTCAACCCCATCCCCCACTCACTCCCCCTCGTGCATCATAGCATCATCCATATACAACCATTATTCACCCCTATCTTCTGTCCTCTCCCGTCCTTCCTCAACAGAGTCCCTTCTTTCCCAATGCCCTTAACCCCATACATCCATCTCATCCTAGGTCGACCCCTCATCTTCACTCCTTCCACACTTCTTTCTTGACTCATTCTTTCCATGTGTCCAAACCATCCCAATACTCTTTCATCAACCCAATATCCCATCTCCCTTTCTACCCCTGTTCTCCTCCTCACCTCCTCATTTCTCACTCTATCCAGCCTAGTAATCCCTATCATACTTCTCAGACACCTCATCTCAAACACATTCAAACTTCTCTCTTCCTCTCTTATGTTCCATGTTTCTGCCCCATACAGTGCTGTCGGCACAATCACTCCTTCATACAATCTCCTCTTAGCACCCATTCCCAAATGTCTATTTCTCACTACACTTTTCAATCCCCCAAGGCTTTTGCTCGCTTCTCTCAATCTACATCCTACCTCCACCCCCACTCCCTTTCACACTACATTCACACCCATAATAATAATAATAATAATAATAATAATAATAATAATAATAATAATAATAATAATAATAATAATAATAATAACAACAAAAACAATAATAATAATAATAATAATAATAGTAATGATAATAATAATAATAATAATAGTAATGATAATAATAATAGTAATAATAATAATAATAATGATGATAGTAATAACAACGACAACAATAATAGTGATAATAATAATGATAATAATAATAACAATAATAATAATAATAATGATAATGACGATGATGATAACAGCACCAATAGTCCGGCTGCACCCAGGGTATTACCGTGCTGTAAAAATTCAATTTACACCTAGAGCATCCCAAGGACATGTGTTGTGGATTCCAACATTATTAAATAGAATTCACTTCCAATCTAGATTCTACAGGATTGCATACGATGTAGGGCCTATTCATGAACGTTTATCTTTAGGTAGCAATACTTATACACCATCTCCCATTCACTCCCATTACGTTGTCATGCATAAATACAATTACCATCGCACAGAGTAAAATTCTCTCTCGCTCTGTCTCTCTCTCCCTAGCATAATGACATGTTTGCGTGCTAATACATACTTCCTTAGCGCTCGCACACACATACTCGTTTGCATCCATGCACACTTGTACACGAACACACACACATACACACACGTACACACACGCGCACACTGGCTCGACGGCGCAGTGGGTTCTTGACCGTTAATGAAGCTATCTGAGTTCGAGTCCCGCCCAGGGATGAATACAATTTAGTATCGCTTCACTGCGAGCCGGCACTCCAGCTCTGATGGTCAAGTCGTTTTGTGTGTGTGTGTGTGTGTGCGTGCGTGCATGTGTGTGTGTGTGTGTAAGATCACAACATTATCCATAGATCGAACCATATATATGAGCTATGAGCTCTCATCCGGGATGATAATGAATGTCGATCATAAGTCCAACACGTGATACAAGACCGTGTTGAATCACACATACACACCGGCTATACGGATGCAGTGGTACCGCTGTCAACCACTAATTCAGATATCCGGGTTCGAGTCCCGCACTGTTAACATGCATTTCAACTCGGATGCTGCGTCGTCTGGTGGTGGGCGGGGCTAAAGAAGGTCGCACGATGACGTCACGTGTAAGGGGGTGGAGCTTAGAAGTTGACGCTCTGTGTGTTGATTGGTTGTACGTAAATGTCTCGTGTTTTGATTGGTGTAAGAGGGTCGGGTGTATGGAGGCCATACGCTGACATTACATGTGTTGATTGTTTTTACGTATGTAAGGGGATGAACTGATGGAATCTGATTGGCGCATAGATAGTTAGGGGTGGCGTTGATACCTTTGACGTCAACAGGCAGGAAATAGTTTTATGTACTTCATTAATGAAGCTTACAAGTGTGTGCGTTCACGCGTGTTGTGTAAGGATGGGAACAGGAAATAGTTTTATAGGGAGTCAGGTGTAGAGTTGGAGGCATGTGAAATTCCAGGTCTGTCAAAATGTAAGGCCAATGGATGGGCATTTGTCGAGAACTGGGATCACTTTTACGGTAAGAATCATCTATATGCAAGGGAGGGGTGCACTTGTGACCCAAAGGATTTCGGCTCCTAGCTGAATTCCTTGAGCGAGGGCTAGGCATCCTGCTTTTTTTTCGGTAGATTACGTGGGAATCGGGGTGGGGGGTGGGGAGTTATCGGAATATAGTTTAGGCAAGGAAACAGCTCCGAGAGGGACTGTGAAAAGAATCACCTAATCAGGTGTTGGGAACATAGACTAAAAAAATACTATACAAAGAGCAAAAGCGTAATAGATAAATTCTATTTGCTGCGAAGTAAAGCATGCATAGATTTGATATAATACCTATTATTGAATCCTAGATCAATATGGCTGATAAACATTTCCTTCCGGAAATCGAGATAGAAAGATATAATTTTTTTCTCACAAGAACAGGATTGGCAGGAATGGGAGAAGAGTAGCACTTTTCGTTAAAAATACAATAAATTATTTGATCAACAATTCAATTACAGAATCTGTTTGGTGGAGATTATAGGCAAGAATAAGAAACTTATTACTGGCGTCCTATATAGACCTCCTAACCTCAGCCTTGAGCAGACTGATGACCCCCTCACTCATGAAATTTGCAGGATGCCCCAGTACAAAAATGTTGTGATCATGGGAGATTTTGATTACAGAAACACTGACTGGGATCTTTTACTAGGAGATCAGGAAGCGCAAATTTTCTTAGTGTGGTGTAGGATAATTTCCTAAAACAAATGATTACTGATCCTACGATGGGAAAGAATACTCTGGACTTACTTTTACCTAATGATGAGCACCTAACAAGAAACGTAAAAGTGGAAGATAATCTAAGCTTTAGCGATCATCAAGAAATAAGAATTAACATTATTTGGGAAGAATTAAATAGTACGAATAACGTTCTAGTACAGGACTTCAGAAGAGCCAATTTTGATTAGATGAGAAAGTATTTAAGACATTTGGTCACTTACGAGACCGACCCAGGGGGCTGTGACGGGATAAAATACACGGTCAGTCCGGACGTCATTAGCGTGGTCAGGTGTCAGGTCACGTAGGTGAATATGCGTATCTTGGATCAGGTCACTTACAAACGCGAGGTCAACAGCCCGGTCAGCGATTTGGATGAAATTTACAGAAACCTAACAGCTTTAATTCTAAATGTACAAAATTAATTTGTTCCCCTAAAGTCCATACGGAAGAATAGCAATTCTCCCAAATGGATGACGAACAGACTGAAACATGAGATCGGAATGAAAAGAGGACTTTATGGAAGAATACAAAACGGGGAAACACAACTTAGATCCCAATATAACGATATGGCAAAACTGGTTAAAAAGAACACGCGCAGAGCCAAACGTAACTATGAAATTAAGTTTGTCAGCAAAGCTAGATCCAACCCTAAGGGCTTCTTTCATCTCTACAGAACAAAAAATAATGAAAGGATAGGCCCAATTAAAAACGACGAAAATGTCATGATAGAATCGAAGGAAAAATAAGTGAGGCGTTTAACAAGTGTTTTCTTTTGGTGTTTACTATGGAGAAGTTAGATGAGGTACCTGAATGCTATCCGATTTTCAGTGGGGATGAAGAAAGTAGACTATCTAATATCAGCATTCGTAAGGTAGAAGTAGTCAAATAGATTGAAAGACTTAAAGCTACACAATCCCCGGGTCCAGGCGTTTTTGTTTCCGAGAGTGCTTAAAGAGTGTAAATTTTAAATCTGCGACCGGTTAACAGAAACATTTAATAAGTCGGTAGACACTGGTTTTGTGCCTATTGCTTGGGGGCAGCTAAACATAGTTCCTGTTTTCTAAAAGGGAGATAAATCGTCTACATGCAACTAAAGGCTAATTAGTTCGACATTAGTTATAGGTAAAATGCTTGAATCAATAATAGTTAATAGACTCAGAGATCACATCGAGAGACATGATTTGATTCGTGAGTCACAGCATGATTTCTCCAAGTGTAAGTCATGTGTGACTAATCTTCTATCTTTTTTACACTAGCGTATATAAGACGTTAGATAACAATGATAGTTACGATGTTATTTACCTTGACTTTAGCAAAACGTTTGACAAGTTGCCCCACCATAGACTAATGAAATCAAAGCCCATGGCATAGGATGAAAAGTGTTAGAATGGACTAGAGCTTGGATCAGCGACAGAAAACGGGTCACCATAGTTGGTGTAAAATCCAGATAGGGGAGTATTTCTAGTAGAGTTCCCCAGGGTTCAGTTTTGGGTGCCTTATTGTTCATTATGTACATAAACGATTTGGGCAATGGGATTAATAATGACGTTAGTAAATTTGCGGACGACACTAAAATAGGACGCCTAATTAGGTCAGGACACGACGTCGAGATTCTGCAGGATGATCTTAATAAATTGTTCACATGGTCGGTGAAATGGCAAATGTACTTCAATATCTCAAAGTGCAGCGTGTTAGACGTAGGGCTACACAACCCTGGAAATAGATATAGCTTAGATAACACGTTTTTAGAGAAAACTGAGTGCGAGAGAGATTTAGGAGTTTTAGTGAGTCCTGAACTTAAATCCAGGAAACAGTGCATTAGCGCCAAAAATAAAGATAACAGAGCATTAGGTTTCATTGCTAGGACGGTTACGAACAGAAGTCCAGAGTTAATTATCAAACTCTATCTAGCGTTAGTTAGACCCATCCTTGACTATACGGTACAGTTTTGGTCTCCGTCCTATAGAATGGACATCAATTCACTAGAATCAGTACAGAGGAGAATGACCAAAATGATACATGGGCTCAGAAATTTACCTTACGAAGAGGCTTAGGCACCTTAACTTACACTCTCTGGAAAGACGCAGAGTGCGGGGTGACCTAATAGAGGTGTTCAAGTGGATCAAAGGCTTTGGCTTTAACAAGGGTGACGCAAACGAGGTCATCATAATAAGACAACAGGACAGGACTCGTAGTGATGGATTTAAATCGGACAAATTTAGATTTAAAAAATAAATAGGCAAGAACTGGTTTACTAATAGGGTGGTCAACGAATGGAATAGACTTAATAAATATGTAGTGAGCGCTGAAACTATCGGTTGTTTTAAGAAACGGTTAGACAAATTTATGGATAGGGATGTCAGGTGGTAATGGACATGGAACTGTCTAGTGTAGGCCTTATGGTCTCTTGCAGTCTTCTTCATTCTTATGTTCATTTGTTCTAGCGTGATTCATTTCCGTGACGCTCGGGTTCAGCATATATAGCACAACGATTTTCCGTCATTGATTCACTACGCTCTCTTCTTGGTACTTTTAATCATTTATCCCGTTCCTTATTTAAAAAAAAAAAAAAAAAAAAAAAAAAAAAAAAAAAAAAAAAAAAAAAAAAAAAAAAAAAAAAAAAAAAAAAAAAAAAAAAGGATAACCAACATAGTTGTTTTGAGAAACGATTAGACAACTTTATGGATGGGGATGACAGGTGTTGATGGATACGGAGCTGCCTAGTGTAGGCCTTATGGTCTCTTGCAGTCTCCTTCATTCTTATGTTCTTAAGTACAAAAAAAGTAGGTAAACACCATTGACATCAAGGCTCTGCACACAATGAACGTTAATCAGGAAAAAAATGTACACATACATAAATTTACTCCCTACCATTTCATTCATACCCTCGGAAGTCAAGTTAGTCCTAGATTGAGAATGACTGCTGGAGTCTATATTGATTAACCCATTCTGTGCCGGATGACAATTCCCTTTTTCCTCTGGCCGCCAACATACTATCTTATTAATTTCCTTGGCACCCTCTCATTAGCGAAGGGTTTGGAAAAAAAAGAAGAAGAAGAAAATGCCAACGTTCTGGCTTCGCTTCATATGATTGCACTGAGCTCAATTATGGCGGATTCGTGACGTCCCGTGTCGTGAGCCCAAATTTAATTCGTCCATTTCAGGACATCCACAACGGAGATGATTATATCAGAGGCGGTTTATGAAAAATATCAAGAAAATAATATGATCAGTAGGTACACGCCATGTATTTACTTAGCATGCAAATCGAGGTAAATTATTATTATGTGTACCAAAGGTCTTTACCCCTTAAGCGGTGGAGGCAGAGTCAAAACACACGTCCTCATCAGAAACAAATGAAAATTAATTTTCAATAATCTCTCCCATCTCAGCATCTTGGGTATGAAGTATCACCTTGTCCCCTCACCCACCCTACTCGGATCAGAATTAGTGAAGCGAGCCACAGCTCACCCACAGCAGGACTCCACAGCAAGAGCTGATCCTCTGTGGTTAAGTGCAAACACACTGTTTTTTTCTGTTTGGAGTTTATTACGTAGGTCTACACACAAGTATGGCAGGAAGTAATCTGGTTCCACTTTCCTGATACACTGTTACCAGGCGGAGAAAAGATTAGGCAAAACTATACAGACAACACATCTAGTTATATATATATATATATATATATATGTATATATAT
>NC_134783.1:60849946-60864946 GCF_046742065.1 Oratosquilla oratoria
AGAAAGCAACCACGAAAATGGCCCCAGCCTTTTCAAACCTGTCATATGAGTAGAGACTGGCTAAATTGAAATGACCGACTTTGGAACAAAGAAGAGAGAGAGGCGACCTACTGACCATCTACAGAATCATGAAAGGCACGGGTGTCCTTGGTAGAGAGGACTTACTATATTGGGACAAGAGAAATACAAGAGGACATGGAAAAGATAAAAAAGAATAGTTATAGAAGAGACCTAAAAAAGTTTTTGACACATAGTGGTAGACATCTGGAACAAACTGGGCAAAACAATAGTGTGTGCAAAAACTATACCCGAATTTAAGAGCAAACTAGACACTGCGAGATACAAAGACGGGACCCTACGAGCATAGCTTCCCTTCCCACAAGATACAACTAGGTAAATACAACTAGGTAAAAGCACACCCAAACACCCCCCACCCCCCACACACAAACACACAAAGTATATATAAATATATATATGTATATATATACATATATATATATGTCTATATATATATCTGTATATATATATATATATATTTATATATATATATATATATATATATATATATATATATATATATATATATATTCCTTCCATTTCACTCTTTCCTTCCACTAGACCCCCAAATCCCCCCTCCCACCCTCTCCCCATCTTATCTATCCTGCCCTCTAACTATATATATATATATATATATATATATATATATATATGTATATATGTATATATGTATATATATATACATATATGTATATATATATACACACACATATATACAGTAAATAAATATATATATATATATATATATATATATGTATACACACACACACACACACACACACACACACACACACACACACACACACACACACACACACACATATATATATATATATATATATATATATATATATATATATATATATATATATATACATATGTATATGTATATGTACAAATATCTAGAGTAGCATCATTAGTTCACATTGTTTATAAAACCTAAAATAGGCATGGAAACTGGAAATTGTATAGTCATCACAAAAGAAACTTCTAAATGTCACCGCGCTTACACTTCCAGTATCGCCGAGATGGCCGACTTCCTGAGTGATGACGTGACACGAAAAAGATTCTGAAGTCTGCGTGTGCGCGGGAGGGAACGACCTTGCCCGCGTAAGCGTACGTGCGCGCGTGCGTGCGTGACTCCACGATGATGAAGCTTGCATGAGGACAGGCCGAAGGAGCATAGAGCACTGCGCCTTCAGTGGCCGCTGAAGCGCGTTGTCGTCGCAGCCTCCTTCCCGGGGTTTCCCTCGTCAAACAGAACCCAGTCGACCTGATGGGCATACAATTTCCCAACACTACCGAATGATGTGAATAGCCTCGCAGTGTTGGTTTTCGAGTTCTCTTCTGTGTAACTGAGGTGAGTGGGTAGCGTAGTGGGAGAACATGTCACAGGCTCCTTCACCCCCTATGGTGCGGTGGAACTCATAATTTGGTTCGTCAGATATTTTCATTTTTAAATCGAGTTCAGGGAATGTTTCCCATGTGGAAAGAGTTTAGAATGTTTGAATTAGATTTGATGGATCTAAACGTTTTTGTTCTGTGATTAAGTGGACTTAGAACTGGAAAGATAAAACAGTGGTTCTTAACATTTTCACTATCATTGCCCCCTTAGTAGTTCACCCCTGCCCCCACGACTCTACTGTTACATAAAAAATATGATAGATTATCTGTGCAATAAGGAAAGAGAGAGAGAGAGAGAGAGAGAGAGAGAGAGAGAGAGAGAGAGAGAGAGAACATAAGAATAAAGGAGACTGCAAGAGACCGTAAGGCCTACACTAGGCACCTCCGAATCCATCACCACCTGTCGTCCCCATCCATAAAGTTGTCTAATCGTTTTTTAAAACAACTGATAGTTTCAGCGCTTACTACATGGTTGCTAAGTTTATTCCATTCATCGACCACCCTATTAGTAAACCAATTCTTGCCTATTTCCTTCTTAAATCTAAATTTGTCCAGTTTATACCCATTACTGCGAGTCCTGCCCTGTTGTTTTATTATGATGACCTTGTTTGCAACACCCTTGTTATAGCCTTTGATCCACTTGAACACTTCTATTAGATCACCCCGCACTCTGCGTCTTTCCAGAGAGTGTAAGTTTAGGTGCCTAAGGCTCTCTTCGTAAGACAAATTTCCGAGTCCATGTATCATTTTGGTCACTCTTCTCTGTACTGATACTAGTGAATTTATGTCCATTCTGTAGGACGGAGACCAAAACTGTACCGCATAGTCAAGGATGGGTCTAACTATCGCTAGGGAGAGAGAGAGAATGTTTCCGCCATTTTATTGTTTCAATTACGTTAATTTTCAGAGAAAATCCTACTCCCTTACCTTGGGCTCGCCCTCCCCACAGCCAAGTAATATAATTACTCACGCCCCACCAGAGAAAGGGGAAGGGCGCTCCGTCCAATTTCAAAACCTCAATTTTGATCCTCCTGCATGCAGCCAACATGAGAACTCCGGTTTGATGGGAACCGTTGTAGACACCCTAACACGTCCCGTGATACGTCAGAACGATGGAAATATATCTTTCATTCACGGAGTGTGTGATATAGTTCTTTAAACAATGATCCTCTTGTGATTTTTTTTTTTTTTACAAGAAAATTGTATTAATACAACAAAACCAAAAAGTATATTTTCATTGATTTGATGTATCAGGGGCCAAGTCCGGGTGTCCACAAGGGAACATTTGAAAGTTCATCTTGCCGTCACGTTAGGTCCTCACATGGGGGTAGGGGTGGAATTGCGTATACCCTGAGGCGGTACTAAATTTAGGGGAGCGGCAATTTAGTCTTGACATGCCGCCCACAAGGCTGACAAAATAATTACAATAAACAAAGGTCAAAGGATCCCTGAATATTTTACCGTAACATACGAATTTTGTTTTAGAATCAACAGAAAATGAAATATTTTTCTTTTATCTTGTATGCAATAGGGTCATTAAAAACCTGTTAGGCGTGTATAGGCTAAAGAAAAACTGCTGTCTATGAATCCCGGTTGCCAGACGTATATCCGCTATTCTGCCATTTTTTCAAATATTCTCCCTGAATATTGGATATTTCCGAACTTCAGATATTTCCAATAGAGAGCATTATTTAACAAAACGTAAAAAGCTGAGAATAGTTTACAGTGACTTCATGAACGTAGTTTTGTCCAGGCACTACAAACTCATTGTAGACACCCGAACGTGATATACATGTATCAAAAATATGCATTATTACAGCATTGCTACAATTTTGATGGCAGGAAACACTTTTATTATATAAAAACAGTTGTATATAGAAGTATATCAATCACTTAATAATGTATGATAAATTTGCATTATTTGTTTTGAGTGTCAGCTAAGTACAAAACCCGTTTGGTTGGCGGACATTCTGCATGCCATGAGAAAGTCCACCGTACCAATTATTATGAGATCGCCGACAGGTCAGCAAATTCCCAATAAATGTGCAACCCAGTCGCGAAAAGATAAATTGCACGAAGGAGATTGATTTTCACGATCGTTGGCCAAATCCGAGTAAGTTTAGCAAATTTATGTTTTATTCATATAAGCCTTTGGTATATAGATAGGTTAGGTTAGACTTTATAAAAACTACAAGGAATTATTAAGAATTATTTTTATACAAATGCTGTGAATATTCTTATTTGATTACCTTTCTTTTGATACCATTCATTCCAGAGTAGTCTTATGTTTTTCTAAGAGACCTATGATTGGTCGATTGTACGGTGTACCTCTATTTTCCTCCGGTCACTGGTAACTATTAACACTACAATGTAGACATATTAGTATGATCCCGATATTAGCAGAGCCTCGTCTACCTGATGCTCATTTCCACATACAGTCCTTCCACATGTGACGTATATCAGGGAAAGAAGAAAAAACTATTTACAGTCAAGTATCATGATGCTCCTGCTAATTCAAGGATTTCTCAGTCTTGAAGGAGTCATTCCCTAGGAAATTTGCGGTTTTTGGGGAGGAATTAGAACAACAAAATTTCAGACGTAAACTAATAGAATTTTGATCTTTCTACAATCCTCTTAGTGTACAGGACATCACACTCTGTCACAGATTAAAACAACCAATAAAGTTAGAAATTTTGTTTAAAAAATTCTTTTAATCGGGGGAACGACATTATGATACGGTGTGAAAAAGATGAAGAGCAACGTATAATTCGAGTCGAGAAAAAAAGTACGATCAGTTGGCGTGAGACATGCATTTATATCATGTATTACTCGAGAACCACAATTACCTGTTGCTGTCGGATCCGTCGTAGCGCATTTTTTTCTCTTATTGAGCAACAAGTTCAGAATATGTATTATTAAAAATGAAAATTATGATGCATGCAGATATAATCTAGTGGACTCAATGCAAGCCATGGGCTGTCTGACGTACGCACTGGATCGACGCAAGACGGAATAACACTCATTTTCTCAGTGCTGCAGATATGTAAACAACCAGTCAAGGCAGCCATCCTGAGTCCATTGCTGAACAAAGGCCGCTTTCATAGCATCCCATGACTCTCACGACTGCGCCAACTTTTGCCACGTTATTCCTGCAAATTTCCCTATCTCATCTCTCCAGCTTCTGTCCAGTCTTCCTCTTCCGTGCTTCCCATCTCGTGGCGTCCACTCCTCAACACACTTGCTCCATCGCTTATCAGGCGTTTGCGCTATCTTACTTTTCCAATTCTATTTCCTCTCTTTTACCGCATCCACAATATATTTCGCTGAAGTCTGCTCTTTTACCCATCTTGCTATATTTAGGTCTCTCAGCGTTATTCCCATAATTGTCTCCATTCTCCTCTGTGCAGTCTTTATATATAAACAGTCCAAATAAAATAAAATAAGTATACATGTTTCAGGCAATGGCATTTGATAATTTTGGTAATAACGAAATACTCCAGACCTAAATTGGACTGGGGTGCACTAGCACCGATGCAAAAGGGAAATGATAGAACAAGAAGCCGTTCAAAGACCTCTTATGATATGGACTTTGAATTTACAAGGCTAATCATGAGAAGAAAGATTGGAGATTCAAGGGTTTAGGGGCGATCAAAGTAAAAAGGGAGAAGAGACAAGACAATTACAATGACTGCAACGAAAAATCCATTCAATAACTTGTGAGACAAGCTGGAAAATTAATAAAGCCAAGCAGAATATAAATGCAAATTGTAAAAAAAATGGGTAAAAATATGTAAAAAAAAAAAAAAAAAAAAAAAAAAAAAAAAAAAAAAAAAAAATATATATATATTTTTTTATATATATATTTATATATATATATATATATATATATATATATATATATATATAAAACAAGACGAGCAGACATGACCGAAGAAAACTATATATACCTGGACAACAAATACATAATGCTGGGTGGGACAGAAAACAGAAATCGATAAGATTCTATAGATATTCTTGAGGCAAGAATTTTATGTACAGTAAAGCACGGACCACACAAACTGCGTCTTGAGAATTTTCACGCTCCTTTCTCTGCGTTTTACAAACTTTTACTTTATTCATCATCAGTAGACAAGAATACAGAGATTATGTTGCATCAGCTCGTGACATACATAACTTATGACCACTGATCATGTAATGTTTTGTCGTTCTTTCTTACTATCTTTTGTTAATACATCATTCTGTTTTCAAGTTAAGATTTATTTTTTATATATTGTACTACGTCCTGATATTGGTGCTTCTAGCTTGGGTGATACTATCCCGCAAGAAAGGTGGTTATAGAGGTAGCGGAAAAGAAATTTCGAGAGGAAAGGAGGAATAGTACATTTTACGAAATTTTATCGTTTTATGTATATTGTCCTCCAATAATGAAAGAATACTACATAACTGGTCCGTAGCAGTACTAGTAAAATCCCCGACATATTAATTTAAACAAAAACAAATAATCGATCCCTCTGCCGACATATTACTTTAAACAAAAAACAAATAATCGACCCTTCTGCATCCTACCTTCATCAGATTATGCCGTTTGATTAACCAGGATAAAATCGTTACGGGTCGACACTCGACAGGGCACTGAGACGCTGAGAGAATTCTAGAAACGTTCTCAGGTAAATACCATAAACTTTGATCTTGAACCGCTGGTTATTTGGTATATTTTCTATATAGTATTTGCCTTTCAGCGAAATACATTTTGTTGTGCAACAGAATGAAATAAAACAAGATAAAATAAACTGGATGAAATAAAACGAATACTCAGCGGCAAACGCTACATCTACAAAATAAAAATTATTGAGTAGTTCTTCACGGACGGTGCAGTTGAAACATAACTGACACGCAGTGACAAACTCAGAGCGATCGTTTTACATGCATTTCTTAATATTTTTCACCTGCATAACAGAGCAGATATTCTAATTTTCGTAGTCCAAAACAAGTGCTGGTTCGAAACCAGTATTTGGAATACAGATGAGTGGATAACTGTATTGTGTTGAAGATGGTTTCGTCCTTTCTCATGTTACAGTTGTGTGGGCGAGCTGAGACTTGAAGTACAACCCCTCCACCTAGGCAAAATCAATGATCTGGAAAGGGACTCAAGACTGCACGAAGAACGTGTGTGCGTGCGTGAGTGTGTGTATTTACCTAAGGGTGATGCACACAAGGTCGTCACATAAACAAAACCGGGCAGGTCTCGCAGTAATGGATTTAAAATGGACTAATTTAGATTTAAGAAGGAAATAGGCAAGAGTTAGTTTACTCATGGAACGGTTAACGAATGGAATAGACTTAGTAACCATTTAGTAAGCTCTGAAGCTAATGGTTGTGTTAAGAAAATGTTAGATAACTTTATGGATGGGAATGATAGGAGGTAATGAACATGGGCATGCTTAGTGTATACCCTATGGTTTTTTGCGGTCTTCTTCATTCTTATGTTCTACTCGTAATTGTATACAAGAAAGGAGCAACATTCGTGTCCCGTCCCCTTACACTCCAATTATAATACCTAGCTTCAAATTCATGTAGATAATGTGAGGGCAAGCCTTGTATGAGGCGACTCCTGAGAAAAAAATATTGCCCGTGTGACATCAGGTGCTCTGAGGAAAATGAAGATGCTCCACAACATCGCCATTTTGACTTGGCTCGTTATGGTTACCAGATACATTTTTTTTCCCCGAGGGTTCGATGTAATTTTTTTTCGGGTTACCAATATAGTGTCCTATGATCGTGAATATGTTACAATTGATATTCTATACATTTGAAGGGAATTGGCAAAATCAAGAGTGACGAAATTTTCACACTGAATGAGAATCAGACAAGAAATAAGGGTCTCAATCTGCAAGGAAGTAGATTTAATTTGGAAGTGGGTAGAAACACCTTCGCCAATCGTGTAGTAAATTAATGGAATAATCTTCTAGCAGAGGCGGTGCAATGTAGTACAGTTCGAAGTTTTAAGATTCATTTAGATAATCACCTAAGAAATTTGCTGTAATTACTGCCATTTTTATCTAATTTAGTTTTATTTATCTATTATGATTTTGGTAATTATTATGTTTGCTTTTTGTTATTTATTTATTTATAATAGATTGGTATTATATTTGTTTGTTTATAACTTATTATGTATTTACTTATTCTTTTATTTACTTGTTTATTTAATTTTTTATCTGTTTCTTTTTTCCGCATCCCATGTAATTATGGACCAAAAGGTCTACTGTCGGCATGCTCTTCCTTTGTAATATATATATATATATATATATATATATATATATATATATATATATGTGTGTGTGTGTGTGTGTGTGTGTGTGTGTGCGCGCGTGCGGGCGTATGTGTATAATATAATTCTATGTCTATTTTCCTTATTAGATTGTTATACTCATTTCTTTGTTGTTAATCTTTTTCTATTGCTGTGTTTTTACTTCCCTTTTAAAAGTTTTTACGCAGTCTTTTCTTACTATGTCCTCTCTTACTAGTGGATGAGTTTAGTTGTAATATCACTGGTGAAAAATGTAGGAACACATTTGTAAATCTCAACTGACACCACAGTCGGATGAAAGAAGGAGCTATATATTTCGACTGCTAACTGAAATCCTCTGAAGAGGGTTGCAGTTAGCAATCGAAATATAACGATTTGCTTATTCAACTTTCTTTCATCCGACTGTGGTGTCAGTTGTTAATTGTAATATGTTTATTTTTTTCTGTAGTGCAACGTGTCGATATAAGTCTATTTTCTTTACAATTTCACAGATCACTCGACTGGCTCATGATGGCACTATGTCCTGGGTACATGGGTATGTTGAATTCTGAATTTGTTTTTAACATTCATTCTGAAGTGTAGCATGCTTTACATTGTATCAGGAACTAGCAACCATTTGAACACACGATGCCACTTTTTATGACTAACAGAACTCTGCGTGCTTTGCCTTTGATTTGATCTCCCGTAACATATCGTTTACTTGAAGTGGCGATATTATTTTTGGATACTGTAGTAAATTCTTAAAATCACCTTGCATGCCAAGGTCACTCCTGTGGCGGGGCTAGACTACGGAGACAAGCGAGACTTGCGAGTCCTGTGTCCTTTATTGGGAGGACTAGAACTACTTTGAATGCTGTCCGAAGCCTGTATGATACCGGAAGTAGGTGAGCCACCCGCGGTGAACAGCGGCGATCCTCAAGGGAGGACGCGGGGATGGTGAGGTTAGGTTGCACTCTCTGCGTGTCGTGCAGTGGGAGAGGTTAGAATTTGTTCAACCCTGTACAGGGTGGCTGTAAATAATACACACACAGTAAATTATAAAGTAAATTTATAACAACACAGACAGACATATGTACGCTTTAGAGACCGTAACAATACTGAGCCACGCCAACCTTGAGTTGGCGCGAAAAACATGCATGAATCGCATTTGCGATTACAAAAAAATGCTCACAGAAATATACAATAATGAATGTATATTAATAAATAAACAATACTGTAAATTATAATACACAAGAAGTATGTCACCATTACAACCCTATCATGTATCAAGTCTAGCACGCGTCTCAAGGTTGCCGTCCCCCCGGCCTACATCATTTCTAGCCGCGAGTGTTTTTATCCCTGAAGAGGAATGGAAAGCATATTTGGGATATTAAAGTGACGGTGTCGCCGAGATCCCTGTGGTTTCCTTTTTTTTTCCTAAGGTTAGGTTAGGTTAAGTTTGGTGTGTTAAGTACTGACATTGGGAAGGGTTTCCAAGATACAACTTTTCTGACGGCGATATTATATTTTACGTGCAACGGCAAAATCGTCGTCGTTGTAGTCTACCATCAGTTCTAGGCGTATTGACTCGATCACTTAATAACTGAATAAAAATGTTAGGTTACCAACTAGTATTGTTATCCTTATAATTTTCTTTCGTATTTTAAACCATAAGTACTATAAAATCAAAATATTGTTATTTTTCATAGAATCAATGTTCCTCACGGAAATTGTAAGGTATTGAGGACGATCGGGGTCAGGCGAGAAAAGTGATAGTGATGGAGAATAGAATTGAAAATAAGAGAGAGAAGAGAATAGTAATAAAAACGATGTGAAGAGGCGAGTGAAGAGCTTTTAATGACAAAGAATGCTAAAGAGAGGGAAGGGGATGAGGGAGTGGGAGAGGAGATGGTGAGGAAAGTAAGAGATGAGAAATGTGGGGAAAAGAGAAATAAAGGAAAGAAATAGGGAGGATAGGAAGAAAGACTAGTGTGCATGTGCATAGATTCCGATCCTCTTGTGGGCGTCCGTGGAATTGGGGAAAAAAAAAAAAAAAAAAAAAAAAAAAAAATTCTGTCCTTGCACAGATTCCGATCCTCTTGTGGGCGTCCGTGGAATTGAAAAAAAAACCCGATTTCTGTCCTTAATCCCCACACCGCCGGCTTCTGGGGAGGTGGGAGTTCACATAAAGATGAAGAAAATAGTTCCACGGTATGTAGAATAAAGTGAACATTTTCACTTTGTACGGAAGGGACCTATCTACAGGGGATGACAAATAGATGAATGAAATAGCCTGGCAGCGGCCCAGAGTAAAATGAAAAGGCGTATACGGTAGGCAAAGGGTTTCTTGGCGGAGGAGTTCGTCTGAATTGGTCACAGCCGCCAATCGTCCCTGCAGTCCACTACCTGGTAATCGATTTCCTGTCTGTTTCAGTGGCTTCCAATGGAGAAAGCCTGCACGCACCTTTCCCATTTGTTCTATTTCCATCTGGCTATTTCATTCACCCCCGTGGCAACCCCTCGATGACCAAGATCTCGCTTAACCCTTTCTGTAGATGGCGGCGCTTTTCGTCCTATTAAATTATGGCTGCCGCCAGTCTGTTTTATTTATCTACGTGTCATCCTCCTTATTAAAAAAAGGATAATTGGTTCATCTTCTTTGCCGTGCGGCACTTTTCGGTTTGTTTTGTCTGCCACTTGGTTATTTCATTCAGCTCACTGTCACTTCCTCAGCAACTCATTAAACTACCTCTGCTAAATGATTGACCATTCCCTCTACTGTTCATTTACCCTGTTTTTTTCCACGACCTGACCTAAGTCATCTAGAATTTCTGTATAACCCTTGCTGACCTCAGATTTCTTTAAGCCTTCTATTCCACTCCTTAGCCGTTCCTTGTATTTGCACTCAAGAACAATGTTTCACGTAAAGCTGGCATCAAAACCAGGACTTCAGTTCTTAAGTATTGAATTAACCACGAAGGTATTTAAGATCACTTTTGAATCTAATGGGGGTCTCAGTTTATATCCTGCAAATAATGATAAAGTTCGATTTTTTCTTCTTTACTATTATTTTCTATGAAAAAATGAGCACCAGCATATTTCTACGAACCACTTGTGGCTTGCTCAGTTTGGCTGACTTTGCCTCATACCTTTTCCAGCTTCTGTGACCAATGACATTTATCCACGTTCTAATCAAGTGGATTTCGTAATTATGATCACATGGTACACTTTTGATCAACCATGTATAGCCATGCATATTGAGCACCCAGAGCAATGCTGTATCCCTCCTTGGTGGCAACATAGCACCAAGCAGAAGCCCAGGGCTCATCTGAATCTACGTAGAACTTCTTCTACCATAGTCGATTACGACAACTTCGCTAAGCAAGTCTTTTGGACCACAACTGCGGCCCGTCTTCAAGCAAAGTGCAAAACCTTCGTGTATTTCCCGAATAGTTTCGGTCATTCTGCAGATTGCTGCTTGACTACGAGCGACTCGACACTGTTATATTCTTAATTTACTAAACATCATCCACTGTCTTACTTGTTCCCGACTACCAGAAGCTTCACCTACTAGGAGAACTACCAGAAGCTTCCCTTACTAGAAGTTATCGCCCATATTCTTCACCACAAACTACCTATTTGTCCCCCAAGACCGTTGGTGCAACCCCAACAAAAGGTATCAAGACTCGTCTACACCATAATCAAGACTTCGTTTCGCCCACCTGGTCTTACGTGTTGCAAAAAAAAAAAAAAAAAAAAAAAAAAAAAAAAAAACAAAGAAAACACGCTCAACAAACAAGTGGTAATATAGTCAAATTATTCAGTGTCATATGTAATATGCTGTTATAATTTTATGTTCATTTATGCTGTATGTGTTACTTTTGTTAATGAAATGATATTTAATCTTAACGAAGATTTTATTTATCCTGCCTGAACTCTCATTCGTCCGAACTGCGCACGGCTTTTTTTTTTTTTTTTTTTTTTTTTCGTGTCGCGACTAGCCTGACATTTTAAAACAGTTGTTTTGCCCAAGGCGGCCCCTGACAAAGCAATTGCTTTATTGTGCATCACAAGCAATGCAATTAAACTTGATTCTAACTCCGGACAACAAGTAGGCTCTAGTTTTTTTATTTTATTTATTATAGGTTTATTCAACAATATTAAATACAATTAGACATACATATATACATTTTTTTTTTACAAAATTGGTAGTTGAAAAGGGAGAGCGAGAAGCAAAGCTTATGGGGAGTTGCTCTCCCTTAAGGAAAAAATGATTTTCATTTATTTATTTTTGTTACATGGTAGTATGGTACATACACATCTACACACATATATACACGATTGTAGGACAACTCGTCCACGGACACCCCGCCCACGGACAACCCGTCCACAAAACCGCAAAGCAGGACAACCCGTCCACAGACACCACCATGGGTGGTCAACTCGTCCACGGACAAGATTTCAAAAAACTTTTAGACAATTATTTTATTACCTTTTTTTTAATGATATTTCATGTTATTTCATTAAAATTTGCTTTAGATGATACATTCTGGTAAGTAATAGATGTGTTTATAAATGTTATGGACATGCTTATTTTAACACCCTAGAATAGCTCCAACTATGATAAAAAAGAAATAATCACACCTGTATTCTGTATATATAAATATGTAAATAAAGTTTAATTGTTCTGCAAATTATGTTTATTATTCTTAAAAAAAAAAGTCATTGGACGAGATGTCCATATTCCTGTGGACGAGCCGTCCCACCTCCCAGTCCCGCGGACGAGCCGTCCGCGAACGAGCCGTCCGCGAACGAGCTGTCCGTCCACGATATACACACATACATGCATACACATATATACACACACACAATGGCATGCGTCACGACGTCCGCTAACTCCGACCTCACGTAGAAATCGGGGCCACGAGCGAGCATCGCAACTTGTGGGGGTCAGGTGAGAGGTGAGAGGTCAGGTCGATTGTTGACGGGACGATAATTGCTTAATGCGCAGATCTGGGTCACCGTGACCTGCTGGAATAGAAAAAAAAAGAGCGGCAGACTTGGGCAGTTTCTCCATGAATACAACCATGAAATGGACCTGAAGTGTTCAATATACTAATACTTATAGATTAAAGACTTTTTTAAGTATCGTTTGAATGATGATAAACATTTTGTCTTAGGTAAATCCTTTTCCAGTTTATTCCATGTGTTAACACCTATAATAGATAAGCATTGGCTTTTTTTGGTTGTTCTGTATTGAGTTTTAAAGAAGTCGTTTGTTTGCCTAGTCGCATAGCGAGTTTCGTAAGTTGAGTAAAATTTCAATATGTTTTGATTCATGTGTTTATTGTAGATTTGGTGCATAACAATGGCAGTTTTGTACTTTATTAAGTCATTGAATTTGAGTAGATTTAGTTTTTTAAATAAATTATTTGTATGTTCCAAACGACCTACATTGCAGATTATACGCAGTGCCCTTTTTTGAGAGGTAATTATGCGTTGAAGATTAGTTTGATAAGTATTACCCCAAATTTCTGAACAATAGTTTAAGTATGGTAGTAGTAGACTACAATAAATGGTACGTAGGGTATTTTCATTGAGAATATTTCTCATTTTATGCATAATTCCTAAAGTTTTGGATATCTTATTTATCACGTGATTTATATGATGTTTCCAATTAAGTTGATCGTCTAAATACACGCCTAGAAATTTACTGACGGACGCTTTTTCAATAATTTCGTTGTTTATTTTGATCGGCTTAGTACTTTCATTATTTTTGTAGAAAAGCAGGTAGTTAGTTTTTGATACGTTTAAGGATAGCTTATTGGCTGAAAACCAGTTGGATAGTTGACATAATCCTTCATTAATTGTCTTGATCAGTTTGTCGGAATTTGTATCGGAGCATAGAATGGTGGTATCGTCGGCGAACAGTATAAATTTCATAAGGTTGGATACATTTGTAATGTCATTAATGTATAGTAAGAATAGTTTGGGTCCTAGAACTGAACCTTGAGGTACTCCGCATGTAACTGGTAGAATGTGTGATCTTTCTTCCTCAATGGCCACATATTGTTTCCTGTTTTTTAGATAACTTTTTAACCAGTCATTAACTTTACCTCTTAGCCCATAGTATTCGGCCTTTCGAATTAGGATTTCATGATTTACTGTGTCAAATGCCTTTTTAAGATCAATAAATATGCCGGCTGTCTTTTTCTTTTGTTCTATATTGTTAGTTATCTCTTCAATTAATTCCATTACTGCTGTAGACGTTGAAAGATTTCGTTGAAATCCATATTGACTATGGTAAATGACGTCATTTTTTTTTAGAAATGAGTCAAGGCGAATTGTGAATAACTTTTCAAGAATTTTGGAAAACTGTGGTAATAGTGAAATTGGTCTATAGTTATTATAACTTGATTTGTCGGCTGATTTGAATATCGGTATTACTTTTGCTATTTTCATTGCATCTGGAAATATCCCTTGTTCAAATGATTTATTGCATATTGTCAGAAAATGATCTTTGATGATAGGCATAATTTGTTTTATGAGGTTCATATTGATTCCTGTGCAATCGAGTGATTTCTTGTTCTGCATTGATTTTACTGTGTTCATAAGTTCGTTTTCCGTGACGGGTTTTAAAAACATAGTGTTATTTATTCGGTGTTTCAAAAATGTCTCGTAAGTTTATCAAAAATGTCTCCCAAATCTGTTTCTTCCTGAAATGAACAAATTTATGAATTTGGTGATTCTTAATGGGTCTTTGACAGACTTGAAAACATCCTATTTGTGTACCTTTTCTTAAGACTATGTCTTTATTCATGGTACTAATCACTAATATTTCTACTTTATTCTTGTTGTGTCTTATAAATCCCCGATTCCAATTTCAAACCTAATTGATTTTGGGCTGGTTAAAAATTTGGGTTCTACAGTGACTCCTTTCAACTGCACTTCTACTCTGTTAATTGCTCTGGAGTGCAATAATGTCGACTTTATTACACCACCTTCCATAACTAGTAAAAATTCATTTGTAGTTGATGAATTCTGATTAATTTCTGGGATTTCTTGAACATCTGTGTTGTGTTCACTATGTGTGGATTTTTCTTCTTTTTGTGCTATCTCTTCTTAAATAGACCGCTCTGCCCCTCTACCATCCAACCTAGCATTGTTATCTTCCCCACCTATCTCAATAGGTTCTCTTATCACAGATACTGGCTCTAAGTCTGGTTAATTTAAAAATGGGATTAACCTCTTCA
>NC_134783.1:60872446-60914946 GCF_046742065.1 Oratosquilla oratoria
TAAAACCATGTTGGCAACCGACACTCATTCTCCTCGTCGCTCCCTGAGTGGTAAGACCAAGAATACTAAGAGCTGAAGTAAGAAAATAATTATCTTTCTAGTTACACAGGGTACATTAGAATGCAACCACGTCCCCGCGTAAAATGCAAGCTATTGGTCTGAATATATTTCTATTTCAAGACGATATAGGAACAGGTATAATTGATACATATGAAAATAGTAGTTTTCTGCATTTATATATATATATATATATATATATATGTACATATATATCTATGTATATATATATATGTATATATGTATATATATATATATATATATATATATATATATACATTATTATTATTATTATTATTATTATTATTATTATTATTATTATTATTATTATTATTATTATTATTATTATTATCATTATTATTATTATTATTATTATTATTATATTATCATTATCATTATTATTATCATTATTATTATCATTATTATTATCATTATTAATTATTATTATTATCATCATTATTGTTATTATTACTATCATTATCATTACTATTGTCATTACTATTATCATCATTACTATTATTATCATTACTATTATCGTTATTATTGTTGTTATTATTATTTTTAGTTATTATTATTATTGTTATTATTATCATTATTATTATTATTATTATTATCATTATCATCATTATTATTATTATAATTATTATTATTATTATTACTATTATTACTATTATTATTATTATTATTATTATTAAGAACATTAAAAAACATGGAGTTTCTCTTTCCGGCCTGCTCATGTGCAATATTTTTTATCATTGACAGTTACTTGCTAGATGGTGTCGATCTTCGCATAAAACTAAATTTGGCACAGATTGATTTTATAGTAAAGTGTCCTGACAACAAAAAGAAGTTTGAATTGAATATTGAAAGATGTAAATTAATAGTACCAAAAATCTACCCGTGCAAAGAAGTAATATCTGCTTTGAACGCATCATTAAGGAATGGGTCAATTATTGATTATATCTATCTAAAAACTCAAAACAAATTTTACATTTTCTCCATAGGACAAAATAGTATCATGACGGATATGTTTTTCAGTGTTATCCCTAACAAACTGTATCTAGTAATTGTTAATATAAAAGCTTTGGTTGTGTGAATAAAAACGGGGTTTATTTCCATCAGGCTTTGTGGTGTCCCTAATTTTCCCCACATGAGTGTCTAGGCGATATTTTGGTCTATAGTATCGCCGTGGCAGTATGTGGTGGACAAGGAATCTACATGTTGCGTGGAAATAGCTGGCCCTCGGCCTCATATTACTGTTGTGTAGGTTAAGTCCTTATTGTCCCTGTACTACAGGCATTTGGATCCATACGAAATCACAATCTCGGCCCTGCCGAGCCATGTTTCTGTGAGGTTGTCTCCTTCACTACCTATGCGTACGTCAGCAGTGTATGTAAACAGTCTGGTCTTTTAACCAGGGCTGAGTCCTGCTCTGTACTTGTAATCCAGCTGTGCGCGTCCCAAGGCCCACGTGGTCAACCTTTGCGGTCAGGGTTTCTCGGAGCCTGACCGCTCGATCCAGCCTAGGCCGACACTCGCACTAACCAGAATAAAGCAATCAAACCAAGCTGAGTTTCATTCTCTCTCCCACTCCCTGGGCACCATAGTCCAAGTAATATGTAGTAATTATTCCCTATATAGTACATGTAGTAATTATTCCCTATATAATATATGTAGTAATGATTCTCTATATAGTATGTGTAGTAGTTATTTCCTATATATTATATGTAGTAATTATTCCCTATATAGCAATTGTTTTATGAAGTCTCTGTAGTCGTTATGTAATTGTTCTACGTAGTAATTAAATACAAGACCTTCTAAAGACCAATTTGAAGAACTGCGACATCGACTGGAACAACTGGGAACAGCTGGCCAAAGACTGGGACAGTTGGAGACACCTGACCTATCAAGGAGCCCACATCTTCGAAACCGACAGAACCAACAATACAAACCAAAAGCGCCAAAACCGAAAGGAGAGGCAAAGAAATCCAGATCGCCAGAGACTTCCACTATTGTCTGCACCATCTGGAACAGACAACGCGCATCAAGGCTGGGTCTCCTGAATCACCAGAGGACCCACAGAAGTTGAATAGAAGTTAAATGGAAAACCTAAACGAAATTAAACGGAGATAATCATCCTCGCTTCGAGGGATAGCCACGACGACGAATTACGTGCGTAGTTATACCTACGCAGTCCCGAGCACTGTTATGTTATATAACCTTATACCTTATGTAACCACTACCCTCTACTTCATACGCACTCTGCCTATGCGCTGGTGCCATATCTGTATTCCATAAGCTATTTCATAAACATTTATTTATTCTGTATAATGTCACTTCCAAACATTTTTGCATGCAGGTTCCTCATTCATATATGTGTTTCCCTTTTGTCATGTGTGTATATATATATATATATATATATATATATATATATACAGTATGAATGGTAAGAATGGAAAGACACGATTGAGAACAAGAGATTTTATTCCTGACCGGTTTCGCCTTTGAGGCTTCTTCAGAGGTAATGTAATATTTACAGAGAATGAATGCATAGGTATTTGTAGGGCAGTTGCTGTGGTGTATGAGGGACGCGGGGTAGGATTCCGTGTGTTGCTAGGCTTGGTGGTCACGTGGGGTCAGGTGCGAGGCGGGTGGATGTATTTGTTTGTTTGTTACGTGTGAGCAATTGTCTCATGGCGTATTTGGCGGCATGTTTTGCAATCTTGATATCTCCTGTTCTGTTGTTGATGCAATCGTTGGTGATTATGTATATTGCTTCTAGTGTCTTTCTTTGTGGTTTGTTTAGATTTTCATGTAAAATGTTAGCTTGGTTCCATTGAGGTAAATGTTGTTTATCATCTATGTGGTTTACCCAGGCGTTTGTGGTGCGGTGGTGACGGATATCAGCTTTGTGTTCATGTATGCGTTTCTTTAATCCCCTGTATGTTTCACCGTAATAGGCAAGGTTGCATGCCGAGCAGGGGATTTTGTATAGGATACTGTCTGGTTGAGTGGGATTTTGTCTGTTATTTGTGAAGTCGCGTATTTGTCGTCCTTTGTCTGATATTACTGTGACGCCTGTGGGTTTTAATTTCTTGGTTAGGAGGTGAGTTAGGTCCGATGATGGTGCTATGAGGAGGATATTTTCATTTTTGGTTCGTGGTTCTGAAATGATTCTTTGTTTGGTTTCCTTAGCTTTGTGTAGGGCTCGGGCGATGATTCCTGTTGGGAAGTGGATTGTTTTGAATGTAGTGGTGATGTGGTCTATTTCGTCAGGAATAAAATCTCTTGTTCTCAATCGTGTCTTTCCATTCTTCCCATTCATACACCTGTCATGATGTCACAATATATATATATATGTTTATATATATATGTATATATATATGTATATATATATATATATGTATATATATACGTATATATATATATGTATATATATATATATATATATATCTATAGATATGTGTGTGTGTGTGTGTGTGTGTGTGTGTGTGTGTATGTGTGTGTGTATGCAAAGTAACCACAGAAAAAGAGGAACCTGTAGACAGTAAGTACTTTCGCATATTACATCTTCAGACTAAATGAAAGATGTAATATACAAAAGTACTTACTGTCTACAAGTTTCTTTCCTGTGGTTATTTTGAATTTTCGTATCACGGTAATGTGACTGCTTGCACACACACACACACACACACACACACACACACACACACACACACACACACACACACACACACACACACACACACACACACACACACACACACACACACACACACACACACACACACACACACACGCACGCACACACACACACACACACACACACACACACACACACACACACACACACACACACACACACACACACACACACACACACACACACACACACACACACAAGCACACATGTATATATATACATATATACATACATATAATATATATATATATAATATATATATATACATATATATATATATATATATATATATATATATATATATATATATATATATATATATATATATATATATATATAATATATATATATATATATATATATACCCATCTAGATTGTTCTACCTAGAAATTCCACCTGCCAACAAGGGTGCCAGAATGTGTACCAGACTCGATGCCTATGCCTATGCATGAGACAGTCGGTGTTAACCTCTTGTTGTGGCCGGTAATGGCTATTTTGGTAAAATAAACATTTTGAATATCTTGCCAGTACTATTTGTCCACTTATCCACGCAGAGTTCTCGCTACCACACCTATGTTGCTAAGCCTGTCGTGGCCCTCGAGACTGCTAATTAGTTCCAACAAGGTGTCTATTGTTCTCCAAAGGTTACAGATCTGTGGACTATGGATTAGCTAGGATAGACCACCCGTTCGCGCGGGATCGGTAGTTGTAGGAGGGGACGATATGTCTGTATGAAAATGAAAAGATAGTTGTGTATAAAAGAGGACTTCTGCCACCTGGCGATTTTAGGGATTTTTGGTTCGTGGTGTCGTGGCTTTGGAGGTGTGGGCAGGAGACTTGGTCTTTGAGGCTGGGATTAATACGTGTAACCGTGAGGTTACTTTGGGATATTTACTCTTCTTAACTTCATCCAACAAAGTTAGAAAATGAGTACGAGGCTTAGTAGTAGGGAAAGGCAGGGAAATTGGAAATAATTTTAGTGATAGGTAAACTGAAATGAGAAGATGTAGTAGGAGAGAAAGTTAAAAATGAAAATAATTTCAGTAGAAGGAAAAGTTTATGTTGATGTTTGTGCAGGTAGTCGTGTTTTTTGTTTGCGATGTGCTTGTGTGTGTATTCTACCCATAGAGGGTTGTTGCCTCTAAGCGTGTGTTCCTACAGTCTGACAATTAATGGGCAAGATACATTTATTATTATTATTATTATTATTATTATTATTATTATTATTATTATTATTATTATTATTATTATTATTATTATTATTATTATTATTATTATTATTATTATTATTATTATTATTATTATTATTATTATCATTATTATTATTATTATTATTATTACCATTATTGGTATTACTCCAGAAGTGCACAACTACGCGATATAGCATTAGAAAATTAAATATTAATTTTGTAAATTATAATACATGAACGTAATATGCGATTTTCTTGGAGGAATTAAAGATAAAAAAAAAAAAAAAAACTTGCTACAAGCAAATATACTAACGAACGAAGTCGCTAGCATAGCATCGGGACGCCATTTTGTCGTTTGTCAAGTGTTTGTCGTCTGCCCGGTCCAGTTGAAATGTCAGCTACATGATGGACATCATTTTGTGCACCGGTTCTTCTCCCACTCCAGGTGATGTTAACAAGCGGTGTTATACTTATTACGCTATCAATCACTCGAAAAAGTTCTTCGAACCAGGGGACCAGAAGGTACACAAACTGTAGAGCGCCTTTGGCGTGACGTAAAAGAGTGGGTATTGAGGCCTGGTGTTCATCCTCGGTACTTCCGCCACTACCTCGCGAGGTATATATTCTTGAGGGAATGCTATGGAGCTGAAATCCATGCATTCCTTCAAAGCTGTGAGAAACCTATATACCCCGCAATCAGATTGAACAGGCCGCCAACATCCGTCACGACGACGACGACGACGACGATCCGGATGACCTTTAAATTGCAGGTACCGATCTTTTTTGTTTTTCATTTCCGCCAAGAAAATTGCATATTACGTTTATATATTATAATTTGCAAAATTAATAATCAATTTTCTATTGCTATCGCGTAGTTGTGCACAACTAAAATTTTACCCTATTATTATTATAATTTATTTATTTATTTTATTTATTTATTTACCCTATTATTATTATCATTTATTTCCCTGTTATTTTACCCTATTATTATTATCATTTATTTCCCTGTGGTGGGGGAAAAGAATACTGCCACCAAGTATTCCCACTTGGATCGTAAGAAGCGAGAAGAAAGGGACGGGGATTGGGACTAGGCATCCTTCTCCTTGTAGCCCCACAGGGGCAATTCCTTTAAAAAAAAAAAAAAAAAAAAAAAAAAAAAAAAAAAAAAAAAAAAAGGCATAAGAGGGTTTAGGAGTTTTCCGACCAGCACCCTAAGGTTTGGGTCTTTTAACATGCGTGGATGTGGTACAGATGGGAGTAAAAGGGAAGAGATAGGTAGTATGTTTGTAAGAAGAAAGATGGATGTGTTGGCTTTGAAACTAAGCTGAAAGGGAAGGGCGAGTGTAAGTTTGGGAGTGTAAGTGGGAGGTTATCAGGAGTGAAGAGAGGGCGCGGGAGGGAAGGAGTGGCTATATTAGTAAGTGAAGAGATAGGTAAATGTGTAGTGGAGTGGAAGGAGGTTTCCTCAAGGATAATGTGGATGAAGGTGAAACTGGGAAAGGAAATAGGGGTTTTTGTAAGTGCATATGGGCCTGGTAGTGAGAAGAGTGTAGAAGAAAGGGAGGCTTTTTGGATAGATTTAAATGAGTGCATAGAGGGATTAGGGAGAAATGTCAATGTAATAGTACTGGGAAACCTTAATGCTAGGGTAGGAAATGATCCAATTGATGGAGTGGTTGGGAAATGTGGAGTTCCAGGAAAGAATCGTAGTGGAGAGTTGATGGTGGAGATGTGTCTAGAAAGAGAGTTGATGATAGCAAATACAGTGTTTCGGAAGAAAGTCAAGCATAAGTACACATGGGAGAGGGTGGTGGAGGGAAGGGTGGTAGATAGAGCGTTAATGGACTATGTAGTGGTAAATAGGATTATGATAGGAAGAGTTAAGGATATACATGTGCTAAAGGGAGAGGGTGGGGGAATATCAGATAATTTTTTGTTGGAAGGTAAGTTGAGAGTGGAGGATAGATGGAGAAAGAGGAAAAGGACAAAAGGTAGGGAGGTGCTTAGAGTGAACTCTTTACATGAAAAGAAAATTGAGAAGGAGTACAAGAAGCTGAAAGAGTGGGAGGGAGTGAAGGATAGAGTAGAACTAGGAGTAGAGGAGGAAAGGGGGTGGTTCAAGGAGGGAGTCACAAAGTGTGCAAAGATGGTGAGTGGAACAAGAAGGACGGGAGGAAATAGAAGGAAGGGTAGTGAATGGTGGGATGAGGAAACAAAGAAGGTTGTAGAAGAGAAGAAGCGAGCTTTCACAGATTGATTACAATATAGGAAGAGGGAGTCATATGAGAGGTACAAAGAAAAGAGAAGAGAAGTAAAGCATAAGAAAAAGGAGGCAAAAAGGAGAGCAGATATGAAATGGGGTAAGGGTATGACAGAATTTTTTGAAAGTAATAACAAGATGTTTTGGAAGGAAATTAAGAGAGGAAGGGGAGGCGAATCAAGAAAAGAAGTAAAAGATGCAGATGGAAAGATGATAATGGAAGAGACGGCAGTAAGAGGAAGATGGGCAGAGTATTTTAGGGCGTTGCTAAATGTAAAAAAGGATAGGGAGGGTAAGGTAGTTGCATTGGAAGCGCTAAGAAATTTACCGTGATGAGTGAGGAAAATGGAGGAGAAATAAGGAAGGATGAGGTGAAGGCAGTTGTTAAGATGATGAAAGCAGGTAAGGCACCTGGTCTGGATGGATGCCATGCAGAATATCTAAAAAAAAAAAAAAAAAGGAGGTACAGTGATGGTGGATTGGCTGGTGATGTTATTTGATGTTTATTTAAGAGAGGGTAGAGTGCCGAAGGATTAGAGGAGTGCCTGTATAGTTCCAGTTTACAAGGGAAAAGGGGACAAGTGTGAATGTAGTAGTTACAAAGGATTACAAAGGCGGAGCATGCCGACAGGAGACCTCCTGGTCCATATCTAGGTCGGATGCGAAAAAAAAATCATAACAATAATAAAACAACAAATAAAAACTATAATAATGTAAATAACAAATAAAATACATAAGTAAATGCATAGGTATAGCCAAATAGCAAACAAACAGGCAAATAGTAAATAATCATAAATTGACACATAACCAACAATGAATGAAAATCAAACAGACAAGTGTAGTTGGGAAGGCTTATGGGAGGATCTTGATTGAGAGAATTAGGAGAGGAACAGAGGGAGTAATTGGTGAGGAACAGTGTGGATTTAGGACGGGTAGAGGTTGTGTAGATCAGATCTTTGTGGTAAGACAGATATGTGAGAAAGCTATAGGAAAGGGGAAGGATGTTTTTTTGGGCCTTTATGGATCTGGAAAAGGCTTACGACAGGGTAGACAGAAAGGCACTGTGAGAGGTTTTGCGGATATACGGGATAGGAGGAAAGCTTCTAGGAGCTGTCAAGAGTTTTTATGAGAGTAGTAGAGCTTGTGTCAGGATTAGAAATGGAGAGAGTGAGTGGTTCGAGGTAAAGGTGGGACTTCGTCAAGGATGCGTTATGTCGCCCTGGCTGTTCAACTTATACATGGATGGGGTAGTGCGAGAGGTAAATGCAAGGGTAGTGGGTCAGAGATTAGAGATGGTTAAAGAAAATGGAGAAAAGTGGGAGGTGAGCCAGCTGTTGTTTGCTGACGACACTGCACTTGTGGCAGGATCGGGGGAGGGATTGAGAAAGTTAGTGACAGAGTTTGGGAAAGTGTGTGATAGAAGAAAGCTAAAGATAAATGTGGGTAAAAGTAAGGTGATGAGATGTACAAGGGGTGAAAGTGGCAGTAGACTGGAAGTGAGCATTAAGGGAGAGCGACTGGAGGAAGTGGATAGTTTTAGATACTTGGGTGCAAATGTGGCAGGAAAATGTGGAGTGAAGGTGGAGGTAGAATGTAGATTGAGAGAAGCGAGTAAATGCCTTGGTGGATTAAAAAGTGTAATGAGGAATAGACATTTGGGAATGGATGCTAAGAGGAGACTGTATGAAGGAGTGATTGTGCCAACAGCACTGTATGGGGCAGAAACATGGAACATTAGAGAGGAAGAGAGAAGGAGTTTGAATGTGTTTGAGATGAGGTGTCTGAGAAGTATGATAGGGGTTACTAGGCTAGATAGAGTGAGAAATGAGGAGGTGAGGAGGAGAACAGGGGTGGAAAGGGAGTTAGGAGATAGGGTTGATGAAAGAGTATTAGGATGGTTTGGACACATGGAAAGAATGAGTGAAGAAAGACTAGTAAAAGAGGTGTGGAAGGCAGATGTGGAGGGAGTGAACATGAAGGGACGTCCTAGGATGAGGTGGATGGATGGGGTGAAGGGGGCTTTGGGGAAGAGGGGAATGTCTGTTGAGGAAGGACGGGAGAGGACAAAAGACAGGGGTGAATGGAGAATGGTTGTATATGGATGATGTTGTGATGCATGAGGTGGAATGGGCAGGGGGATGGGGGGTGAGGTAGTATGTGTGAGCAAAATTTGATGCAGCCCGAAGGGATTTCTCCCCGTCTTCTCCTTTATATGAGGGGACGGAGAGGGGGGTCGCCGATTTAATGAAGCGGCCTTGCTGTGGATGTGCTGTGTCTTGCGACACTGCTTCTGACCCAGGACAGTGGACAAGGTGCAGGGATGACCTGTCATCCAGGAGGTGCTAAGATAAGAGGGAGGGTGGAGGGATGTGGAGTGTTTTCAGGGATGGAATGGGTGGGAATGATTTTATGCCTTTTCCTTTTTGGCTACCTCCCTTGTAAGGGGAAAAAGCCTTTGTATATGGATGTATGTATTATTATCATTATTATTATTATCTGTTATTATCAATATTATTATTATTATCATTTTCATTATCATCATCATCATTATTATTATTATTATTATTATTATTATCATTATTATTATCATTATTATTATTATTACTATTATTATTATTGTTATTATTTTTATTATTATCATTATCATTATTATTATTATTATTATTGTTATTATTATTATTACTATTATTTTTATTATTATTATTGTCATTATTATTATTATCATTATTATTATTATTATTATTATTATTATTATTATTATTATTATTATTATTATTATTATTATTATTATTATTATTATTATTATTATTATTATTATTATTATTATTATTATTATTATTATTATTACTATCATAATTATTATTATTACTAGTGTGTACGCCCGTTAAAAATAACGGGATTTAATATCACACGTTTGAATGTCATATAATGGTATAGATTAAATTTCCGATCATTAAGTGCAGAAAATATAATTCTTATCTTTTTCCAACTTCATCCGCATTTTCATGTAAACTAATTGCAAAGCAATCAAGTGAACTTCGTTATGATAAATATGGATGCATGAAGAAAATAAGTTTATATATAAAACTGAATATAATTTAGAGCTCTTACCTCTATTCAGTGGGCGAAAATAGTGAAATGCAGAAGATTGTGACGTCATGTCGTTGCTTGGAACACTACGCATCATAGACGCTAATTCAGGAGTTGGCTATACTTTTAAATACTGAATATGAAAATTTTGTATGTATCTATATATATAATACCCCTTCTGATTGGCTGGTCCTCTGCCGTGACGTCATATCTCTTCTGATTGGCTGGTCCTCAGTCGTGACGTCATATCTCTTCTTCTGATTGGCTGGTCCTCAGTCGTAACGTCCTTTATTCTCACGATGCGAACACCGCACACACACACTTGGTTATTATATAAATAATCATTATTATTAATATTATTATTATTATTATTATTATTATTATTATTATTATTATTATCATTCTTATTATCATTGTTATTGTTATTATCACCAGTCAAAGCTGGTGAAGGGATACATTATTGATATGTATTCCTTCACCAGCTTTGATCTATTTTCATCAGACCCGAGCAGACACCAAGTAGGAGCCACTGCACCTCAAGAACAAGGTTACATAACCTCTTGTTCTAGTAGGTGAAAGCTGTAGAACTGCACCAATATATATATATATATATATATATATATATATATATATATATATATATATATATATATATATATATATATATATTCATAAACATTATTTTTATTTTTTCATAAATTCCCCTACTTTCCACAAATTTCATTGCCGACTTTTGGAGGCGAGTTGTCAAAACAAACAAGTCCGTGCGTGACGAGTGTTCTGTGCAGATCGAAATTGTTGTTAATGTTAAATTGACTAAGAACTTTACGGAATGAATTGTCTCTTGAGAATACTTCAACCTGAGGGTTTATTGTAAAAGTCAAGGAATTAAAAGATCAGAATGGTAACCGTATGTGACAATTGTTCAATGTTTTCAATCAAACGGTTTCTATGGAGAGAGTATTGTTTGATGTCGAGAACATTCTGTCGAGATCATGTTCCATCGCGTACGCAAACATATGCAGTTTGGCGCGTTTTTCATACGAGTGCGTGCGAGCAACATCACCACTTGCCTACATCAAGAATTCCTAGGATACGAGTAGCAATGTATGATCATTGTAAAAGGCCAAAATTTACGGTGTGCGTGGAAGGCAACATCGGGAGTGGGAAAACGACGTTACTTGAGTATTTTGCAAGTGTTGGAGATGTGGAAATACTGGCTGAACCAGTCGACAAGTGGAGGAACGTAAACGGTCATAATCTACTTGTGAGTAACGTATTTAATTTGATTTGTATACCATGTGCTTGCTTGCTAGATGTGCTGTATAGAAATAAAGCCTATAATGCAAAAATGAAATAAATAATTGTACATATCTGCAATACATACCGTGCTTTGTCATACATATAACATACATGTAACAGTAACTCCAAAATCAAAATGGGAGAACAACTGGGAATACGTTTTCAAATGTCCCACCGAAATTTAGAGGGATTGTCATATGCTGTTGGTTTACATTTTTAACTTTTTCTATTTTGTTTTTCTGTGGGAGGGGTAGGTTATGTTATATGGTATATTTTTAGAAGTGCACACTTTGGTGATTGCATTAGAAAATTAGATATTAATTTTGGAAATTATAATACATCAATGTAATAAATGTTTTCTTGGCAGAAATCAATAACAGAAAATGCTGCTAAAGAATAAAGGCTATGCACAAATGAACAAAGTTCAGACAGACAGACAGACAGATTTTATTTGCCAATAAATCAATGTACATGAAGTGCAAATAATGACAAGAACACATAGTTCGAAATAATAAATGTAAATTGCCGAGGATAACACAAAAAGCATGAACGCTTATTTCCTTTGGGGTCCTCATCAGGTAATTTTTCTACATTAAGTCACACGGACAAACATACATAGGGGGTTGAGGGGACCAGAGACACTCATGAGTAATACCAGTCAGTACACATATGACACGTAAACATTGTTATAGATTTGCTAATATTACTGAAATGTTTGTACACATAGGAACATTGAGTCCGAAGATTTGAGCACCATCCAAACGGAACCTTGCATTAATCAAAGGAACAACAAAATAATGTTAAACTGTAACAAAACAGTATGAGTGAGTACTATATCGGAGTTGTACCATTAATAATATATTGCATTTTTCTACATCTGTATCAACATGTATGAGCGAGTACTATATCAGAATAGGACCATTAATAATATACTACAAAATTCAACATCGGTAACAACACTGCAGCTAGGGTTACCTATTAATTTAATCTAACATTTTACCTGAATCTCAGGACGGAGTGGGCAATTACTATGAGTAGTACATTATAACCTGAAGCACCAGAGGTAGGGTACAGGGGACCAGTACTCGAATGAGGAAAGAGGTCAGATCATAACTGTTCTCGGAACCTACCTGAGGCATATGCCATATTATGACTGGCAAAACAAAGGTGGAAACCAATTTGTAAACATCAATCATTGTTATGCTTAATTAAACTTCTGAAATAAAGGGGTGTAGGGGAGGTCAGAAACAGTTATGAGTGAACGCAGATATGGATGGTATTACTCATGGATTCAGGTATCCCTCACTAAGCTAGTAGTACACAAAATCAAGGCTGTTCTCTGTCCATAGCTGAGACATATAGTAACCCTTGACTTTTTTCTTGAAGGTAATCTTGCTATTTGTCTTCTTAATGGACACAGGTAGTGAGTTCCATAGTTGAGCACCTGTGAAGTGAAAACTGTTTTTGGTGAAGGGACCTGCATGAGGTATGATAAGAGACTCTTGACTATTCCGGGTTCGGTTCTAAGCCGATAATGTAAAATTACAGCTCACATATGAGGGAGCAGAATTATGAATGACATTGTAAACCTGGTTTATTTTCAGCTGCTGGACACGATATTTTACTGGTAACATTCCTACCTTGCTAAATTCTTCAATACCAATATGACTACGTTGAGGTAGGTTTAGTATGAATCTAATTATCTTATTCTGTGTAACCTGTAGCCGGGACTGGTTTTTTCTGCTCAGACTACTGTACCAAGAGCTACAAGCGTAATCGAAGTGATGTTGTAACAGGGCTGAGACCAGAAGCTTCTTTTTTTCCAGATCAAAATTTCTGGCTTTTCTGTACAAAAAATTGACTTTATGTGAACACTTGGAAACAATCTTATCTGTTATAGCATTCCCTGAGAGGGACTGATCTAAGGGTATTCCAAGATAGGTTACTTCTTGTTTTGACTCTAAGACATTAACCCCACATCTGACCTGTACATCGCTGCGTTTCCTGAGGTTGGGTTTGGATGCGAAGACAATACTTTCCGTTTTACCGAAGTGTAAGGACAGCCTATTATCTATGAGCTAGTCCTGGACCGATGACAGTTCGACACTCAGTTTCTCCTCTACTTCAACCGGGTCCCTACCTGAGACAATTAGAGCAGAGTCGTCTGCAAATAGCAGTAACTTACAGTTCACCGCACCTGGCATGTCGTTGATATAGATCAGGAACAGCAGCGGTCCTAGAATTGAACCTTGTGGTACACCACAAGTTATCTCTCTGTCATCTGAGCGGGCTTCATTTACCTGTACTAGTTGATTGCGACCTGTAAGGTAGGACTTGAACCAGCCAATATTCGCCACTCCTAATGCCTGAAGTTTTTTTAATAGAATGGTCCACTGTATCAAATGCCTTTTGAAGATCCAACAAGACTAAACCCGTGTAATTACCCCTGTCGCATTCCTGTTTTATCAGATCGTAAAGGTATATTAAGCTGGTGTCTGTTGAGTAGTTCGTTCTAAAACCAGATTGCATACCGTATAGTAGATTACATTCCCTGAGGTAGGTATCTAACTTGTTGTATATGGTACGTTCCAAGACCTTCGAAATAATACCTAGAATTGAAACAGGCCTGTAGTTACCTGCCTCAGTTTTTGCGTTTTTCTTGTAAAGAGGTGTTGACTTCTTTAGACGCTATCCGTGCTTTGATAGATTCAGAGGTTGAAAACATTGACCCAGATGACATTGAGAATTACAGGTACTGCAGTACTAAATGCAGGTTAGGTAGGTTAGGATAGAATAGACTATAGACTATATATACCAAAACAAAAATGGCATCTTGAGAAGCGGAAGTGCCTATGTTTGTTTGTTTATTTGGAAATTTGTTAACAAAAGTGAATAGTGAAAAAGATGGACAATTTATAAAGAGATCTCTGCTTAATCATCAGTAAAGATCTCAAATCATCCAAGCAGTGTATTTCAGCCTCTGAGAAAGCAAATAAGATTCTAGGACTGATTGCATGATCTTTTGACTTCAAAAGTCCATCGCTCATTAACAAGCTATATAAATCGTTAGTTCGTCCACATTTGGAATATGCTGTTTCTATATGGTCACCGAATCTCATTAAAGACATTGATAGACTGGAAAAAGTACAATGGCGAGGAACAAAACTGATTCCAAATATCAAAAATAAATCATATGAAAATCGACTAAAACATATGAATCTGTTTTAAAAAGCATAGACTCAGAGGTGACATGATACAAGTCTTTAAAATTCTAAACGGAATTGACAACATAAAGTGACAAAATGTTCACACTGAATGAGAATCCAACGAGAAACAATGATCTCAAGCTGTCCAGAAATAAATTCAATTTGGAAGTGGGTAGAAACAACTTTGCCAACCGTGTAGTTAATGAATGGAATAAACTTCCTGCAGAGGCAGTGCAATGTAGTTCAGTCCGAAGCTTTAAGAATCATTTAGATAAACACCTAAGCAAGATGCTGTAATGATTATAATCTACTTTATATTATTTGTGTTTGTTTTGTTATCTTTTGCCTGTTTGATTCTCATTTATTATTAGTTATATGTCAATTTATTATTATTTACTATTTACTTGTTTGTTTATTATTTAACTATACCTATGCATTTATTTATGTATTTTATTTGTTATTTACATTATTATAGTTTTTTATTTATTCATTTATTATTATTTTGATTTTTTTCGCATCCGACCTAGATATGGACCAAAAGGTCTCCTGATGGCATGCTCCGTCTCTGTAATCCTTATAGCTTTTAGCAACTTTTTCTGTTATTGATTGCTGTCAAGAGTGATATATATTAGGTTCATGTATTATACATACATACATATACCAAAGGCTTTTCCCCTCTACATACAATATAAAAATTAAATACTAGTGTTGCATGAGCAATGGATTCTTGCTACTGCCCATTAGATCATGTTTTTCAATGCTCAGAGGGAGCTAGAACAGTATCTGTATGATTTTCAACCATGGGTATTTACTTTAGTGTGACTGTACTAGGAACACATCTATGGTATTATTTTGTAGCTTTGAATCATCTCCACTTATGATCTTTTACCCAAGTAACCCTTTAAGCCACACAGCCAACAAGTCTCCTGGTAGTAATGTGTTTATATCCTCCTTTCAGGACTTAATGTACAAGGATCCACATCGATGGGCTCATTTGTTTCAAGCCTATGTGCAACTCACCATGATGGAACAACACCTCAAGAATACCTTGTCTCCAGTCAAGTTGATAGAACGTTCCCTATACAGTGCCAGGTTAGTTTAGAGGTTTTTATACCGATTTTTTTTTTTTTTTTTTTTTTTTTTTTGCTGCCATTACCCTTCTTAGCTGTCATTGTTGGGACCAAGATCTTTCCAATCTTCCATAACTAATACTATAACTTGCACTGAGGACCACACGTCAACTTGATATTAGACTGTCTTATTTTTTTAACAGGTACTGTTTCGTGGAGAACTTGTACAGGGAAGGCAAGATGAGTGAAGCTGAATACAATGTCTACTGTCAATGGTACAACATGATTGTGCAGAATATGGATGTTGGAGTTGATCTCATAGGTAAGGTCTAGGACCTTAATGATCTACCTTTTATCAGATTAAAGTTGTGGATTTATGTTTGTTTATATTACAATTATTTGCATGGGTAGTCAAAGTACAAGTACATATGGCAAATATTACTGCTATTGTTGCCATTAACCCCTTCCATACGGGGCCGCACACGTAGGCGTCATGGGGAGCGAGTGTATTCGCGAGGCTGCCATATCGGCGTCTTGATTATATTTATTGTAGTCGCCCCTCCATAATGACATTCTTTCTAATTCTTTTGTAATCGCATTTTCTATGGTTATCAAAATTCACGGGTGAAGAGAGAACGATCGATATAAGCGGTGACTATATTTTATGATGCGAGTATTATTACGACACGTCGTACGGCTGGCATTGGCTGCTGCCACCGAGATCTAAGTCCATGACGCCTACGTGTGCGGCACCGTATGGAAGGGGTTAAACACCTGAAATAAGATCCTCACCTCCTACACCTGCAGTATTATAGGCAAAACTCTTCATGTTGATCTTGATATAAGATAAAGCTGTGGATTTGTGCGAGTCCTCCATCCAGACAAACAGAAAACTTTGTGTGACTTATGGAACTGAGACAGGCTCTTTGGCACTGCAGGAGCTCTGCAACAGAGAACATGGGCATTAGATTGATTGGTTTGTATGAACCCATGACTGCTCTGAACAGCTTCCCTCCTATCCCATATATCTGCAATACCTCTCACTGCCTCTGACCCAGGGCAGTGGACAGGGTGCAGGGATGACCCGTCATCCAGGAGGTGCTAAGATAAGAGGGAGGGTGGAGGCGAGTGGAGTGTATTTAGGGATGGAATGGGTGGGAATGATTTTATGCCTTTTTCTTTTTGGCTACCTCCCTTGTAAGGGGGAAGAAGCCTTGGTATATATGTATGTACCTCCCACAGTGCCTTCCTGTTTACCCTGTCATAAGCCTTTTCCAAATCCAAGATGAACAGCAAATCTGCTCATTTTCAAAACCTGTCAACCCCCTTACTTCCATCAGGAGCTTCAGTGCTGAGAGGCTAACACTGTCTCTGGACCAGGCCCTATATAAACTAAAGATGTATTTTTTACTCTTTTCTTGTACATGGAGAGCTGACAGCTGGCTACTGCTCCCCTCTTCCTAAATTTTCAACAACCCATGACATAGAGGCAGTCCAACTCTTATACAACACTGACAACAGTCCAAAGTTTCCTCCCAGAGAGATGTGTAGGAGGTTCCGAGGGCCATTGTCAGTAACTGTAGCTCTCTGTGAGTTTTCTATTTAGTGAAACCTGTGGCAGCAATTGGTTGATATATGTCTATATTTTTTTTTACTTATTTTTTTCCAGTTTATTTAAGGGCAGATCCAGAAAAGGTTTTCGAGCGTATAAAGAAGCGTTCACGAAAAGAGGAACAACTCATACCCCTAGAGTACCTGAAGGATCTACATGCCCTTCATGAGGAGTGGCTTATTGAGGGCAAACATCCTCTACCAGCACCAGTTCTAGTTTTGAATGCAAATGAAGATTTACCAGTCATGTAAGTGGGCAATCAGAATTTACATATACAGTAAGTCCTCGTTATATGGTACATATGCATTCCTGAAAACCTTACCGCAAATTGAAATTACCGTATAGCGAACCCATTATAACATGTAATAATAGGATATGGCAGACGTACCTTCTCCCTGCTCTTTCCTCTTCAAAATATCTAGCGGATACCGTATCTGTGAATTTTTCTTACTGTGAATAGAATCGAGGGTAGTAATTACCAAATACCGTAACTGTGAATTTACCGGATAAAGAATTACCATATAAGGAGGACTCGCTGTATACCAAATTCCCTTTTAAGGGGGTGTCTAAGACAAATCTTCACCCACATCAGAAACAAAGAAAACTTATTCCTCTCCTATCTCAGTACCTCAAAACACACACCTACACTAAAAGACCTACTCACCTAACTTATTTCAGGATTTCAGGGATGCCAAACTGCTGAGGTCAAATGCAGTGTCAATCAGTCAATTTGTTGCCCCACTTATGTTACAGGTGCTGCTGTGGTGTCCACCTTACAAGCAGCTGCACAGTGGATCAAGATGGTGAAAAGAGGAAGATACCCTTCCCCCCCCCCCCCTTTTTTTTTTTGTCTTCTTCTTTCTCCAATGGGCACAATCATACCCCCACCTCCCCAATGGGCTGTGAGGCTGGCACCTGTTGCCTGGACTGGGCCAGAGTTGATCTTTTTGCTCTCTCACACAACTCCCAACAATCTCCCCATCCTAAATTTCTATTTTTTCACATAAGGAGGTCAGTATAGACTACCTGCCCTTGCACTTCTGTTAGATGGCGACATAATTTAAAAACCGACCTGGGCCCTCACACCTGCTCCATGTGCTCAGACCCTTTGAACTATACATACCTGTCCATCAAACACAACGCATACCACCGTTGGTTCCTTACGATGTGCAGCACTTACCAACAAACCAATAGTCAAAGAAATGATGATGTAAGAAAAAAAGATTACAAAACTCACCCACAAACACACCAACACAAAAACACGCCCAAAACAAAGGAAGATCATGCCAACAGGAGACCTTTTGGTCAATAACTAGGTCAGATGCAGGAAAGAAAATAATAATAAATTACTAAATATATCATGACGAGCAATAAACAATGATAATAAGTAGTAATATATAGATTAATAATGATTTGTAATAAATAAAAAATAAACATATAAGTAATACCTGAATAGAATCACCAGTGATGGTGTAATCAGTCAAATAATTCCGACAGTCCCCGGATTCGAACCGAGGTTTGTGAGAACATTGGCTTTGCGTTCGTGCAAGCCTTGGTTTGAATCCGGGGACGACTGTCGGAATTATTTGATATAAGTAATACATAGATATACCAACAGCTTTTTTCCCCTTACAAGGGAGTAGTCAATGTTAAAGGCATAAATCCATTCCCACCCGTTTCATCCCTACATACTCCACTCCTATGCATCACCCCTCCATCCCACTTTTCTTGGTTCCTCCTGGATGATGGGTCTTCTCTGCATCTCACCCACTGCCCTGGGTCAGAAGCAAAGACAACACATCCATAGCAAGGGTGCTTTATTTATTTGGTGACCCCCCACCCCATCCCCTCATGCAGAAAAAGAGAAGACAGGGAATAATCCCTTTGGGCTGCATTGCAATATTCACACATGCTCCATGACCCCCCATACCACCACCCCCTTCCATGCATCACAGCATCATCCATACACAACCACCATTCTCCACTCACCCCTATCTTCTCCCTTCCTTCCTCAACAGACATTCCCTCTTTCCCAATGCCCCTTTTACCCCATCCATCCATCTCATCCTTGGTTGCCCCTTCATGTTCACTCCCTTAACCTCTGCCTTCCACACCTCTTTTACTACTCTTTCTTCACACATTCTTTCCATGTGTCCAAACCATCCCAATACTCTTTCATCAACCCTATCTATCAACTCCCTTTCCACCCCACCTCAGCTCTCCTCCTCACCTTGTTTCTCACTCTATCCAGCATAGTAACCCCTACCATACTTCTGAGGCGTTTCATCTCTAACACATTTAAACTCTTCCTCTCTTATGTTCCATGTTTCTGCCCCATACAGTGCTGTCGGCACTATCACCTCTTCATAAAATCTACTCTTATCATCCATTCCCAAATATCTATTTCTCATTACACTTTTTAATCTCCCAAGGCATTTATTTGCTTTTATCATTCTATATTCTACCTCCACCTCTGCTCCTCCCTTTCCTGCTACACTTGCACCCAAGTATCTAAAGGTATTCACTTTCTCCAGTCTCTCTCCCATAGTACTTCTAATTTGCTGCCATCTTGTCCTCTTGTACATCTCGTCACCTTGCTTTTACCCACATTTATCTTTAACTTCCTTCTGTCACACACCTTTCCAAACTCCGTCATGTCACTAACTTCCTTAATCCCTCCTGTGATCTTGCCACAAGTACAGTGTCGTCAGCAAACAACTGGCTTACCTCCATTTAACCCTCTCCAATCCCCTATCCATCTCAGCCTTGGTTGTCCCCTCATGTTCACTCCTTCCACCTCTGCCTTCCACACTTCTTTAGTAATCTTTCTTCACTCATTCTTTCCATGTGTCCAAACTATCCCAGTACTCTTTCATCAACCCTATCTTCCATCTCCTTTTCCACCCCAGCTCTGCTCCTCGCCTCATTTCTCACTCTATCCAACCCCCTACCATACTTCTCGGACATTTTATCTCAAGCACATTTAAACGTTTCCTCTCTCATGTTCCATGTCTCTGCCCCTTACAGTGTTGTTGGTAATATCACTCCTTTATATCTCCTCATTGTATCTATATGTGTGTGTGTGTATATATGTGTATATATATATATATATATGTGTGTGTGTGCAGAGTGTGGCATAAGTAACACTTTGTTTAAGTGTAACAAAATTAAAACCTTTTTAACTATCCTTTATTTTTTTTAACATGAATGTATTCCACAGGTTAATAGATTAATATAATATATTAGCAAAATTAATAGAATGCTTATTGAGTTCAATAATGGTCAATGAAAATAAAATCAAACCAACTTAAAAAAAAGTTACACAAGTTGTGGACCTTTAAAAATTAGTCGTTTATTTGAGATGTTCAAAATGTTTCCCTTCATGTTCCATACAATTTTGAACTCTACCAGCAACACTTTTACAAACTTTTTACACATCTCAATGGTAATTTAATGAAATTTATCAGAAATTGCATTCTTTAATTCTGGAATTGTTTTTGGCTTAAGATTGTAAACCTGATCTTTCAATACACCCCACAAAAAACAAACAAACAAAAAACGGTGGTGTTAGGTCTGGTGATCGCAGCAATGATTCTTGTAGTTCATTGGACTTTACTAAGCTTGTTGCAACAATTGGCCTGCCCGCTCTTTGAGCATCATTTCCTGTGGATTCAAATTTTCTAATCAACCTGTGATATTTTGGCTTTGCACCCTTGGGATGTTAAATTCAACTGATAACAACAATTTCGCAGTTTCAGCACCATTTTTATTGTTTTGATAGTACAGTTAAATAGCTTTTACTCTGTTCCTTTGTTAATCTCATGGTTGTATAAAATATCTGAAAAAATAGAGATTCAGCAATTAATTGAGGAAAAGAAAGAAAATGTACATTATAAGATTAAAAAATAAAAAGGGCGTTGCTTATGCCACACCCTATATATATATATATATATATGTATATATATATATATATATATATATATATATATACATATATATATATATATATATATATATTAAATATATGGTGATTTATTTTATATTGTTAGTTATTATTATTATCTTGCTAAATATTTAAATACTTATGTCTTATTTTATTCATTCATTTATTTATTATTTATTTTTTTCTTTTCAGGGAAAGGATATTTAAAGAAAATGCTGCCAGCATCCTATGTTCAAATCAACTAAAAGAAAGTGCAAGCACCAACTAAATGCATCATTAATTACAGTCCGGAGAATTTAGCTCCCATATAGTGCTGTTGATTGTTGGTCTTTATTCACATTGTATGACCAAGTGTATTTTGTCTCTTTCACACAATAATTTTCTTCATTTATGAATTATATTTGAAATAGAAGTTCGTTGTTATTTGTGTGGTTTGGGACCATGAAAAGGTGTGAAAGGGATGAGTTAGATGTAAATATAGTGTGGAGGTCTTCCACATGCTTAGCTACCTTGCTTTTAGACCCCTACTAACGGAGAAGAGGAAGGGGACACTCGCACTATCCATGTCTGAGACTAGTTGATTGAACTTGTCAAGAGTTGTTTGGAATGGGAGATTGCTCAGAGATGTTGGAATTGGCGATGATAACATGTGATTTAAGTGATGTACCCCCAGGTGTGTGCACCCAACTGATGATGATAATGATGTATGCTTTGAGAAATATATGCTATTTTTGTAACTGAGTAGTTTCTTTTCTACTTTTGCATTTTTTGAAATGAACAAAGATTACATAAACTGTCATTGAGGCTTGGCTTACAGTGTATCCAAGTAGGGTAAATTAAACACTTGGGTAATTAAATTGATACTACTATTACTTAGAAGTTTTTAACAGTAAAAGTATGCAGATCCCATCCAAAGTTAGTATGTGTAATCGACCTCTCAAAGGCCTCTCTAAAGAATAGGTATACACCACAACTAAAGGCCAGTGTGCATGGTATATTCATAGGTTGACACATATTGCTAACATGTCTAGTTTCCTATATTTACATTGTATCAAATATTCTTTTTCTTAACCTTCTCACAGGTCTGCATGATATGGTTCAATGGTATACAGAATTTCATACTGTTGTTCAAGGTGTGTGAAAGTGAAACTGGGATGGGATATGGGATTTTGTGTGTGCATTTAGCTGAGCTGGGTGCATCACCACTGAACAGGTAGTGTGTTACTGAAAAATCTGGGGTGCATTTCCATCAATGTATTAACAATTTTAATTTCCTTAGAGTGGTATGTGTGTGTGTGTGTATATATATATATATATATATGTATATATATATATATATATATATATATATATATATATATACACACACAGATCACATCACAAACGAAGAAGTGCACAAGACGATCTCACAGCATGTGAAGCACTATGAAGACTTCCTGACCACAGTGAAGAAGAGAAAGCTGAAGTGGTATGGACATGTGACACGATCCAGCGGACTATCAAAAACCATCCTCCAAGGGACAGTTCATTGGAAGAGGAGACAAGGCAGGCAGAGGAAGAAGTGGGTAGACAATATCACAGAATGGACAGGGAAGAACTTTGCAGAGACCCAGGCCCTTGCCCATGAGCTTGAAAGATAGAGGTCACTGGTGAATTTTTCATAGATGCAGTGCCCCTACGACCCCGGGGGGTTAAGGGGTTTGTGATCATGATCGTGATGATATATACACATACATATACATTTCTTGAAAAAGTATATTTTTGGCAAAATGGAGAAAGATAAACAAACCAATGAAGAGAGGACTGGATATAAGCATAGTGGAAAGTCCAAGAGGTGTCATCCCCAAAAGAACTTGTTTGATATACTCCAAAGAAAAACCAAAGGTGGGAAAACAAGAGTTTTTCAGGGTTTCAAAGAAACCCAGGTGAAATATGTAAAAATTAAGATATAGATAGAGAAATTAGATATAGTAATGCATTAAGAAATTGCAAAGTAAATGACTTAATGGAAGAAATCATAGATTTAAAATTGGATTACCGAGCTGTACTTAGGGAATTGATTACTTTGTGTAAGAGTAATGAGCAAATGATTAAAGAATTAAGTGACCTAAAGAGCGAAATTGAAATCCTCAAAAGAGAAAATGAAGAATGACAAAAATAAAAATGAAGAACTGAGAAAGGAGGTCAAAGAGCAATTACAGGAAGTGACCAGAAAGGTGGAAGAGTCAAAGAAATGGACATCAGTGGAAACAAAACCTGGAAAATAAAAAAATATCTTTTAGAGAAATAGTACAAAAGTAGATGGAGGAAAATACAAAAGAAACAGTTATGAAAGTAATTAAAGAAAAGGAAAATTGGGTGAGAGATACAATTGACAAAGGTAAGTGCATTGTGGTCATTGGTATCCAGGAAAAACATGATGTACATTTACCTAGTTGTATTTACCTAGTTGTATTTTATCTAGTTGTATTTTGTGGGAAGGGGGGCTACGCTCATGGTGTCCCGCCTCTGTATCTCACAGAGATACCAGAGAGAAAAGGAGAAGGAAATAGCTAAGGAGATTTTTAAAGAAATACAGGATGAAGGGCAAAATTTTGATAAAAGGAATCAATGAAATCCACAGCATAGGCAAATATTCAAAAGAAAAACAATATAGACCTCTGAGAATAAAACTAAGAACTCAAATGATAGCCAAGGAGATATTGTCAAAAACGGTTAAATTGGCAAACAATGAGAAATTCATACATATACCAAGGCTTTTTCCCCCTTACAAGGAAGGTAGCCAAAAAGGAAAAGGCATAAAATCACTCCCACCCATTCCATCCCTGAATATACTCCACACCCTTCCACCCTCCCTCTCATCTTAGCACCTCAATTCAAACATGGATAAAAAAGGAAATGAGTGATGAGGAAAAAGAGAAAGACAAAGCTCTCAGAATTGAAGCCAATGATAGAAATGAGAAAAGAACAGAGACGGAAAAAAACTAGTTTTTTTTTTGAGTGGTGGACTTGAGACTGAAAAAATGGTACATCTAAAAAATGGAAACAAACCAAAAAATAAAAGAAAATATGAAACTAAGAGTGGCATACACAAAAATTGATGGCATGATCTCTGGAATCAATGAACTAAATGACTATCTAGAAATAGAGAAACCTGACATTATGGGAATTGTAGAGACAAAACTGAAAGGACCTCTATCAACAAGTATAGTGGGACAAGGTCTATACAACCACTGGGTGAAAAATAGAACAGACAAGCAGGGAGGAGGTGTCATGATATTGACCAAAAAGGGTCTAAATGTGACAAAGATTAATGAGGGCCAAGCCAATGCAGAATTAATTATGATCAAAATTGTAAACAAAAAGATGAAAAGCAGAAAATTTGTAGCAGTGTATATACCTCAGGCTTGGTCAGATAACGAACATTCTAAATTACTGGAAGACACGATGAATGTGCTAAACGAGTTACTGAAAGAGGGTGGTAACAGTAATCATGGGCTACATTAATGCAAAGGATATAATCTGGGAAGAAATGATAGTAAAAGGGGGAGAAGAACTTTGGAGCAACATTCTACTGGATATAGAAACAATGAGGAACTGTCGAAACTAGACTTAATACTGTATAAACTTCTGAACCAAATATTGTGAACAAAATGATAAAACACCAATTGGAAAGAGTGACCATATACTAATAGAGTTTGAAATGAAATAACAACAATGTAGGTAGGAATAATAAACATAGAGAAGGAAGATTAATGTACAACAAAATGGATTTTGTAAAATTAAGAAAATTCTCAAGAGGAAACAAAGATGGAAGACATGGAGAATATTCAAAGAAAAGTTCAAGGAAGGAATTGATAAATATGTACCAAAAAAGAAACAAAAAGAGATTTATATAGAGTGTTGGTATAACAAAAGGTGTAGTGAGGCTAGAGACAGAAGAGACAAAGCCTGGAAAAAAAGACAAAAAAACATCCAAATGGCAAACATATATAAAACTTAGGAACAAATATGTGAATATATGCAGGAAAGAAAAAATAAATTATGAAAAAGATATTATAGACAAATGTAAGGATCAACCTAAACTCTTTTACAGATATATAAATGAAAAACTAAAGGATAAACATGAAATAGTAAATTTGCGTGAAGGAGATACAGAATATATAGATGACAGAAATGGCAGAAGTTATGATCAGACATTTCAGGTCTATTTTTACAATTGAGAGCTCACAATTTTGGGAAGATGGACAACAAGAAAGATCACCCAAAATGAAAGAAATAAAGGTAATACGAAAAGAAATGAGAGACCAAAAAAACAACAACCTAGATGTCAGGAAATCGCATGGATAGGATGGAATTGCAAATTGGATACTGAAAGAGTGTATAGATGAACTGACAGACAAATCATACAAGATAATAGACTTTTCACTCAAAGAAGGAAAGGTACTGCAAGATTGGAAAGATGCAAACGGTACCAATATATAAAGGGGGAAATAGGGAAGATCCTACAAACTTCAGACCAGTATCCCTTACAAGCACAGTAGTAAAAATATGTGAAAAAGTCATCAGAAACAAATGGACCAAACACTTTGAAGAAAATAAAATAGTAAACCCTAAACAATTTGGCTTTAGAAGTGGAAGATCGTGTACCACAAACTTGATGTGCTTTTACTTGAGATTGATTGAGATAATACAAGAAAGAGATGGCTGGGCAGATTGCGCCTTCTTGGACTTGCAGAAGGCATTTGATACCAAATAAAAAATTAATAAGAAAAATTGAAACAATAGGAGGAATAGAAGGTAAGCTACTGGAATGGATGAAGAATTTCTTAATTGGGAGAAAAATGAGAGTGGTACTTAGAGACAAAAATTCAAACTGGGAAGATGTGAAGAGTGGCGTCCTGCAAGGCTCTGTATTGGCTCCTTTAATGTTTGCCATATATATAAATAATATGGATGAGGGAATAAATTGTTACATGAACTTCTTTGCTGATGATGCCAAATTACTAGAGAATAAGAACAGAAGAAGATTGCAGAGTGCTACAAGAAGACCTAGACAAAATATGGGAATGGAATCAGAGATGTGAGATGAACTTCAACATTAAGAAATGTAGCATAATGGAATTTGGAAAAAGCAAAAATAGAGTATCCAGTCAATATAAAATTGGAAACAAGGAAGTCAAAAAAGTTGATTCAGAAAGGGACCTGGGAGCAATCATCTCAAGTGACTTGACACCTGATAAACATGTCAATAAACTAATTGGAGAGACTTATTAAGATCAATGAAGGTGGCCTTCGACTACATGGATGAAGAAATGGTTAAAAAAAAAATTAGTTACACTAATAAGACCTAAACTAGAATATGCTGCAACACTATGGGCACCTAGCACAAAAAAGAACATAAGAAAATTAGAAAGAATCCAGAGAGCAGCGACAAAAATGGCACCTACACTATCAAATCTGACATACAAACAAAGATTGGAGAAATTACATCTATCAACATTGGAACAGAGAATAGAAAGAGGTGATTTGTTGACCATTTACAGAATTATGAAAGGGATGGAAATTCTCGATAGAGACGACTTATTAAAATGGGACAGAAGAGAAACAAGAGGACATGAAAAGAAGCTAAAGAAGGACAGTTACAGAAGAGATCTGAAAAAGAATAGCTTCCCACATAGAGTGATTGATATCTGGAACAAACTAAACGGAGAAACAATGAGTGCCAAAACTATAGAAGATTTCAAGAATAAACTGGATGCGGAGAGATACGGAAATGGGTCACTACAAGCATAGCTCTCATCCCGTAAAATACAACTAGGTAAATACATAGGCAGTAATGCAGACTAAGGAAATTAAAATTGGTAACGTATTGACGGAAATTCACCCTAGATTTTTTGTAACACACTACCTGTCGAGCAGTAACGTGCCCAGCTCATTTAGACCTGAGAGTGAGGCTAGAGAAGAAAGGGAGGCTTGGATATATTTGAATAAGTGTTTAGAGAGCTTTTAGGAGGAATGTTCGGTCCACTTACGCAGACTGGCAAGGGAACGAAACAGGAGAATGAGCCTAAAAACATAGGAAAATACACACACAGGATGGAAAAACCACCAACTCCCATTTCATCTCTTCTTTTTACTACTGATGTTAAGTTACAGCAGAAAATGTGGTTACTGGTAAATAAGTAACAAGTGTATGAAACAAATAATATTCTTTTTAGACCAGCAAACATTCAGTATCATGAGACAAAAATAGTACATTCCATGTTCAAATGAGAAAACATATGAAACACAAAAATCCTGTCATCAGGTTAATTCAGATCATAAATTGCATCATCACTGTACAGATCTAACATATTCCCCACCATAGGTGTACTCCTATGCCTAGAAAAGGAATAACTACTGTATTCCTTCAAAGACAGTTTTTTTTAATACATAAACAAATTACTACAAATTCATTTTCATAGGTGCCATACAGTATGACCACTGCTGGTGTTTAAGTCAATGTAGGTTTAAAAGCAGGTTGTACAATATCAGTTTCACATTTATCAACATCAGCACTAGAATAAAAAGTAAGGTTCAGACAGAGACTTGTTATTCATATCAGAAATAATACAAGGGATACTGTCTTCAGACACTAGTCAGAAACCCTTGCAATCTCAAGATCATGTAATTTTTGCACAGGTCTATTGATAACGCCTTTGGAATTTTATCAACACTTCTTATAAAATCATCCTTACCTGGAAATGATTTCAGAATATCACCAATAGGCCAGGACAACCTAGGGACATTATCTTCACTGACCAACACTACAGGGCCTTCCTTTAAATCTCATTTAGATGTAAAACCTTTAACAGTGCATGGTAAATTTCTTATATATTCAAAACTCCATATCCCAAAATTTTTCCAGTTGCCTTTGTTGGGCAAATTCTCTTGTGCATAAGTCCTTGGAAGTGTCGTGGTTTGGTTCGGTTAGGACAAGCCAGGGAAAATGAAACCCACAATAACACTAACACTAAGATTTAATGATTAATATGCTCGGAGGTCTCGTTGGGAAAAGGTCCGGAGTGGGCCTCATCAAGCATCGTGGCTGTGGGCAAAGGGCCACAGGAGGGAATGTGGCGACTTGCTGGATGGAGTTGGTCCTGAGGCATCTTGCTGGGGAGAATCGGTCCTGAGGTGTCTTGCTGGAGAGAACAGTTGCTTGGAGTTGAGCCTGGGAGAGAAGTCGGTAGAGAACTGCTCAAGTTAGGCACCGATCTTTTAAAGGAGGGTAGTGGGAACCTGGGGAGCTTTCCAAGTTTCTGATTGGCTCTCGGCTGACTGGCCGGGACGTCTTCGTGAATTATGCTTGCCAACTACAGCTAGTATAAAAGCCAAGCTTGAGTTGTGTGATGGCCAGTCTGGTTTTGACCAGCGGCATGTCACTACAGAAGAAACAAGAGGGATATTCACATATATTCTCAGGTTGAAAACCTGCAGTTCGACTAATAAGAAAATGTGAAGGGGTTGGATTATACATATCAGTCTCTTCACCCAAAAATGTCAAAGGTCTAGAATTTAAGTAGTAGAGTAGTTAATAGTTGACTTCTAGACAAGCATTTTTACCCAATGTTTTCTTGAGTGTTGACTTAACTGACCTAATAAGACACTCCCACCAACCTCTCTACCATGGAACATAGGATGCAATCAATTTCCACTGAGGAGCTTGAGGGCCATAATGCTGCTGCAGTAAATGAGAAGCACCAACAAATGTCTTAGCATTATCTGAATAAAAAATAGAAGGAAAGCCCATCCTTGCAGTAAATCTATGGATGGCAAGAATACAGTCAGGTGATGAAGAGAATTGGCGAGCTCTAAGTGTACTGAGTGAAGAACAGCAGGTGAAAAGCAAAATATACAGCTTTTTGGATGGTATATCAGCACAAAACAATAGACGAACATAATCTAATCTTATAACAGTAAAGGGAGGAGCAGATTTAACTCTCAGTTCAGGCAGAGGGGCCACAGGCTGACAACAGGCCTTTGAATCATGTCTTACAGCATGATGCACATTCTCTACAACCTTGGCTATTCTTCTGAGTTGTGCAGTCCAATAGCAATTTCTCAAAGTAGACACTAGGTGTGTACTAGCATGCTTTAAAAGATGCTGGAAATGAACCAAAACCTTCATTGCGTGAGTAGAAGAGAGAATAATAGGACCCTTGATCCAGACCATTACTGTCCAAAAAAGGGTCCAACTTCTTTAGTGAATTTCCCTTGTGAAAGATTGAGGCTTACAATTATTAATGAATCTCAAAGTCCATAAAACAATTTTGAGGGTTTTAGGAAATGTACCCCATCTTGAAAATTAAAAAACTTAGGAAAAGGTTTCTACTGCTATACAAACTACAGCATTTTCATCACAATCTTCCTCCTATGTAGCAAATATCATCTGCTCTTGCTGTAAGGATAAAGTATCTTTAAACCATGGTGGACCAAACAACCACAGATCAGATGACCCAAGACTTAGCAGATACCCCTCTAGAAATCAGGTCAGCAGGATTAACCTTACCTGGGCAATGATACCAAGAATTGGGGAGAGGTTAAAGTCTGAATTTCAGTAACCCTATTTGCTACAAAGGTTTTCCATCCACTAGGATCTCCCTTTATCCAAGCTGAAGCTATAGTAGAAGCAGTCTGACAATAACAGGCCACATCATCACCAAAATGTTGGAAAGAACAGACAAATGCCAACAGCCATGCACAAAGTAATGCACCTAGAAATTCTAAATGATGCAAAGAGACCTTCATTGGGACTACTTTACCCCTACTCATAACAAGGGAAACCTCATACTGTCCATCTCCTAAAGGAACTTGTATAGACCCAAGCACCACATCCCTTTTCAGAAGCATCTCCAAAATAATGGAGTTCTAAACCTTTCATGAGATCTAAAAAAGATTAGGAATGTAACATCACTGAATCTTCATTGAACTAAGGTCTTTAAAACTCTTAACCCAATCTTGAAACCTCAAGTGCAACTCTTCAGGTAATACCCCATCCCATTCAAGTCCAAGTCTCCACACATCCTGAAAAAGAATCTTTGCAAACATGACAAATGGGCTGACAAACCCAAGAGGGTCAAAACACCTGGCAATAAGACTAAGAAACTTTTTCTTAGTAGGTATAACTTCAAAATGAAATCCGACACTTACATCCTTAAATTTAAAACAATCTTGAGCAGAAAGCCACTGCATACCTAAAATTTTCAGATTCATCATCCCCATAAAGCTCAAAACTTTCATTGAATCTATCCTTTAAACTTTTGCTATTTGAATTCTGCTTGGACAACGTCATGCCACACAAAGAACTTAGAGAAGACTTTCACTGAAAACCCTGGAGAATACTTGGTGTGTTCTCACCTCATGCCTGTCAGATGATCAGTCTTTTCCAGTTTACTCTGTTTAGGTAATTTTCTTGGTGTCAAATTCTGAAAAAGAAAGAAAAAATACAAAATTATTTATACTGTATTGATTGATTTATTTTTCTATTTATCGATCTATTAGAATGCATCACCAATGAACATGCATAAGAGAGAATGCAAAGAAATAATAAACTAGAAAATTCAGGTCAATTCAGTCATAATAGATTGTCACGACCTACCTATGGGCCAGGCTATTCGCTACACTAAGAAGATAATAATATGATGGCAGTGCACAGCTCGGACGAGTGAAAGATCGTTCGGCCAGGATAAATTCTTTGTTAAAATAATACAAAAATAAAATAGACACACAACATAAATGGACACAAGAAAATATAGCAATATTAATCATGGAAAATACTAAACATATATGTTTCATGAATCATAAATGGGAATATAAACAATTACAAGGTAGAGTAGCTAGATGTTCGCTTGTATACAACATGTAAGAACAGATGGGCGAATTGAAGTCTTGATTATGGTGTAGACGAGTCTTGATTCAGGTTGCTAGAAGTCACACCAACGGAAAGTCATATGGTCCACTCTTCAAGTCTCGGGAATAAATGAGTTGTTTGAGGAGACGGTGATGCACGATAGCTTCTGGTAGTCGGGAACATTTATATTTGTTGATATATCGTAGTCAAGAAATGACAAGGAGAGTGCGTAGAGTCGCTTTTAGCTCTTGTCCGACAACAATCTGAAGATGTCTGAAAAAAAAAAGCTTTGCACTTCGATTGGATATTAGGGCAATCATTGTGGTCTAAAGGACTTGTTTAGTTGAGTTGTAATCGATGAATGTAGATTTTTTACGTAGATTCAGATGAGCCGTGGGCGTCTGCTTTTTTTTTCTTTTTCTTTTTTCTTTTCTCTGGTTTTCTTTGCTTCTCTTTATATAGCCCGGGGATCGGTGCTTACGTTTCTGGGATGCCAAAATGTATCTAAAAGAGGTAGTTTAGACACCTCCAACCAATGGGAACGGAGAACATGTTTTCGCGCCAAATTATGTAACATTTCTGAGCTTGGCGTGATCTGGCAGAACGTATTTCGAAGCGCGCCCCAACAGACTAATATTGCGCAATGGTTTTTAGATAACATTACATTTCTTAAATATATTTGTAACATATATTAATGATAATACACAACACATCGTATTCACGCAAATCGTGCCTTAAAAATACAAATAGGATATTTTATTCATACAAGGGCGTGACACAGCTTTACCACAGGATTCTATTCACGCTAAGAATGTGACAGATGATGACAGTTTTAAAGAAGTTGAAATGTGGATATTTAGGCCAGATACTGAAACCGACACAAAAATCATCAAAGTAAAAAAAGAAAAAAAAAAAAAGAAAAAAAAAATATATATATATATATATATATATATATTATTGCATATTGTTTGGTAAATATACGAATATCATGATAAATTCTTTATGTACATGTCTAAAAGGACTTTGAAGATTAATGAAAAGAAGGGCAATATGGGGTCATAGTCTACGGATACGAGACTATCAATTCCATGGAAGCAATTTTGATATGTTCAGTCACTGTCAATCAATCTTATGTATCTATTTATCAATCTTTCATTCAATTAGTCACTGAATTTATGTAATTGTATAATTATGAAAATAAATGTTTTTATTGATCTATTTATTTCTTTAACTTTTATTTATTTGATTCGTCATTTTCTGTTGTTTAGTTGCTAGATAGTTTATTCATCTATTTATTTGATAATTCAATAAGGTTGTATAGAAGGAGTTGAGATGGTCTCACAGGAGAAACTCTCTTGAAAAGAATGACTAAAGACGGGGACGGCACCTGTGGATAGGGTCAAAATCATGAGGTATCTATATACCTCGTATGGTATTTCCTTTTTACATATATGACGAACTATTCGAGTACAACGTGCAGAGGGGCGAGAAATTGAACGAAAACGATATTGTCTACCATGGTAAATCAGGCGATAGAAAACGTAATTGGCAAGGAAAGACATTAGAAAAAAAAAAGAAAAAGGTTTGAACGATTAAGTCTATTTCGTCACAAGATAAACTTCACGCCCAGGCATGCCCGGCCCACCTCCGCCGCCCCGGCCTGCACAGCCCCGCAGATCCGGCCTGCCCAGGCCCGGACTGCTCTCACCAGCCGCCACTGCAGTCATCGCCGCTGCCGCCACTGTATATATATTATATATGTATATATATGTATATATATGTATATATATGTGTATATATATGTATATATATGTATATATGTATATATCTATATGTGTATATATATATATGTATATATATATATATATATTGATAAGTATTTTAGACAAATTATTTGGATGATGGAGAACATAAGCACAGGGGAAGGCTCGGAACCCTAAACACTCTAACGTTTCGTTCGCGTAGAACTTCTTCAGAGAGTGTATGTAGAACTGCAATTGAAGTTTATGTACTAAATCTAATCATTTTTTCGGACACTTGGGAAAGGTCGTTTTTTCTGGCGTGCTTTAGAATTAAAATACTAGTTTCTTTAGCTAAATTGATAAACCCTCCTCGATGATTCGATGAATTATTAGTTGAAATATATGCTGATTCAACAATTCTTCTAGTGAATTTATCAAAACCTTTATGTAGCACTTCAGCTTCTCTCCAGTTTGGTAAATGATCGAATTTTTCCGCATGAACTACTAAAGAATTAGATGTCCTATGTGCTTTTATGTCGTTTTTATGTTCATAAATTCTTTTTTCTAATCCTCTTGACGATTCGCCAAAATAAGCCATTGAGCAACTATTGCACGGGATTTTGTATACGACGCTGTTTTCGGAATTGGTTCTTTTTTCAGAAGTCTTTATTAAATCACCTATCCTCTTGTTAGTTATTTTAGCTATGTTCATACCTGATTTTGTTAAATATTTGTCTATTATTGGTGACGTTTCTGAGCCAGGTACTGATATAAAATTTGTATTATTTTTATCATTTCTCTCTTTCTTTCCGCGATTGTAAATATTTATTGCTTTTCTTTTTGTTCTTTTCAACATTCCCTCTGGATATCCAAGTTTGTACATATATATATATTATATATATATATATATATATATATATATATATATTATATATATGTATATATATATATATGTATATATGTGTATATATATACATATATATGCAAAGTAGACCACTTGGAAAAAGGAAACTAACGAAGCAGAGCGCTTTCGTATATTACATCTTCAGAAGATGTAATATACGAAAGCGCTCTGCTTCGTTAGTTTCTTTTTTCCAAGTGGTCTACTTTGCATAAGTGAACACACGTACCCGTGTTCTTATTAGCATACACACACACACACACACACACACACACACACACACACACACACACACACACACACACACACACACACACACACACACATATATATATATATATATATATATATACATGTGTATATATATATGTATATATATATATATATATATATATATATATATATACACGTATATATGTATATATACGTGTAGCGAAGTAGATGCAATCCTGTCAGCGATGGGGATTACATCAAGAATTCACTCTTTTCAAAATTTTCTGATTTATTAATAAAGTTCAACACATAATTATAACACAGTTCTGTACACAATTGATCACTAGGGCACGTCACACACCGACGACTGCTGGACCCGTGCACTGCGGTTTTGTCCTCCGGAAATGCTGAGTCTGCTGAATTTTGAGGTGCTCTCAGTCACCTTGTCAAGATTTTTAGTAGGACTGTTTGGCCCTTTACAAGTTTGTTCTTGGTTCATAATTACTACCTATATCCCATTCTACAATACATAATATATCCAGGGGGGAAGGGTTGATTACTATTGTGTTGCCGTGTGTTATTCCGAATTGGCGATTGACTGCATTTATTGTGTGCGTTCGTGTGTCTGTGTGTGAGTCCGCTTCCGTGCGCTTGGCTAAATTGCTGATTCGGCTGTCGCCGCTCTGTCGATCGGAGCGGATGTCTGGGTTTGATTGTGACATTGCCCGCGTGGTGTATGGGAATGTGGTGATGTGGTTAATGTGGTGTATACATACGTATATCAATGAATAAATAAAAATAAAAAAGTCCACTGAGATAAGGCATGTGTTTCTTTCGTCCTTCCGGCCTATCCGTGGCAAACAGGGACACCGAGAGCGGTGGGGGTAAGCAAAGATTGGCGATTAACTTTGACGGGGAACGTCGCCCCGGAGACGTGCACGATGCCCGAAAACGCGGCAATCAAGAGAAGGCGGCAACGCCATTTCTGGAAGTGGGTGGCTGATTGCAAGAAGGTCTCAAAAGGAAGTCTTGAGAATAACCGGGGGTTGCAGAATACTTTACGGGCTGAACACACTAAAGCATTTTCTGAACTTTACAACAACACGAAGACTTTTTCGGTCCACAAAACAATTAAAGAATTCCACAGGAAAGTCATTCGGTTCAACGCTTCTCTAAGGGAGTGCAAAGATTTTGAGTACAGCGACGAAAAGTTTGATACTCTGGAATTGTTTGATGGAGAAATAACAGAAGAACAGTCAAATGGTTTTTCGAAGCATTACTTTGTGGGGTACAAAAGTTTCACGACGCATGGTGGACGAAGCGACCATAGAATCTACCAGATGCATTATCTTGATTTATCTTATAAGGCATACCAGAGGGCTAAACGTTACAACAAATATGCGGTCAAGAAGGTGAAGAAAAAGAAAGACCGGCGTCCCGTGAAAGAGGAAACGCCCGAAAACCTTTCTGGTGCGCCAGGGAATGATAGTCAGCAGTTTTCGAGTAAATTTGAGGCAGAAAAGTTAAATGAGGACCGAGCACGAGAAATTCTTCAAAAGACGGAAGAGAGGGTCTCAAAAAGAGAAATGCGCGCAAAATTGAAGGAAGAAAAGGCCAAAAAGATACGAGAAGCACGAGAATTGCGGGTGTTAAAGAGAGAGGAGAAGGCCCAAAAGATACGAGAAGCACGAGAATTGCGGGAGTTCAAAAGAGAAGAAAAGGCCCAAAAGATACAAGAAGCGCGAGAATTGCGGTCCGAAAAAAGGAAGAGACGTGAGGCGTTTAAGAAAGTGAAAGTTTTCCTGCGATTTGGAGAGACTTCTCAGGATTTTTCAGAGGAGGAGAAAAATGTTCTTTTACCTTTAGCCCAGCAGATATGTGAAATATTCTTGTAGTTTTGTGCCTTTGATGATACAAGCATGAAATTTGGTACAGTTATAGCATACCCTTAGGAAATATTTTGGATATAGGGACATTCCAGATTACCCCTAGAGTCAAAATGGTGGCCATTTTACAAAATGGCTGCCACGAATAACTAGACTGTGCCTACAAGGTCAGCAAAGTCATATATGCTTGGTGCAAAACGCAATGTATGTGTATAATATGATTATTATCAACTAGTATGCACAGGAGGGTCTGGGTACCAGACTCTTGCAGACAACCTCCTCAGGTTCAGTGAGATCGACAGCCTGCCAAAATCTCTCGACATGTCCCGCTTGGACGATGGTGAGGGTATTGAGTCCACCTTCCAGCACCACAGGGCTAAGTGGCATGATTCGTGCAGACTACAATACAACAAAACTCAATTGATTCGGGCAGAAAAGAGGAAAAGAACCAGTGGGGATATCGAAGGCGTGGCACGAAAGTATACCTGTCAGAGTGTGGACCACACAGAGACACTGCTCGAAACGTGTTTCTTTTGTGACAAGCCAGCAGGTAACGAGTCTCTGCGCAAAGCTTCTACCTTCGACCTGGACAGACGAGTCAGGAACTGTGCTCTGAAACTAGAAGACAAGTCACTTATTGCTAAACTAAGTGCTGGAGATATGATGGCGCAAGATGCCCTGTACCATGTGAAGTGTCTGGTTTCTCTCTATAACAAAGCAAGGGACACAAAGAGAACTTTGGATGACCAGGATGATATCAATCATGGCATAGGTCTCGGAGAACTGGTGTCCTACATCGATGATGCCCGCATGGACGCTCTTATGGCACCAGTGTTCAATCTGGCAGACCTAATAAGTATGTACAGCAACCGGCTGAAACATCTTGGAACAGTCTTGCCTGGACGTGTTCACTCGACCAAACTCAAGTACCGGATCATGGCATATTTTGCGGACATGGAGGAGCACAAGCCTGGCCGAGATGTTCTGTTTGCTTTCAACAAAGACATCGGATCAGCCCTTCACAAGTCCTGTGAACACGATGCTGACAGTGATGGTGTTCATCTTGCTAGAGCTGCGAACATAGTCCGAAGAGACATATTGAAGATGAAGACAACCTTTAGTGGTTCATTTGACGCCCTCTGCCAAGAACAATCCGTGCCAAATTCTTTCCTGGCACTAGTTGCTAAGATCCTGAATGGTCCCACGATCCAAGAGCAGTCAAGCCACTCATCTGTATCAACAGCCACTCTTACAATCTCACAGCTCCTCATGTTCAACAGCTACGCACGCCGCCGACAGAGTACGAGTAATGAGTCTACCAAGCACTGCCACAATCGGGAGACCCCCTTGCCTATGTACCTGGGAATGCTGATGCACACAAAGACTCGCAAACGAGACCTGGTTGACGCTCTGTTCGACTTGGGTCTTTCCGTCTCCTATGATAGGGTGCTGAGTATCTCCACGGACTTGGGGAACAAGTGTCGAGGGTTGCCATTCTTCCATGCCCTCACTGGATGTGACACCGTTTCAAGCTTCGGAGGCAGGGGGAAGAAAAAAGCACGGGAAACCTGGAAAGCCTGTGATGAGGTCATTGATGTCACTGCAGGATTCTGTGCCTTGACTGCCACGCCAACTCCTTCAGCCGTAGATGACCACATGGATGCACTGGAGCGTTTTGTTGTTTTGCCGTATGATCGCACCAGTAGCCAGGAACATGTCAATGAGTGTCGCAAGCATCTGTTCACCCAGACTGGCAGATCAATAGATGCTCTCCCACCAACTCAAGAAGCCCTGAAACAGCACATCAAGAGAGCTGCCTACCAAGCCGGCTACCTACTGTTGGGGCCAGATGATGGTGTCCACACCAGAGCTACCATCGCCCAGTGACTGGGGTGGGTTCACACCGACAGTGGCTGGGGCATATACTGGACAACCCTCCCAGAGGCAAGTGAGGCATGCCGGCAACTACTAAGGTGTGGCTGCAAAAAGGGATGCAGAGGACAGTGCAAGTGTGTCAAGGCTGCACTCCAGTGCACAGCTCTATGTCACTGTGGTGGGGAGTGTACGAGAGAGTAGAACTGGGACAAGAGAGATCACAGATGATAATTATGTTAACATGTAGACATTTATCCATGCATCATATTAGACTCTGTTACCTGGATGTAGAGTTTCCACTGTATAAATTTGACTGTGTAAGTTGATGTTAGGTTCAAACAGAAGCACTTCCTCTGAGTTCAAGTGTGTTAGATGGTCAGCAGGCATTCCATGGTGCTTGGTAACAGTTTTTTTGAAGAGTTTGTTGAAGAAAACCATCCAAAAGTACAAAAATGCACCACAAAATGACCAAATAAATACATTATTCACGCTTTGTCACCTTTATTTGCTATCTCTTATTTGCTAGAATCTATATCTAGTTGAATAAAACCACTGGTATGCTTCTTCAATAAGTAAATATAGTTGTATCCACATGTATCCTATGTCGCGTACAGCACAAAATCGGCTATTTTGTCAAATGACCGCCATTTTGGCTCTGGGAAGAATCTGGAATGTCTCTATATCCAAAAATCTTTGTAAGATACTGCCCTAGCAGTGTGCCAAATTTCATGCTTGTATCACTAAAGACACATTTTTTTCACATATCTGCCGGACTACTTCACCCGCGATAACCTTGAAGACACTTTCTTCACTGTATTGCGCATTTTACTATATCAGCACTTAGCAGCAGCAGAGCCACTCCTTGTTTTCCTCAACCCGTTATTATTCCCGACTTTTTCCCCACCACACACCCAAATTCAAACTCTTCTATCTCTTTCAACTTGGTTTCACTTTATATACAAAGAGTACAATCCCTAGTTTCATCGATTCGTCCCACTTTGAAATTTTTCTTTCCTCTATCACAGGGAATCAGCATAGACTACAACAATGCATGTTGAAACACACGACAACGTTGAACAATAAGACGAAGCGCTACGACCCGATCAATTGTTGACTTAGCGGTTGTAAACCCAGACTGCTCAGGACTGTGCAACTTTAGCATGGAACAATTCAATGCAACAGGAGTTGTTCTAGTCCTACCAGTTCCCTTTGTGCTACAATATAGAGACAAGCAGACCCCTTTTCAGTCAGATAAGATCATCATTATCATCATCATCATCATCATCATCATCATCATCATCATCATCATCATCATCATCATCATCATCATCATCATCATCATCATCATCATGAAGACGCCAAGCCTATTTTTCAAATGATCAAATAATGTTCTCTCTTTTTCTAACATGGACATTACCACTAATAGGACAATCATATGAATAAGCATGCCTTGAAATTGTATTGAGTCTACTTTAAGAGTGACATGTAAATATTACAATGCATTGATCCGAATTGTAGATAGGAAGTACTTGGTAGAAGACGTTATTATCATTGCGTTGCTTTAGTGGTCAAGGACGTTGGCGTTTTGGACATCTTCGTCGTTACGATCGTCGTTGTCTTACTCTTGGCTGCTGGTGCTACTGCACTTGTGGCTCCTGGACTTCCTCCTCATTGTTGCTTTCGCTGCTGCTGCTGCTGCTGCTGCTGCTGCTGCTGCTGCTGCTACTCTTTTCGCTGGTGCCACTGCTGTCGCTGTCGCTCTCATCATCGCCATGGTTACAACCACATCCGCAGCCGGGTCCAGAGCCAGTATTGTTCTTGTTACCTCCAAACATGTCAGAGGGTCCACAAATACTCATGCCAAACCCAAACGAAAGCGAAAACTGGGTGGAGTTTCTCTCGACATCGTCTTCAGCGTCATCTAATGAAATTGATGAGGATGGGTCGTCGTCTTCTGTTTCTTCGGCAAATGGTTCTTCGTTCTGTCGCCAATCGTCTTCCAGGAAAGGCTGGGCGAGTCCCACTGCAACACACATCTGCGGAGGTACAGGCGTATCAGCATAATATAATAGTATACAGTACTTACAAGGAAGCAGCCACCCCGTAACTAATTACATGCAATCTATTGATGGGCCACTGATGGTAAAGACTTATTGTCTTCTCTCGTTATTCGAGGTGATTGCGTTGACTAACTACGTGTAAAGTTGAATAGTTGCTCAAAAGCACTCACGCCTGACAGACACAGTGTTTACTGCTAAGCGACTGAAATTTTGCCTCGCTGCATTTCTAGTAGGAGCTCGATTACATATGCACACAAGACGCAACCAAATCATTTGTCTGAATCATCCAAAGAGCCTTACAATAGTCATGCCATTGCAGTTTGCAACTTTTTGAAAATGAACACTGGTTTAAGGCAATACATGTTTTAGGAATAAGTAGTCAAGAAAATGAGCTCGTGATTTCAAGACAACACGAAAATGCAAGCAAACACTCACCGAAAAGGCCAAAAGTATCCATGTTCTTGATGATCCCATCTTGTACAGATTTCTTCAGCAACTCTTTTCCGCACAAATTCGTAGCGACGCTGAAAAAGGAAGTCCTACATAACAATCAATGACCTTTTTTTTTTTTTTTTTTTTTTTTGTGGTGTAGGTGGTGGAGAAGCGGGGAGAGACTTGGCTATGTTTGTGCATCCATATTAAGTGAATGTTTGCGTTAAGTAAAAGGTGTATATGTGTACATGTGCAATTTTAAGTTGGTTGAGCCTACCCGTGTTTAATAACATTCTTACACACAATAATCAAAAAGTGGGTTTTTAGTGATGCTACCGAAATTGCATGAAGATAACTATTTTGGTTTTTAAAAGTATGCTATATAGACTATTGTGGGCACACATGCCTCATTGTGATTTACAAGGTAATGAGACTAAGACTGAAGGTACTTCATAATCCGGTCATGATGGAAAACAGATCTAAATGTACAAATGCATTTGTGGTTTCCAATGACTGATCGTGACCCATAGCTGGAAAGACACCAAATTGCAATGCCCCATTCAGTTATCACCCAGAGCTAACGACCTCACCTGAAAGGACTTGGAGTCTCTAGTCTTACGAGTGCCTTCCCTGCAATACAACCCTCCTTTTAAATGATGCCAAGAGCAAAACTAAACCAAAATCATGTGTAGATCGCAGGTGCTTCTCTGTGATTAATTACACGAAATTACATGTGTATGTACTCCACCAATATTTCAATGACTGAATCTCGTGTTGGCCTTGCATGATTTAAGCTACCCATGCCATATATCTCTGTCTCTCTCCTCCCTCTCTCTCTCTCTCTCTCTCTCTCTCTCTCTCTCTCTCTCTCTCTCTCTCTCTCTCTCTCTCTCTCTCTCTCTCTCTCTCTCTCTCTCTCTCTCTCTCTCTCTCTCTCTCTCTCTCTCTCTCTGTCTCTGTCTCTCTCTGTCTATCGATCTGTGGAAGACTACAATCTAGGAGGGTTAGTGGGGCTTAGTCAAAGCCCGACGCGACGTGTCGTCCCTCTCTATTATGCGTGTGGTCAAGTGACGTGTGGCGGGCACATACGCTTGAATCCCATAGAGGTGTTTCGATGGTTCCTTCTATGGGTAGCAACGTCCAACTCTACTGGCCTCATTCCACATCGCAATATCTTGTCTGAGTGTCAAAGGACCATCACGAGTCTGGTGACGTGAATGAAACGCAAGATATATCAATACATTGGTCTGTCAGGCTACTGAATGGTTTTCTGGCCATTGATATATCTTGGGGGAATGAGTAACTATTCAAACATAAGTTGTTGTTCCTCAGAGTGAATGAAAAGGATGAGTCATTACGTTGTGTATATATCTCAGCATCGTTTGCTAGCAGAGGTAAAGGTTTTGTCGTTTGAATATGTCAGGTCTCCTACCTGTTACTTGGATGTTGTAGTCCAGAAGTGCGCTGGAAAAACTATTGGCATCAGCATGGTCGAGCATGTGACAAAAATATATGATTACAATTAATATATATGACTATTAGTAATATAATACAACAAATATAGTTCATTGATTGAAATATACATTACCATAGTAGATTCCATTTTCTTTGTTCATTAGATGATGTCATTTTGAGGGTCAATCGACACCGTGTTTTATTAAATAGTTTTTCAGTTTTCAAGTCATTTTCTTCCCAAGTTCAGAATGAGTCGTCAAACAAGTTAGATTAGAAGCTAGGAGTATTACAACAATGTAATAACAATAGAAAGGAAAGCTGAGTTATCTACAATCTTCCTCTTCATTCTGTTGAACTTAAAGTGAAAGGAATTAGTTTTTAGATGATTTGTATGGCTATGAACTTGATATTTCTTCTTGCTGACATGTAGCTTGAGTTGCCAGTACGACGAACAATTTGTTTCATGGCACTTGCTGAAGGCATTTCTATTGAGTCACTAATGTTTACTGTGTGTCTGACATCTTGGACAATTGCGGCAGGTAATGCATTTGACAATGTAGATCGTGATTTCAAATCTGATAATGCTTCTATGAATCTATGACTTCCTT